>NC_083457.1:600000-1200000 GCF_023558535.2 Drosophila nasuta
AAAAGGTTTTCAATAAAAACAAAACTTTGGGAGAAGCGGCTTGACTATTAAAATTAACTAATTATATACCAATAGTTATATTTGGTATATGTAACGGTAAACATTGGAAATATACTAAATGGTCTGATACACATAACATAGCTATATAATCTTGACTGTTGTCGCTAATGGCATTATGGTATCGAAAATGCGTCTTTCTCCTTGCTATATAAATTTCTTATTGGCACTATGACAAAATAGCATAGTATATATTTTGCGATGCATATTTTTCCAGTTTGTATAAAATGTTGTATGTGTATATATGTACATATATTATATATTTATAATTTTGAATATAATTTCACACTTTACATTTTTGCAAAATATAAACATTTACCACATAATATACTTATATGAGTTCTCTAAAATCAATGAACATAATATCAAATACAATCAATTAAATGCTGCAACACTTGTTATGGTTACGATTTGTTGATGCAAACGACTTCAAATACATACATATACATTCAATCAAGTACAGAATAAAATCAAATATACGTCACTCATTCATTGTACAATGTTTGGAATTATTTTAAAATATATGAAATATAGATAATGTTTATATTTAACAATTGTATGACTTTTAATAATTTAAATTTAAAGCGCAATTCGTGCTCGCCGTGTTCTGCGAGTGCCATTTGCTGTATGGTCAGGCAATAAAATTAATTAAAATTCTCTTTGTGTAAATCAGCTGAAGCAAACATCCTTTACAAAAAAAGAGACACCCACGCAGTAAGGAGTGTGATACGTTTGTATGTCTGCGTGAGTTTGCGCGCCCGTGTATGTGGGGAGCAGGAAGAGTCCTTGGGCCAACTTGTAGCCGTAATCTTAATGCTAAAGCAATGAAAATGAAACGTCATAAGGTTCAGGACTCAAAGCTCAGGGCACTGCTGGGTTAGGGAGGGGAAAAGTTGAGCGGGTGGAGGGTGGTTACGCGTTTCGCGGATGGTCGTTGTCCGTCTTTAATTGCAAATTACGTTTTGAAAAATTACGCGGCAAAGGCAGTCAAAGATTAGCCTCGACGAGTACGGGCACAAGCAAAAGGCAGAGGAGGTTAATATAGAAGGAGAGTCGGGGGGGGAAAGTGGGAGTCCATCATGGGGAATGGGTCCCCAATGGGCTGGCCTACGCCTAAGTAGAAAACAATTAGTGCGCTTTTGATCCTTTGTTTACCCCAACAACAAGAACAAGTAAAAAATAAAGCAGCAACAAGGACAACCACTGCAGGGACAGTGTGGGTGTTGGCTGGCAGCCTGGATGGAAGCTTGCCTACCCCCCATCTCCCTTGCCAAGGATATACTGGCTGCCGCGTAGTTAGCACCCAGCGAACCGCGTCCCGAGCTGCTTTTTGAAGAATTTTTTAATTTTAACAAAACGCCAAATTGTGAGTCATGAACGGGCCTCGGTCGTTCGTCCTGTTTCTTTGGACAAGTTCCTTGCATTTGGTTGTTTCTCATATCCGTTTCATAAAATGCCCGCAAGAACTTTACCAACTGTTCCAGCGCTCAGTTCCATGTTGCCACTTACCCCGACTCATTGTTGTTGTTGTCGCGCGTAAATATTTCACAGGCGTTGGAAGGCGGCAGGAGAGAAGTGGAGATAGAGGAAGGCGGCAGCTTTCCAAGAAAACGATGTCAGAGTTCGCATTCGAAATAAAATTTCAATTAATTTTGTGCTCATTGCTTTATCGCTTTCTTTTTTTCGTCTTCATATCTCTGCTTTTTTTTTTCTCTATCGTTATACCATTAGTTGGTTGCTTCTTTCTTAAATTTACATTTTTAAAATTAAGATCAGCAAGGGAATTCTGATTCTTTCTTATAAAAATACCCATAAACACTTTATATATTGTCGTCACAGAATCTAGGTATAAATTATCTGTTCAAAAGCCACACACGTGCCCATGCATCAGAATCATCGTGAATTAAGTAAGGGCCAGGACGTGTTTTAAGGGTTGCTCTTCGTTTTTTAACAACAATCGGCAATAATTGTAAACAAAAGATAAAACTGCGACACAGCCAACACACACACGCATACACACACTTTCACATAAAAAACTTTATCAACAAATCAGCAACATCATCAATAAGGATGAGTTTGAGGTTGAGTTAAGGACAGAGGATAAAAGGGCCGAAATCTGACAATGGGGCCAGAGCACTCAATCAATAAGCCTTTGCTCGCATGTCCTGAATGTACTCGACTGTGAGTGTGTCTGACAACAAGGAGTTAAAGCCACTTTCTAGCGATATATATGGGATAGGGGTTGGGTTTTTTTTTTTGCGCAACTTTTGTGGGGTTTGAGCACATATAATAATTATTACCTTGTGGCCACACTAAAAATATCAACAGGATATCGTTCAAAAAGGATAAAAGGCGACTAATAATAATAACAAATTAATTTGCGCCATCTCGTGTGTGTTGTGAGATTTTTTTATTACGAATTTAGCAGCGGGCGACAAATTGTTTTTGCCGCTTGATTTACTTGGCGGGCCAACCAAGGAGTAAGGAGTGGGAAGAGGGGAGTGGGGGTATCCCACTCAAGAGAGGACACGCTGTGACATATCCTTAATGACTTTTTGATTAAAAACTATAGAGTTTCCTGTGTGTTTGCGCAGCTTTTTAGTGGCCATAATAACGGCTCATTAATTAAGTTAATGGAAATTTTTATTTAGTGACCGTCGCCAAGTGGCCGTTTAGTAGCGGAAATGGAGCTACCCAGTAGTAGTTCCATATGAACCATTTGAGTACTTTTAGTGCCTACTGTTCATATGCGATATTTTCAGCAAGTGCTTATGAAATTTAATAGTAGCTCGTTGCAATGGTCAAAATGGGGGCAATTCTGCAATTAAATAGACCCCACAAGGTAGTTGCGAGGGGCAGGGGATAAGAGCTAATGAATTTGAGTTGGGGTTGAGCTAAGAAGCACTTGGATAATGAGTGCAAACATAAGCCTAGAAGGCAAACATGGCGCAAATTAAATTGCAAAATATTTTTAAGAAATAAATAATTATAGAATTTTGTGTTATACAATTTTGGAAAAAATAAAAATACAATCAAAAATAAATTATTCCATAACTCTTATATGTCTAAAATTTAATGATGATAATTAAATAATAAAACCAAGCTTTTAATTTTAGTACTAAGAATTTTCTTCTAAAAAGTGCGTCAAGAATATGAAAATCTTGAAGTTAAAAAAACACAACTTGAATAATGAATGCTATTCATTTTTTAAACTGTAATTTTTTCAGTGCATTGCACTCTCTATACACTCTATATACAACTTACATTATATACAACTTCCCTATCAATCATTTATATCAATCCTCATTTTGCGCGCATTGCCATTGGCTGCAGTCTGTTGAATAGGCATTTAACCCTTTTTGGTCGAACCAAACCCTTTTTTTCAAAACACAGCATACCCCTTTCGCTTAGGGTTGTTACGTTGCCCCTGGCCACAAAATGGCTGCCAAAGCGACCGAGCCGACCAAACAAGCTCACAAACACATTCTCGCACTCTCACTCACAAGGGAGAACTTAAAGGACATAATAACCTTAATTATATGCATGCCAAGGGGCTAACTGGAGCAGAAGCGTTTAACCCGCCATGTCAAGCTTTTTGGCTTTTAATTAAACGCTGCTGTCAGTTGGGTTGCCACCACCAGCCCGCGTTTCCCATACCCCCCGAGTCCCCTCTCTGTGTGCCCGAAAACCACTTGCCTGACTAGGCTATGAATAATGATTGTCGCGTTTAATGGCGTGGCATGGCAGTTGGCAGGGTTGCCTGGTGCCTCAACGCACACTATTAACGTTGCGACAACCCTAGCACGTTTTAACGTTAAAAAGGGGTTAATTGCCGCACAAGAGCAAACAACGTGAACGACAATAAAAACCAAACAAATGCCAAAGACTCGGAAACTTGTCGTGTTCTCTCCACTGCGACTTGGACTTTTGGACACGCCTTTCAATTTAAATAGCACGATAAGCACACCAATACAAGCACACACATCCACGCACATACGCAACTATGTATTCTGGCAGTGTAATTAACACAAAACGCGAAAGGACATTTAAGTAAATACAATAGCACACGCGAGGTCGTCCGAAGGCAGCAAAGGAGTCCAAGAACGGGTGAAATTCCGTTTTGCCGTGGTCAGAGTGGGTGGATGTGACCGATGGTAGAATAGTGGCAGGGAAAGAAAGGGAAGGGAAGTGAAGGGAGTGTTAAAACTGACTGTACTTCTGACAAATGAAACATTTAAACAGTTGCGACACTGTCCAACCGAAAACATAACAACCAACCCTCGCCAAACTCCACTCAACTCAAACTCGAAATTGGTTGCAACTATAGAAAGTACAAAAAGAAATAGAAATAGACGAATTTTGTATCCAATTTCGAAATGCGCAGACACGCTCGACTAAATTTACGCACACCAAACCTGAAAAACTGAATCCAATTTGACGAATTCAGAATACTCTTTTAAATGCTGCAGATGTAATTCAACATTTATTTATTATTATTTTTCATTATGTATTTATTAATTTTAATAATTTTTATAGCACATTCCATTTACAAATTAAGGAAATAATTGTTAATTGTTAGTAAAATGCAATTGTATTTATCCAAAGTTCTTGAATTTTATAATATTTTTTATCAGTTTTCAAATGTTAATGATAATATAGTCACTAGACAAAATAAATTTATAATTTTAAGTGTTTCAGATGTTACAGTATTCTTTGACTTTTAACTGTGTATCTTATTATATAAGATTGTTTTTTAAAATAATTTCCAAAACGTTAAACTTGAAAAACAACATATAATGATAATGTAAAGAAATAATTTATTTTATTTCAAATAATATTATCTGCTTAAATATGAAATATAAAAGAAATATATTTATGTGAAATTTTATTTTTCCAAATAATTAAAGTTTCGCTAGTAAGAAAATAATTTATTTTATGGAAATATTATAACATATAACATATAACATTGTAACATATAATATATGTCTATGCCATATCTAATATAGTGTATTTCGAGTGAAATGAAAGCCATTGGATTGAGCCCTCTGGTAGCGGGTAAATGTTGAATAACAAGCTTATATTACATAAGACCGACCGTGTGGTACTGAGCAGGGGAGCCCTGCATTTAGGGTTAAGGTCCAAACAGCTCTACGTTGACGACGACAGCGACAACGACGACGACGATGTTGACGAAGTGAATTACTTGGGAAATGGCGCAACCCTCGTTTAAACTTAATTCCTAATGTCATTTTATTTGTTGTTCTTATTGTTGTTATTACTCCCATTATTGTTTTCTGTATTTTTGGGTTTCTTCTTTTTTTTTGTTCTGAACAACTCTCTGCGTCTGGCTTTTGGACCTTGGACAGTTTCCAGAGCAAGACATATGCGAGCTCCCTTGGGGTTCAAGTGAAATTATTTTTATAAATTTTTAAAACAAATTCTGTGGCCATATAATTTATTTAGTATGGCCCTCAAAAAGAAGCAAAATGTGCGTACCACAGAGCAAAATAAGGAATAACAACAACAGGCTGAGCAAAAACAAAATAAAGAAGAGCTAAAGAGAAAATTCAGCAAACAGCTGTAAATCATTTGCATGCAGATGAGCAGCTGGCCGCATTTCAATTATCCTTTTTGGTCCAGGACACGGCCAAGGCGACTCTCTAATAGCAACATTTGTGCTGTAAAGGTTTAAGCCATAAGGAAATTGGGCATGGAAGCAAGGCGCACGAGTAATGCATATGAATGGCCAAGGATCCGCACACACACACACACGCTGTTATCCTACCACATATTTGCACAACAGGAGTCAGAGTCTTGGCTCAGGCAAAGGTCATTCTGTGCATAAAATAAAAAGCAGAGCACAAAAACAGTTCTTATGGATAGATATATGTATGTGCATAAAAATCCTTTACGCAGCCTTTTTCAAAAGGGGGATTTAAGCAGAGCCAAGGACAAGGACATGCATAGATACGGCTAGGGATAAAAGTATATGGAACGTGTTCGGACCATTCGTCCGCACATTCTTGCATAAAATAACAATTTGCATTAAAATTTTAATACTTCTAATATTTCCTTACAATCTTTACATACATTTTTTTCTTTTTTCATCTTCCCTTTTCATTTTCATATAATTTTTTTTTTCCTTTTGTTGGTGCTTCTGCACGCTTAAACATGAAAAGAATTTTAAATGGCCAGAAAAAAAGCAGCACGGAGCAAAGGAGTTGCTGCTGCCACAATTTCCTCAACCAACTGAAAACGTTTCGACCATTTGCCGTGCACTTTCTCTTCTCGGCTTTGTTTTGTCAAAAGTTTGGACATAATTTCTATCTCTTTCTCGTTGCTCTCTCCGCATTCCTTTTCCTTTACTTTTTTTTTTTTTGTTTTAGGATACAAAACTTTTTTGTGCATTTCAAATGAACCTGGTATCCTGCCGGGCAAAGGCAACTGGACGATTGAGCACTGCCTACCCTTAAAATCCTTTGGCAGCCATTTCGCATCAGGTGTTTTGAGCCTAAGTGCGTTCTCTCATTATGCTCTGTGCTCAAATATAGGTAACATGAATCCATCATTGACTTTGACTACTAAAAGACCATCTGAGACTGAAAATAGTATTTGAAGCACATTTAATAGTAAAACCAAGTTTCTGGGAATATCAAATTATCAATTTGAGTGAGAATAATCTACTTATTATAAAATCTATTATTTCCTGCACTGAAATCATTAATAATATGTTGCATTGTTATAATTTCTTTATTTTAAATTCTTATTAAATTTAAAATAAAAAGTCAGTGAAGATACCTTCAATATATAATCTTTATTTAATATATAAAGTCAACGCTTTCGAGAAGTGTATATAAGGTGGTCTTCTGTTGATTAACAAATGTATTTGGAAAGCGTATAGAATATTCTACAGCATAATCAAATTGCCAGTCTCTAAATCGGAACATTTTGTTTACATTGTGCGTAATTTAAATTAGCATTTTTAAGGAGTCGCCTTTGTGAGTACCATAAAAGCAAAGTTTCGACTTTAATTGAAATGCGTAGTGAGCACAACCCCAACGATTTGACTATAAGCTGCTTGGGACCCTTAAGACTTTGCCCCGTTCCAATGTTCCTCTATTGGGGCAAGTAATAAAAGCCATTGAAAGTGTGAGTTGGCAGGACAAAGCACTTGGGTTGTGCCGAACAAAAAAGCGATAGCCGAAATAAACAGCTGCTAACCAAGGTTGAGTAGGACTTATTTCAGTGTTGTGAGCAACACTACTCGTAAGTAACCTGCTGAACTGGACACTGGCCATTATCCTTTCGCCTTAACCAAGCAATAAACATGAAAGCAACTGTGGCTGCTGAATCGAATAGACAGACAAGCGAGGCGAGCGTTTGGGGAGTCAAAAGAGGTTCGTTGATAGTTGGAGGGGTAGAAGAGGAGGAGTGAGCGAGCGAGTAAGTGTGCAAGTAGGAGAAGCGATAATCATCAAAAGGATATTGTTATGGCGTTCCGATATTGTCTTGAGGATTATTAACGAAATTGCGTACACTTTGATTTAAGGGTTGGACAATGGCCGCTCGGCACGCCAACAATGCTCCTCTTCAGCTAGTCGTTGTTCTTGTTCTTGTTCTTGTTTGGGGACACATGCAGCACACACCAAAATGAAATCATCTCATAAACACACACCCAGCACACACACACACACTCACTTATACGCACACAAACTTTTACTACTTGTTGTAGTAGTTGCTGCGTGAGGTTTTTGCTGTGTGATTTGATGACGTGGCGCGTCGCATTGACGACTTGAATTGGGTTTCGAGGTGACTCCATCTCTTCGCTTCGCTTCTCTTCTCTACTCTATTCTGTTCTCGTTGATGGTGTGTTGCCATTTGGTTTTCGTGTCCTTAAGCCCACTCGCAAATCCTTTGCAGCGCATTCTGAGGCTTTTGTCTTTGGCAATTGCTTGAGCTATTATCAGAACGCAACCAATTGATTGCTTTTTGCGCTCTTCTTCACCCCCAACTACTGCAACCTTTCTTTTGCCAACTGTCGTTTTCATTTTTTTCCTTTTCTTTTCTCGCGGTTATGACGCATTAAAGTGTGTGGCAACCCCTTAAGATCGCTTAGCGAGCGTATGCCAGCAATTAACCCTAGGGCGAAGAGGAAAGTGCTGGTTATCCTTGCTGGAAAACGAAAGTAACGCCACGGGTCGCCTTCAATCATAATCGTTTCATTGCTTAACCCACTGGCAACCGTTTTGTGTCGATCATCGATCGCCATAACCGAGTTGCATTACTATCAACGTGTTCCTCCTTTCACCTTCAATCAAACACATGTTCCTCTTATTATTTCATTTTCTCTGCCTGTGGTCCTCCGTTTGCCTTGTGCCCGCCTGTTGGTGCCCCGCACTTGCCTCGAGTCCTTGACTACTTTCTTTGGCAACAGCTGTGCTGTTGGTGCACGCCTCGTTTTCACTCTTACTTTTAATTAGTGAATTTCGCTAGAAAATAATCGTCTATGTTTATGACTTATTAACTGATCATTGTTGATGGGTAAAAAGAGTACTAAAATAAGTGTCTTCTTCTAAATTAAATAATGTAATTTTTAAAAGAGAGATTGTTTTTCAACAACAAATTGGGTTATTTTTAATTACTAATTATATAATTTATAATTAATAAATAACATATACATTCAAGAAATAAAAAAGGTCGTGATACATTTCTATGCATATCTTATGTGTACATAGGACTTATTAATCGAACGTAACTTCATTGTAAAAACGTAATAGTATAACACTCGTTTAAAAAGAAATATAATGATAATATAAATAGAATAGTTTATAGTTTTCTTTAAGTCATGAATTAAATAATTATAAATAATATGGTTTATAAAACATTTGTTTTTTATTAACTCTTAAGTTTTGAGAGTCTTATTAATAGCTTCAATTTCTGACATGATTAAAAAGAATAACAATAATTGCTTAACCAATTTACATGTAATTTAAATTTAAGAATATTTCGTTTTTGAATCAGCTCCCGCATGGATTGAAGAGGATTTCTAGGGCACAATATTTTTCTTCTTAAATTATGTTATACTTTGAAAACGCACATTAGACTAACTATGAACCATTAAGTTGGAAAACATAGTTTTCAATAAATTTAATTAATTTTGAATTTAAATTAAGATCACGATAATTTAAAATTTAAAAATATTAAGATTTATAATTAGATTTATATTACTGTATGTAACGCAATAATTTACAAGTATTATAGTTTTAGTGTTAGGATTATTAATAAATAAATTTTCAAGAAATAAACAACAGCAAAATTTAATATAGTAATGACATAGTAAATATATAAGGAAATCATTTATTAAAAGCTGCAAGAGGCAGCTTTCTTTTTATTTATTTTTTTTATTCCCTTTCTTATTCCTAATTTCCAACACTCATTGCATTTGGGTCATTTATCAAGGGAAGTTATTGCTTATATAAGAATGATTGCGACTTGGCGATCATTTGCCCAACAATTTTCCCAGAAACAATAGGCTGCAAACATGAACTTGACACTGTTTCCCGGAAAAGGCCTAAAACAATTTCTAGCCCCGCTGAAAAATGCGAGCCCATTCGCTTATCTGGTCTTCACCTGTGGAAGGCATACATTGACATCCTGCGATCCTCGGACAGAAACAAAAGATCGGCTCCACTGAGTGAAGCTTATCTGTTGATTGAACTGCGCATGGCTTATCACAAATTATACAATTCATAGAGCGGTTGTGTTAAGGCAACACAACAACGTCCTAAACAAATCACAATTTTGGTTTTGGTTTTCTTTTTTTTTTATCAACCGCAGTGCCTGGTTTGTTGGGCAATTAGCGCAAACATCCTTTTTCGGTGCTAACGCGCGCGACTTGTTATCCTTGCGCAAATATTGACGCCTGCGCGTGTGCGCACTTGAGCCACTAAAGGGAATCCTTTCGCCGCCGTCTTCGACATCGACATCGTCATCGTCATCGTCGCCGTCGTCTTTCATCTTGTGTTTGCTTGCGATTTGGGTTAGTCAATAGCAACAATGGATGCTCCGTGTCTGTTTCAGTTTCTGTTTCTGTGGCGATCGCCACACCGCAAATATTGACGCACTCGTAATTAGCGTCCACAGCCATAGCTCTGTTCTACTCTCCCCAGCCATCGTCGATCGCCTTTGGTCAGTTCGTGTGCCGTCTCTCGGCTAACCGCAGCCCGCATGTGAAAAATGCGGTGCTACTTTGAGTGCAAGTGACGGAAATAGAGAGAGAATGAAAGAGAAACGAGATGACTACAGCTTAGGAGCGAGCGAGATGCCCACATGTGTGAGATCTGATATATATAACATATACAGTTTTGAGAACAAGAAAAGTTTTCGCACGCGTGCGCTGTGAGAAATTCTATCGATCGTTAACATATGTAACGTGACCAGCATCTCAATCGAAGTTCAGCATCATAAATAAGATACATATAGGTTGCCACTTAAGGGATGTGAAAAGCTTTCCAACTATTTAATTATTGAAGTGTGGAAAGTATTGAAAATACATTATTTTTACAATCGATAATGATTATTAATTATTAAGAGACTAAGCTAGTGTTAGATATCTTTCTCATATATTTCATAAAAATAATAGACTGTAAAAGGTATTTATTTACTTATTTAATTTCCTATAGTTAATAAGATTTAACTTCCTTACTGTTAACTTAATTTTTATCATTATTCTATTCAAATTATTCTGAATTATTAAAAAATATAAAACAAGTAAAAATGAAATATAGACTCTGATAAACTTAATAATATTGCAATTATATTTAAACTCAAATCCATTGAAGAAACTTGGGTTTTTTTCACTTCCAGTAGCTCTTAACTTCTTCGTTGACATTCATTCAATGTGCTCCCACCAACACTTTCTTTATCTTCTCTTAAATCATAAATCAATGCTCTCCGATCTCTTGCTGACCTACCTCAAAGACTGCTTTGATCATGTTCGGCATAACTCATACATAATGACTAAATCAGTTCCATCTGTGATCGCATTCCTCTGACTCCCGTGAGTAACATTAGTCGGATCTGGGGTCCTGTCGCAGATCTAACCAATTGCTCATGCTCACATTGCACGATCATTGATCTTAACTTAGCCAGTAAATCAGCTGCCTGTCACAACTGAGGCCCCCGTTTGTCGAACTTGGTTAACTAAATGAATAATTTGACACGTGAGCGACATGGCCAAACGCGAAGAATTCCACTTGAGTGCGAGCAAAGGACCCAGCTATGGGCGGTCCCCCACATCAACTCTTTCTCAAGTGCTGGGGCGACACATTAGACACATTAAAATGCCACAAGGCAGCCACAAGATATTTCAATTCTCCATTTCGAGAGGAAGTCACGTGTGTTCAACGAAAGACAAGAAAGGGAAGGCAATGAGAATGAGAATTGGGAATGGGAATGAGGAAATGTGAGCATCATTAGCAAGCCGCTTAGAGATCGCGACCCTTATGGCTTATCAAGATCAAAGGGTCCACATGGCACCCCTTGCTCTCTCGTCTGACTTCGTTTGCCCTTTCTCAACTCCTTGGCTGCTTGTTTTTTAAGACGTTCAACGCCTCTTTGATAATCGTCTTGTTGTGCGGCGGCTGATCTAACCCTTAATTTAGTGATCATCATCTGGGTCAGGGTCTGGCGCCCCTGATGTCGATTGGGTTACACTCTGTATTCTTTTATGATTCTTGCGTCACATTCTCATGTCGCTCAACAACTTCATTGTGCCCCAAAGGGGTGAAGATCTTGAGGGGAATTAATCCCGCACGCGTTGCCTTCAACCGAAGAGCGAATGAAATCAAATCTGAACATATGTATTTATGATCACGATCTTTATTTTGTTTTTCATAATGTTATTGCTGTTGCTGCTGTTCTCGTTTTGTTGGTTCCACTTAGTCGCTTTGCCATATGGCGTTCATCGTATTTTGGACCTGACGTGTGTCAGTCTCGGGGCCAGAGTCGAGGGAAAAGTTTCGTGTCGTGTTGATTTTTGTTTGGGGTTAATTTGTTTTGCGACTCTATTAATTGACTTGATCGCTTCGCTGCCTCGTGGGCGTTCAATTCTATTTAAAAGGCCGGCATTTCAATGGAAAAAACTAAAAAACTCATTTGCTTCGCTACCTCTTGACTCCATCCACCTCTTCTCTTGCTTCTTCTCCGCAAACTTCTGCTTCTGCTGCGCCTCTCATAAATAAGTCTTTTCACTTCCTGTTCTTCAGCGACAGCCAATCAACGGGGAAAAACATCTCACGGCCTGCCATGTTTGATCGCACATTAATATCAATAGATCCATCTCCTTCTCTTCACTCTATGTAGTGTTAACTAGTTGCATGTGCCGCTCGTTAGTTTCAATAGACCGTTGCATGTCTTTGGTTGGGGTATATAACTCTATAACTAGTTGAATAGATGTAGATGACATGGGAATGGACATCGTTTAAGCAATTGTTTATTACATTTTCTTTGACTTGTGTAGTTGAAAGACAAGGAAAACAATGTATTTTACTGCTTGTCGCTTACATCAATAAATAAATACTTTAGAGTCATACAATATAAAAATTGATAAAGGCAATGTGGCATAGAGGCAATAATATGTAAAAATGTAGAAATTTTACATACAATAGTAAATAGTAAATGCTTTTAATAAAAAAAAAAATAATAATAAAATATATAAGCAACTTATTATCAACATTTTTGTACTGTTATATAGTAGAAATTAAAATAGAATATTGAAAAATCGCGTTTAATATAACTTTACGAATTTAGCAGCAGATTCAAATCAGAACTCACAAATATTATTTATATCAAATTTTATGAAAAAGAGGTGAGAATACCGAATAAATTTTATTATGGTGCACATTGTCTATTTAATTGTCTATTTGATACATTTTTGAGTTTCATAAATTATAAATATTTTCTCGTTTTAAATATATTAGGTCTGAAGCAAAAGAGGTGAGAAATAGTTGCTACACTTTTTGCAATATATAATATTATATGAATACAAGCTTGTAAATTTCTTTAAATAGAATAGATTTATTTGAATGCATATAACACTAATAGTTGATTAATTGTCTCATTTGATGTAGATACGGATAGATAATTTGATGACCCATCATCAACTGTTTGCCACGTTGCCCCAACAATAGAACGAAGTTCGTAATTCTTCAGATAATCAGAGCCCACATATGGGAGGCCTGTGTACTATAGTTTGTGCTTGTAGTTATTCATGGACAGTCTGTTGTATCGAATACCTCCATGTGAGAATGTCACTTAAGAGTAGGACAAAAGGCGCCAAATGCCGAAACGGTTGCAGTGCAATATCGCTTACCGGATGGATACCCAAAAATGTAATAAATGCGTCTTTTGTGAGTGAATTGAAAAGTTTTTCTTCACATTTAATTTTGTTGAATGTGCCACGATAACAGCGACTGATTGAGACGATTAAAGCGCTGCGAGAGAAACGGATTATCATTGAGATTTTTTGTCGTTTCCTGTGCGCTGTTCCCATTTGATGAACCACTAATGAAAGTGGTTCAATTCAACGCCGCCAGGGCAAAGCCATTGTTGTGTCGTCCACTTTGCGTGTCGAGGCTATTTGAGAGAACTGAGAAATTTGTACACGCAAACGGGCCCCCTTTTTGATGTGTGTCCAATGGCCATTGAGATGCTACAGTTTCAATTAACGCCTACGATTTGTTAGGGTTGCCAAGTTGTCGTTTAATTAACGTATTTGATGTGCTGTTGAAAAATATTTAAATAAATCGAATATATATTGAGTTATGTGTGGGAACGCAGTCGCTTTACAACATAATTTTGCTTAATTGGAATTTATTCTGGGAACTAAGCAGATATACATAAAATGGGTGGGTGCTGTTTGTGAGTGTGTGCAGTTGGGGCTAAAATCATTTGCTTGTAAGGCTGCCAAATGCCTGGACACGGCATGAAGGACGCTTGCTTGCTCGCTGGCTGGCAGCTTGAGCGATTGTCCAAGAAAGTTGGCCAGTCATAGGCAAAGTTTGCCACGGATATTTGTGGACTCATTAATTACGTAGGACGCAGAACAGGCCAAGCATTATTTGGGTGTTAATTTCAAACTTTCATCGATTGCCACACACTGCACAAGACACCGCACACCCACCCAACAGAAGACTACTTGCCACTACTCGTATATCATTTATGCCCAGGACTCTCGACCACAACTCCTTGTGTAATTGAAAACCAAAGGCAAAACAACAATGGCCGACTATATGGTCGCTATACATATATATATCGAATATGTATATATATTCCCTTACAGCTAATGCTATTTGTGGCCGCAGGATATTAGTTATTAATGAACACGTTATAGGCTTGGGTTTTGCGATTGGGATTGGCATTGGCATTGGATTCACCCATGCAAGACAGATGGAGGAGGCTGAGATGTCAGCTAAGGGTCACATCCATACACACACATGCGGTTAGCATGTCTCCAGTTGCTCACTCGTCATTTTGACGCTATTAAGGGTTGCCAGCTCTTTCATCATCTATTGCATTTACTTTGCCACTTGACAACCCAGTTGGCCTACTCTTTAAATTCCCTTCAGTTTCTTCCTCTTCTTCCACTGTCTGTGTCCTATGTCCTGTTGAAGATGATGTATCTGTTTTTATGCGCTCTTCCTCTTTTCTGGTTTCTGTTTGCAAATGCATTTTCTTTACATATGTTTGTCTGTTATATAATTTGGCAAAGACATTTGCAAAGATTTCAATGGTGGCCATTCATCAAAATGTTGCCCAAATTGAGCTACAAAATATGGAAAAGCAAATGGAGGAGGGCTGAGAAACAACCAGAGGAGGTGGATAAATCTCTCTTGTATCTTTAACTAGAATTTTATCTACATTGGATGGAGTCTTATAAACATTTTATGTTGTGGTTTTATCCAACTAATATTTAATGCATAGAATTTTATATTTTCATTACATTTTTCAATTTAATTCATTTGAAAGATATAAAATTAAACGTGACAATTAATTAAACACATTTTTTTGTGGTTACTCTCAATTTTAATATAAATAAAAATTTGTAAATATATACTCTAAGTAAACGATTTTAAATTAGCTTATTAATTGCTCATTAATCATTTCTGCTTAGTAAGCATTTATTATAGCACTTCCAATCAAAGTTGCCTATTCCCGTGTGTATCAAAGAGTTGCGACGCCATTGCCATGAATATTATCGATCAAACTCCGCCTACCGCTCACTCAAGCAATCGCCCAACACAAAGCGCCACACACACACACGCGCACACAATGACAACACCCTATACAAACAAGGCGATAAACAAGGCAGAGCAAATGACAGGCGCTGTCAAAATAAAATTAATGCGCGGCCACTGTGAAAGAGTTGAAGCGAAAGCGACGAATCGAAATTAAAGAGTTACTCTCAATTATTCGCCGCAATACAAACTCTCCCTAGCTCGCTGTGTCCTCTCTCTCTACACATACACATACACACGAATCGATAAATATCATGGGCATAAAAGGCACTCTCATCCCTTTCAACGCACTCGTCTAAATCCTTTCACTTTCAAATGTGCGCATAAAAAAACTAAGTGAGTGTGAAAAAAACTCACTCAACTCGCACACATGCGATTTCATGTAAGTGCCTTGAAGGGGTATTTGAGAGAGTGAAAGCAAAGGATTGAGTAACTGCGTTCAATTTCCCCTTTTGCAAGCGAATACAAAGAGCACAATACACAGTGCTCACAGTGATACGGCGAAGAGCGTGAGAGCAGAGCACACGTATATGTATTGAGTTGAAAGTTAAGAGAGCCGCGTCGTATAACGGTGGAGTCTGTTCCGCGAGCACGAGAGAGAGAGTGTGAGTGTAAGGTGCCAAGTCAATGGCCGGCATGCGAGTGCAGACGATAACACAGACGGAGACAGCATTAAAAGGGTTAAAATTGCTGGCATGTGTGTTTGAAAGAGAGCGAAAGTGTTAAAGTGGAGCACATGCGTTCTCGTCATTGTTATGACTGTGTGTGTGAACATGTATGTATGCATGACTGTGTGTGTATATGTGTATGGGGTGTTTGTTTGTTTTGTGAGTGGGCGGCCATCATTCTTGCTTGGTGCACGTGTGCGACGAGCGAATGGTTAATGGTTTGTTGTGGCCGGGAATGCGGAGTGTGAAAGCTTTCAGCAAAATTGTGTTGTGTCTGAAAGGAGTAAGGAATGGAGAGAGGTGCAGAGAGAGAGAGAGAGCAAGAGGCTGAGAGAAGAGAGAGAGAGAGAGAGAGAGAGAGAGAGAGAGTGTGACACTACTAGTAAACTAGATGTTAAGCTTTAGCTTTGTTTATATTGACACCACACTCCCCCCACTTCGGTCGACTTACGTGCTCTGTTTGCTAGTAGCCATTTGGCGAGACTGTGTCCCTGGCTGTGTCTCATTAAATTGATGAGCATACATTTGGGGATTCCCTTTTTATGGACAGTTGAGCACAACTTCTGCGAAGTTAGGCAGGAAGAGACAGAGAGGGAGATGGATAGGGTTGTGTGGGACAATGACGCATATCGCATTGAAAGGATTCCATTTAGGGACCTGTGTGCGTAGGACTTGCGCAAAGGATTAAATTGCAATCAGTTCTCACGGTATGTAACCTTACATTTCTTTGGGGAAGTCGGGGAACATTGTCACCTACACAATTGCAGGGAATAAACGAACATAACGATAAGCCGAAATTGTTGACAATGCCCTAAAGGAAGTAAAAGGTTGAAAACCAGCAACACAAATGTGATTCTAAGGTGTTGCCCTTAGGGTTGACTGAGCGAGCGACAATGATTAGTTGAGAAAGGGATGAGAGAGAAAGGAATGTAGAAAAATAGATGTATACAAAAAAAGGTACAAAGTCGCTGCACTTGCCACCGCTGAAAGGGTAGCGTAAAAAAGGGTAAGGGCAACGAAAACGAACTGTAACTGTGTCTAAGGGGGCAATCATTGAAATCGTAAGCAGAACAAATTGAGCTATGAGTAGGGAAGGAAAGCGATATGATCGATGCCAGCACTGCGATAAGATATTATGTTAGGGCGTGTTAGGGTTAAGAGTTAAATGCCCGAAGATTCAGGACAACCTGTTTATTGAAATAATAAATGACTTTAAATTTTCTGAGTTTTATTCCATTTCATAGTTTTTCTGCGAATTTCCAGCGCCAAATGTATCAGACATTTCCGCATCCCTTTGGATATGTGATATTGATTTCTTTATATATTCTATTTTTTTAATTTTATTTATATTTTTTTAAATCTTAATGGATGCAATCTGTTTGGTGTGGCAATTCGATCGCAGTGTCCGGTTTTTTGTTTGCTACTGTAAGACTAGGACACTAGGACACGTTGGTGATGATGATGAGGATGATTACACAGGCGTATCCTGCATGTGTGCAACGCATCGCGTTTTGGTTTCGATTTTCATTGTGAAAGCGAAAAGTGAAAATGCAAACGGATGCACTTCACTCTTCAGGTTGTTAGGATTGTGTTCTATTCGATTTCTGGTTTTCATTATCAATGAAAGCAAAACCTCAACCACGTCCTCTATTTGCGGTCCATGCACATCTTTGATTTTGGGCTCAAGTGGTTTCGGATTCTCTTTCTTGTTTCTGGTACGCACATATTTACTTTCGCAATTTGGTTCATGCAATTTTTGCGCATCTTTTGCGCTTTGTTGAACATTCTCACAGGTGTCTAAGGTTGCGATCCTTGCACAGGTTTTGTTTGCTGTCCAGCTGGACGTGGAAATCTCCTCAGTCTGAAGAGATGTGGGCAGTTCTGTCTTTCTAGATGTTTGTATTACTTTTAATTACAATATCTACATATATTAAAGAGAAATGATAAATTTCTTTCATACATTTATTCAATGTAAGTTTCAATATTTTTTAAATTTAATATACTTTTAAATTTCTGCTTTACTTTCAATGAAAATATTTATTTTAAAGAAGTAATTGTAAATTTTAATTTAATTTAATTTAAGTAAATTTGGTGCCTCTAGAATTTAATTGTACAATTTTATTTTCTCCGTTACCAAATCAATTAGTATTGAATTTTTGATTAATACAGAAGTGGCTCTTTTGATGATAATTTAAATATTAAGTCAAAGATTTTCTTATTTACCAAATTATTTTAATGTACTTCTAAGCATGGCTCTCTTCTCCATAATTTAAAAGTATATATTTCGTAAACAATATTTTTTAAGTTCTTCAACTAAATTTAGTTGATTAATATAGATTGCTGGTCTTCAAGAGCGCTGAAATCCATTTGCATTTGTTTCTTATTGTAAATGAACTAAGTGAAAAGTTGTAGACCTAATGCAAGCTGGCGTGACATCAGCCCCACGATGCAGTCCCCAACATTTCCATCTGCGAGGCACGCACTCAAGGTCATGTAAAGGTGAAAAATGTGCAGCGCAGATGAGAAGAAGATGCCTCATGTGGCAGCTTAGACTACAGTTCAAGCAGCAAGCAAAGAAAAATATCATTTATTTAAATTCATTTTGTGTGGAGCAGCACCAAACATATGCAACACACCCTCTCTCGGTTTTAGTTTCTGTTTTGTCTGTAGCTGCCACTTGCCACTTGCCACTTAGATAGCTGCAGACAATTGCTGCAGTTGTTGCAGGCGTTCCAAAAGGAAATGAGACATTTGCTTGGGGTTTTCTTTAAAAAATATTTGAACTTTTTAACATTTGAAATGCAGCAGGCTGCGAGCGAGTGAAGCACGCTTCCTGCAATGGATGGGGTACCCAACAGACCATATACATACATGTATATGGTACTATACAGTACCCGATGGCAGATGGGGGAGTGATCGAGGGGTCCCAGTCAACCAATTGCAACGCCTAAGCGAACAAAATGAATGAATTGCTGACAAAAATAGCGCCCTCTGCGGATCTCAGCACATTTATAATTATTTCACTTTGTGGGAGGGGAAACAGCAGTCAGGTGAGGGAGGGTTAGTCTTCTCAGGGCATCCAATCAGCTCAACAGCTCCAAAGAAAATTGTGTGTGACATTAGATAGCTCCACTTTGAGTTGAGTAAAATAGTTTTTGTTTAAGGAAACTTCACAACAATGTATATATATAGCAAAATATTTAAAACCTACATTTTTGATTTCACACCAAATTATAGAAAATAGAAAATTATATATATGTAAATCCAATATAAAATCACATTGGTTCATTTAATTATTCCTTAAGATAATCCACAAACTCCTTAATGAAAAGTTATTTCTCAATTTATAATGTTTAGCTGGTTTCAATTATGTTAAGCTTTAGATTAATTTTTTTAAATTTCATAAAGTAAAGTAAAGTAAAGCAAAGTAATAATTCAGGGTATATGCATGATTTGAAATTTAAAGCTTATATTAAGTTTATTTTTAAAACGAATTAACATCAAAATTAACATCATTGCATGTTGCAATGTGTCTGCTGCAAACAAGAAAATCCACTTAGATTATATTATCCTTTTTAGAAAGGGAAATGAAACTAAAAGCGAAACCGAAACCAAAAACCGCATCTAAACTGAACCTGCAACTGGAATTGGAAGTAGAAGTCGAAGACGAAGTAGAAGTAGAAGTGGAAGTAGAACTGGGCGTCAGCAATCCATAAACCTAAAATAACAAAGTCAAATGACAACGGAACTAAGTCGGTTTTTGTGTGCTGTGTGGGTCACTTAATGTCGCGTTTAATGCTAGCAAGGATGCGTAAAGCGTTCAGCATAAAAAACTTGCATGGAGCGGTCAAAGGAGGAGCAACCACTCGACGGAATAGCTGAGAGTGAAGTAGAGACGAGGACTAGGACTAATTTGCGGCAAAGGCACGACAAAATGTCAATGTGTGGCCATAAAAACAGCGAGCAATGGGCAAAGGACCAAGGCAACACTTACGAGTATTGCGCGTGTAAGCGAAAACAAAAAGTGAGCAAAGGAATCCTTGAATACTGCTGCTGTTTAGTCCTGGAAATGTCTGCAGTTGATTGCATTTGCCCGTTTTACGATTCGATGACACTTACCGCCTAATATCCTTTTTAGCACCACATTGGTCGTCCTGTTCTCTGATTTTATTTCCGCAACGCAAACGCAACTATTTGGCCAGCACAACTTGTGCATAATTTAGGCATCTATCGAACAGCTTCTTCTCTCCTGCTACGCTGTCCTTATTCTTTCTCTGTGCAGCATCCACACACTTGCTGGGATCGCATTATTTGTTCGGCTGGGGGCAAAAGTGATTTATCAAAATATGAACTGAGTTGACACTTGTCAGCTGCATGTCAATCCTTTGCAGGTCGCACACAGGATGTCAATGTGTTGTAATGAGAGAGACTGTGACCGAGTGAAAGTGTTTGCTTTCCCACACATGTAAAAGGATGCAACATGCCACAGCCACAGCTACAGCTACAGCGACAGCACTTGCCACAGTTGCTGCAACACAGCGTCATGGGAAAGTGCGAGCATGAATGCGCATTCCTTTGAGGGTAAAGGGATGGATTTAAACACATTACGCTGCAAATTTTTATAGGCTGCCAACTTGCAGATACAATTAGCCATTAATCATCAGCTGCACGCTTGACCAACTGCACTGATTTTTGGCATCGATGCCGACTGGCGAACTCGGTCAAGCATAGTTTATGCAAGTTGCATGGCTGTCCAACATGTGGGAGCGGATTGCCAAGAGATCGCCTGCTGAGAGATATGCATTCGATTCATAGAAAACTCATGAGACGCTCATTAGAAAGGACAAAGGCGGAAGCCAGCAGGAGCAAAGAGTCGTGGAGTTGAGGCTCATCATTAATAATGTGAAACATGTTGCGAAATTTTAGAGCACTCTTAAACCTTTTCTTTTTTTTTTCTTAGCTCTTAAGACTGCTGCAGACAATATGGGCAGCAGACAAAAGCAATCGAAGGCTGCCCCGAGTCCGAGACAAAGGATATTTCCTTTATGTTCCTCTTTCTTTCTTTTTTTCTTTTTTTTTTTAGCAAGGATGCAACGCTGTCCAGTGGCCAGGCACAAAATGGCTTCGTATTACTTGTTTGCGGTTGCGTCCGAGTTTGAAGACAAAGTCTGTGGCAACATTGCAGAATCGTTGCAGCTGCAGTTGGATTGAGTTGCCACATTGCAAATGTCAACTAGGTGCTGCCTAAAGTTGTGCTCTCAAGGATCGCCAACACAATGGAGTTTGAGTTTACTGTCAACCACAAAAAACCTGCAGTTTGACGTCGGCTTATCTGCATCTCATCCTGCGTGTGTGGGAATCTGCCATCTGATACTTTTCAATGATGAATCCTGTATGCCTTTGCATCCGTGCTAGATTGAACAGGTCCTTCCAAATCGATCGCTGTTCATTTACCATGTTTTGTTTTCTTCGGGGGCGCTAGAAATGTCAATTGATGCTTGTCTTGATTGAACTGTGACTGACTGCATCTTCGCTTATCGCAATTAGAATCAGAAGAGGGATTCTCAAGCGATGTGGCAGACTAGCACGGTAGCCAGGACATTGCAGCGGCATCTAGTGTTACACTTTGCCAATTATCTGCATCTGAACTGTCTTAAATGCTGGCCAAATTCCGAGTAATCTACGTTTTTGGTCTATTTAGTTTCGTTCTCACGTGACTCAGGTGATTTGCTCCCTAAAAGATCGTTGGAGTTGGAAATTGAGAAGTTAAACGGGTCAAAGGTGCAGCTGGACACTACCAAAGTAGTGTACAATTAATTAATTTCCTTTAATAACGCTTAATGTATCGAATATACGCTGTTTCCTTTAAAAAACGAGTAAGAAAGCTACAGCTCGGCTTTGAGATACCTACATCAATATACTAATACATTGAAAATATGCCATATAATACAAAATATTTAGGACTATCAACCAAAGCAAAGTTGCTTTTCTGGAATCCTAATAACTATGTATAGTTGAAATTGATCTCCAAATATGATGACACAAATTTATAATACCCCTCTACCCAATATGTAGCGGAGAAAAGTCGTTGAAAGAAATTTGATTACACCCTTTCATAATGAGTAAACAATCCATAAAGATAATGTGAATGTATTGGAAACGCAAACTTTACTGTTGGCCTATAAGATACCCTGTTCTCAAAACTCTTAAATCATATTTAACTAACTAAAAATAAAAGGTGTAATGTAATAAACATTTTCCAATGATGTGATATTCAAACTTGATCAATATAGATTTTATATTAATCTCTAAAGTCTTTACACTAATACATGACATGCTGTTCACGAATATTTAAAAAAAATTTTCTTTGGTTGTAGATTACTCGCTCAGTATGTTTTCGTTTTCCAGGGCATAATAATGCAATCACAAGAGACACAATACGTATTACAGTGTCATTTACAATCGTGCAAATATATTGGTTGAGTCGGATGGGTCAAGCGAACAGCAATCGCTGAGCTGCAGAGGTAATAACATAACATAACATACAACATTATTGATAACCCCGGTGAAAGCAAATGCATTTCCGGCTCTGTTTACTCAATTGCAATTTCGACTGTCTGCCAGCTGATAAGGCGAAAGAAATGATTTCTAAAAGAAATGCATTACCAGTGAGACACTGATAGTCACTGATGACGATGACGACGACTTTGACTTTGACTCGGACTCGGACTTAGGCGAAGTACAAATTAAAATGTTGCTGAACTTGGCCCCTTTGTGTGGGTGCTGGTGAAGAAGAAGCAGAAGTTTTTGAAACCGCCTTATCTGAATCTGAGCAAAGTGACTTTGGTCATTTGGTTAGGTCAAATATTGTTGTGTTATAATTCCAAATATGCATTGTGGCGCCAAGAACCTGAACCAAAGTTGACACAAGTCGAAGGTTGGGGAATCCAGAGAAAAGGGGGAGGGCTTTGAACCCACTACGGGAACTTTCCCATAGTGCCCGATAAGATGGGATTAGTTTAAAGTAATGCGAACGGTGCTGTCAAGTGTTTGGTCTTAGCTCATTAGTGCTCGCTCATTGTCCGTTTCCTCCTCGGCTGGAATCCCTTTTTAGTGGATGTAGCGTAACAAATCTCCGTATAGCCGACCCAAATCATGAAGCGTATAAATCCAACGCAAAGGATGTGCAATCTTGCGCAAAAGGATAACAACAAATAATAACCATATGGAGAAGGAGACGAGAACTGACCTGCTGACCAACTATTGAATCTCGGATTGAGCCATGGGAAGCTGAAGACTCGGACTCAAGGCAAGCATGCAAAATGCGACTCTGCCCCCGTTTTGGACAACACATCCTTGCGGCATAACAACAAGTTCAGGCGCCAGAAAACACATATGCCTCGATGGATTTCAGTTTACAATTTACAATTAACTGCTGCCGTTGTTGATGTTGTTGTGGTGACTATGTGCGAGTGTGCGTGTGTGTGTGTTGGGTGCGCTGGCATCCTTCATGCGTAACCTGACACTTGGGTAACTAGGAACATATAAATCAGCGAGGACAAGGACGTCAAATGCGCTCGGTTGCTTGATAAAAGTGAAACCATTTCCGGCATCAGCGTGTAGTCTTTCGACTTTCATTTTTCGTATTTCGCTTTTCCTTTTTATTAATCGCATACTCGCAGAGATTTTCTATAAATTCCACATCAAAATGTGAACAATGGAAATCAAGGACACGCCCTGCGGTTCATTCAAATTTCCACTTCCTCACCGATGTGGCGCAGGTTTCGCTCTCATTTTCAATCGTTCCACATCCGGGGGTCCAGGTAACGATCGGTTATCGTATTGCAAATCAATCGATCGTTGGGTTCACCACAAAAGTGGGCGTGGAAATGGACAATTCGTGGCTTGATTCTGTGCTGAAGTGAAAGTATTTTGTTAGAGAGCCCGCATAGCTTCTCGATTGTGGTTTGTTGTCGTTACTCTTCGACTAACTCGTATATCCGGCGTGACATTTTTCCTTAACCCCTCCTCCTGGAGCAGAGCCACTTAAACTGGCGTCAGTCTGATGATGCCGCACTTTCCACTTCTCTCTTTTCACTCTCGGACTAATCAAACGTAACTAAATATTTCCGCATATTGTTAATCAATTTTTATGTGAGGGGGTAGCCCCTAGTTGCTGCCTAAGTGGCATCTAATTTATGCCACATGGAGGCGTAACAATTGCGACACACAAACAAAATGTCCATTCGCATTCAAAACGATTCGTATTCAAATGAAATATTTGCCTTGTTTGCTCCCTCTCATTGTTTAAGCAAATTTTCTATTTGGCATTTGTTTGCTAATTGTTATATTTTTTGTCCGCTGCATTTTCTTTTTATTTAATGCGTTTTGTTGGTCATTCGTGTATCACGCGGGCCAATAGAGGAACTTTATGATATTGCTCATGGCGGTGAAATGCGGGCTACAAACCCTAGCAAAACCTTCGATGTATTTTTAATGATCAATGACATAACATTAGAGGTATACTCGTATATTCGATTGTTTATTTATTAAAGAGCTGTTGTATGTTGGTGTTAACATTTATTTTCAATATGGTGACTAAGCCTTATAATTTAATTGCACGGATTTTACTTAAGGAATTTTAAAATAAATTTAAAATCAATCAAAATTGTCTTATGTACATCATCTTGTAAAATTCACAACATATTAAAGCTAACAATAAGATTAAAACTATTTATTAAGTACAAAGAAAGACATTTAAGTTTAAACTTTAGAAGCGCATTCTTTAAAGTGTAATTGGGAAGATAAAAAACTCTTTTTAGAAGGGTTAAACCTTAAGCATTTGATCAAATAATGTATATAAAAAGCCAATGATTAAATGATAATTACAAATACAATTAACTTAAATTCAAAATATAGAAAAGAAACGTTTAAAAATATAATGCCGAATAATAAAATCAATGCTAATGTAAATTTTAACCTATGCACTTAATAAATAATTTATTTTTATGAAATTCCTTTACATCGATTAGAAACCGTTTTAAGAATCCTTTGTCTCCCACGCTGCCCTTAAACGAGTTTAAGCGATTTAAATGACCCCTAAAATATCTCAAGTGGTTGCTCGACAAATGAGTTTTAAAAAACGGACCTCCAAGATGAAGTGGCGACAACATGGCAAGGACATTGCACAATGCTTGAAACAAAGAACGCGACGCTTGTCTGCCACTGGGGCATTGGCTGGCCAACTGTGTAAACAAGAGTGCAACAAAAACAAGGAAGACATAGCAAAGAGTGCGGCAAGGATACGATGCTGCGACAAGTGGCGCGACATGCCACATGCAGCAGCCAAAGGAAAAGGAAAAGGAAGCTGAACCAAGTGCACGGCACTTTGCACTACTTTCGGTAACTAAAAACCCAATTTGAAAGCGTGGTGTGTAAATCGAGTGGTGGATGTAACCACATGCGGAAGTCTACTGATGTCCTGTTGGCACTTGGCGTCAAGACTACACGCAGCCGCCAGCCAAGATTTGTGCGCAGATTTTTCTTTTTCCATTTTCCATTTTTTTTGCTCGTGTGCCATTTCAGAGCCGGATGACAATGCACTTGAACTGGAACAGGTCACGTCGTGGTTAGACAGATAGTTGGCCCGGTTGCTAAGCTCGATGGTCTATAGAGCAGACACGTTCGCTAAGCAACAAATTGAGATGTCACCTTGCGGCATTAACATACAAAATCGATTCGGCGGCGATTCTTACGTGATATTATAACAAATTAACAGACACGCATGCGAGCATGATTATCCCTTTTTTTCTATTTTCCATTTTTTTTTTTGAGCGTCCTTTGATACTCTCGTTTGATCCTGAACCGCCGTCGGCATCTTTTAGATTTGGGTTTGCATAATTTGAGTGACAAGTTGCCAGTTCCGGGCATCAATGGCTTCCATCGATTCGATAGTTCTTAGATGTGCCCTAATCCTGCTAGATGCTCGCACTGCACGAAGCTGCTCTATGAAGAAGAAATGAAAGAGTCATGTTTGCCACAAAGGGGTGGACTATTAAATGTGTAGCAATTTATTTGAAATAACAAAAATAAAAAAAAAATTCAAATTTAATTCATAACTCATTCAGTGAACAAAGTTAACAACTATGTACATACATAATTATCAAAAAATTGAAAATTAAATAAAAAAAAGCGCACACACTTTTTAAACACAAACTTAAGAAATGCCCTATTCTAACAATCGATCATTTAATTTATTTATTAGTTATTTATTACGTAAAAGCAAAAATAAAAGTAATTTCAATAAAAATATAATAATTAAACAAAAAAAGGAAAAACATATCGAAAATAGTAAATAGTGACTAACAGCATAATTTATAAGCTTTAGCTAGTCGTGAAAAGAATGAAATTAACAACTAAATAATAGAATGTAATTATTATTAAATCTTTCAAATCTACCACCATGAAAATAATAAACTAACTAAAATAATAATATATAAGCTTTAGCTTGTCGTGATAGGAAAGAAATAATATAATTATATAAAATTTTGCTTAGATGTTTACTTGGTTAACATTATGGACAATTCATCTTTCAAATCTGCCACCATTGAAATAATAAACTAAATTCGTTTTTAATATGAAAATTATACATTATACAATCTACAATACAAATATTTTTAAAGTATTGTGGCATTTGGAACTACAATATTTAGAGCAGCGTTTCAGGTTAGATGCGGTCTGTTTCACTTCAATTTAAAGCTAAAGCGACTCAATTTATATTTTTATAAATTCATATTAAAATATTTCTGCTATGGGATTGATTTCTCTATATCCTAACAATGTTTATCAAAAGAGCCAAAAAAGGTATGTGCACATATTATATAATTTAATATAGATATATCGCTGCCGCAGAGCCAAAACTTTAATTGAAAAAAATCTATTTACATGCACAAAAATTGTGGATATGTCCATGCAATATTACCTATGTAGTTGAAGCTCAACAAAACATATTTTCAATTAATTGTTCTACCCCTATGATAAGAGCTTAGAGTTAGACATCTGCTACTCCGCAATGAGTTGTTGAAAAAAAATTTGTAGAATACTTGCGGCTGTTGCTCCTCTGAATTCTCCTTTCATTAGGCCAAGTTGTATAACTAGAACGACGTCGCATGACGAGAATATTTGACAAAATGTCACAAATAAAAAAGAAGAACAAGAAAATCAAAAAAAAAAACGTTGAAATAAAATAAGAAGTAAAAAAAACTCCTGAAAACTTTTGAAGCATTGAAAATTCTTGAACTGCAGTTTTTGTCTGTGCGTCCTTTGCACAAGAACAAGAAATAATCTGCAACGGCTACTGAAGTGGAGAGGCGGCAGTTGAAGAACAGTAAGAAGAATTATGATTAATGAATCGTTTGGCAGTATGAAAGTTGGCCAACTGGCTGACTGTCCTGAGTGGTGTTCTGGCCAAGTGGCAGGCCGAATTTTTAATGGTCTTTGCCGATCCAAACAAAGCCAAAGGCCATTGACAAAAAATACAAATAAAAAAGAAATGAAAACTCGCAACAAAGTCTACGACTTTTATACACAATCTTTTCTTTTTTTTCTTGTTTGAAGAGGGAACCGAGAGAGAACTGCCTACGCAGCCCCATAAATCATGCAGTTTGATTAAAGGACACACAGAGCACATCAACTGGAGACTGCCGATGCTGTAGGTGGCCCGTCGATGGATTTGATTAATTGTTCGAGTGGCTCAACTGGCCCAAAGGATTGGACCGAAGTTGGCCGTTAAAAATTGCAATTCGGCGCGCTTATTGACAAGTTATCCTTGCGAATATCGTGACGATTGCCTGACAGACTGTGTGGCCCACTTAGCCGACCTAGACGACCCCTGCGACTGTCCGCCACTCCTCGTTATCCTGCCTGTCAATTGTCCTACAGCTGTCAACGAGCAATCAATGCAATTTACAGCTTCATTTTTGCAAATTTAAGCGAACAAATTGACATGAACGAGGCAACCTTGTTGACAGGCCCAGTTACAGCAAATACATCAATAGCGGTAACAAAAGGACATGCCATGTCCTTCAAGTTTGACTTCGAAAGCTGCTCATGCGTGTGCAATGCGATACTTTTATTTTTTTGTGACCCCCTCCACTCCCAACCCAAATCTCGACTACTTTAAATGCCTTTTTTTAGGTGACTTTTCTAGGACTTCAGCGGCGTCTAATTGCCAAACAATTGCGCCTGATTATCCTGTCAGGCGTCTACTTTTGTGCGGTTTCTTACGTTGTTGTTAATTGGATTTGCTGCTTTGCGGGTTTGCTGGTTTGCTGGTCGGTTTGCGGGCTTTGTGGACATGTGAGTGACATCACGTCAGCAAAAACCAACATCAAAAATCATCATCATCATCGCCTATCTTCGCACCTTTTGCACAATCGTCAACTGCTTTTTGGCGCCTCAAAAAAAAAACCGAACTGAAAAACGTGGCTGGCCATGAACGGCCATGACTGCGAACCTTATCAGTTTCCGAGCGCGAAAAAGAGAGAATCTCTAAGACTCAAGTATGAAATTTTATATTCCAAAATTATCATCACGCAAATAATGCGCGAATAAACAAAATTCAGAATATTATTGCATTCTCCCCAAAACACAAATCATCACATCGAATCAAATGTTTGACTCTGATTAACCCATTTAGTATAAAGCAAATGCAAAAGAAACGAGACGAGACATTAAAATTGTGTTAATCTCTTGGTAATGTTAAAAGTTAATGATCATTTGCCATTTTAATTGCCTTGTTGTGCAGCACTCGCTGAATGATAATGAATCTATTTAAAGTATTATTTAGCATGTTTTGGTTATATTTTAGTCGCCTGATTTGCCAGTTCAAAGTTTCGATTTCTTTCTAAAATGCATGAGCCATTGCAGATAGTTTTGAGAATAATTCGACAGAAAGAAAAAGAATGAAAAAAATAGTAGAATTATATTTGCTGATTTACCGACTCACAGACTGAACTATCAACGAACTGCCCAGAAGGTATTCAGAAAAATATACAAAATACAAAAATATTCGGATTGATCTCAGTCCAAATTTTTCAGTATGCGTTAAAGTTTTAGGATTAAAATTATGAAAAAAGACTTTAATACTAAATGGAGGTAGCAGTTATCTTTAATCAATTCAAATTATCTTCAAAATCGTAATATAATTATAAGCTTTTTTAACAGCTTCAAAACTGCTATTTTCAGACAACGTAGTTTATTTGGAATGAGATTTTAGCATTCAGTTTACTTGTATTACAAAAATGGTATATAGCTTCTGGTTGTTCCCTCTTTTCTACATGCTTAATAACTAACATATATGTTTCTCTTTGCCCACTCACATACAAATTTTGTATTTTGTAGTAAGGAAGTGAATTTAATATTTATATTTTTCGACCTACACCAATTCACTTTTGTTTTTCTTCAAATGCATTTAATGATAGATTGCAATTGTAAATTTCAATTCAATACCATTTCGTGACAGATAATGGGGAATTTATTTATTTTCAATCAGCTGTTGTCAGGCACATGAAGTTACAGAGGTAGCAAAATTAATGCTTTAATTTAAAATTTCAAAAAGTTGTAAGATTTGTTCGATTATTTTAATAGTTCTTTATATTATAACACATTGGGGCAATTATTTTGAACGATTTCGGTCTCGAAGATCAAATTTGAATACTCATTGTTTAAGTATTTTATGAAATGTTATTGTTGGGACTGTCTTTCTTAATTTTTGTTAAAACCAGTAAATGTTATCGACTAAAGGCTGCACTCTCAGTGTTACCATGCGATTTCGTCAATGAAAAAATTCCAATGTCTCAATTTGCAAATTTTGTTATGCTTATGCGAAAGGAGCTCCAAATTTGTGTTGATAAGAAACTCGTTGACTAAATGAGGCCCGGGTGCATTGCTCGACCCACTGATAACCAAGAAAAATCCTTGATCTTGAGCTGCGTTTCAACTGGCTGCCGCTTAAAAAAAACTGACTTCAACTGCGACCTGTTCGTCTATAAACAACACATTGGTGCTGGGAACGTAAGCGGAGGAAGGAATGGGGGGTGTTGGGCACGCATGTGAGATGCAAGAAATAGCAACGAATCAACTGATAAGAAACAACCAAAAAAGAAATACAACAAAAAAGTTGCGACGCATCGCCGCGAGGCAAAATAAGAAGAATTTGTTGCTTTTGCTGCTGCTCCCACTGATAAGCGAGTGGCAACCAGACGTAGGTCGATTTTCAACCGCCTAATTACACAACGGGGACGCATTTGCATCTGCTGTCCTGATAATGCCCTGCAAGGGCAGCTGCCCTGGGTGGTTCCTCGGCCGGATGCTGCTGCTGTTGGCAGGTTCGGATCCAAAGGCACGCGTTGGAGTTGGCCCAAAAGCCGCTTAAGCAGCACAGGACAGCAACAGCAACAGCTGCTGAGGCTACAATGTTGCAGCCACTAAGTGGCACACACAAATCTCACTCAATTACGAAATAGGCAGCTTAGAAAACAGCGCAACAATCAGCGACTTGACTGCTTCCCTTGGCCTTCTTTTGACGAGACACAAAATCAGCTCAAAGTGAATTTGGAAACGTCTTCACAATAACGAACCCAGCCAGCTATACAATCTCTGATTGAATAGCAGCTAAGCCACCTTATATGTTATATAGCATAGTGCACAGGAAGTTGCAACGAAATCTCATACAAATTGTTGCATAAATCCTAATGAGTACAAAGAGCCAACCAAATACACTGCCCGTTGATCAAAACTAGCAATAGAGGAGAAGGCAGTGGGACTGATCCTAAGGGGCCAGTGACCGTCTTTTGTTGCTGGGCAAAAAATAAAATACGGAAAACAAACAAAGATCCATCCCGGTTGAATAGCACAAAAAACAGTTAAGGAAGCAGATGAGTGACCCAAACGGAAGTGATCGCAATTAGCCAGAGAGTAAAGTACACTTGGATAGATTCACTTTGCTTCTGAGGTGATCTCATAATTATTATAACTTTGAAACTATTGCAATCGCCTCTGCTAGTTGTTTAAAATAGTAATCAATTTAAGACAGTTATATATCATCAATTTCTCATTTCTTTAAGTTAAATTAGCGATTCATATTATTAATTTACATTTTATTTTTTTTTTGCAACATGTCTAAAATAATAATCAATTTATGTGCTAATGTGCTGAGACGCTTGTCTGTCTGCTTCTTAGTTTTTGAAGTAATGAAATTGAAAGTGCTGTAAGCCAAATATTAAAATAATGAACCGACACACAAATGAAACTGCTTTAGTAATTTGATTTATTAACAAAATATGTCTCTAAAATAAACAAGATTGCATCTTAATTTATACGGAAATATAATTTATTTTGATTTTTAAGTTAATTTTACAATAATTCTACACAAATTTAAATTAAATTCGTAAAACAAAAATAGTATAGTATAATAAATAAATGAAAACAGAATATGTTGTAAAAATCAATAATAATGATAAGAAAATAATAATTATTGTACTATATAAACGATTAGGCCAATAATTATTGTTTGTGCGTATTGTGTAAAATAATCATTATTTGTGATTTGATTTTTTGTTTTATATATTATATGTATGTAGAATGTAAATGAATCCTGACTTTTCAAGTGTACTGAATAATTTAGCTAAATTATAAAATCTAAATAATAATTATTGTTTTATAATTTCTTTAAAAAAAATAATATATCATACTAATAAAAATAATAATTATTTATAAGTAAGACTATAGTGCTGCATTTTCTAAGTAGTTTTTAATTGTTGCCGCATTTGCTTTATTTACATAATTTTTAAATATTATATTATTTTTCAAAAATAAACCAAATTTTACTTAAATAATAGAAATGGAATCATTGCATTTTTCTAAGTCGTCTATGAGCACTATGCTATACTTCTCTTTGAAACGCTGATGGTCAATTAATAGTAATAATTATAGTTTCATTATAAAAAGATTAGTACTGGAGTTCCCATGAAGAATTATTTATTATATATTTTCAATAACATAAAATTGGTTGCTTGTTGTGGCATATTATTGCTATACATATTAAATATTTTATTTATGAAAGAAAATTTTATTATTCTTACATAATTAATATAAAATATATTATATGTGTGAATGAAATATTAAAATATACGTATATAATATTTTATATAGTAATACGCTTAAGTCGAATATGAATTCATGTTTTTAAACATATGTATACACATATTAATCAATTAAATTTCCCCATACTACATTTAAATTCATATGATGTGTTCTCCTTAATTTGTTGTTCACATACCAAGGGAACTCTTTAAATTTTCCCTAAGAATGGAATTCATTCTGCGATTGGAATTCACACGCCGCCCACACGCACTTCCTGGTGGATCAAGCTTTAATCCAGAGATTAAGAATCACAATCCGCGCGGAACTTGGATTTGTGGCTGATTATTGCGCCACAAATCTGCAGATCCTGGCGCTAATCGCAGATCAAGTCAAATCGCCCTTAATCGCATGCCTTAAGTTAACTATAATCCGACTATGATCCACTCGCTAAGCAACATGTTCCGGACGATCTCGCAGTTTTGTGACCTACCTGCGACCTGATGCCTGAGGTACCAACTGTTTTTGCTTAATCCCTGGCTTTAACTTTTTGCGCTAGGATTAAGCCCTGGATTATAATATTGCTACAATTTGCATATGCTTTTTTTATATTTGCCACTTGGCTGTTACCTCTTTTACTCATCAAAATGCAGCTGACCCCCGGATTAGTAGACAGAAAAAATAACAAGGTTGTGCCTACCTCGGACGGACGGGGCGGATTAATTTTTTTCAGCAAAATAAGTCCGCTTTAAGCCCCGTGATTAGAGCTTGATCCTCATGGGACGTGGGCGTAATATTGATGGATTTTCCTCTAAATCCCTCTGTTAATCTCCGGCTTAGCGCGCGACGCGATTTTTTTCGCGTCTTCGGCCTGTTGTGCATGTTTTTCAATTCTCTTTTTTTCGCGAGAAGGCAAAACGATCCCGAGTGACAACGAGAGGATCATAATTATGGAATTCCTAAACAAGAGAGCCTGTAACTGAGCGCTAGCGATCGAGCAGCGAGAGCAGCTACCTGTAAGCGTGGGTTACCTCTTTGCCAGGTCGAGAAGTGAGGATCGGCCGTTTACCTGAGTTATGTTCATGTCCAGCCTTGACGCTGAGCAATTAAGAAGTCAATTTTATGCCAAAAAAGACAAAAAGATCAAGCGGCCGTCAGAGATCTTTGGCGAAAATAAAAACAATGCAAAAAATGTGCAAAGCTGAACTAAATCCGGATTAAGAATGACTGTTTACGGAATGTAAATATGGGTAAGGACTTGCGTCATAAACATAACAGTGACATGTCGATGTCTTGCCTCATAAACACGGAGCAGAGAATTTTTCATTTGCATGTCCTGCGATCATAAAGTCAACTCGAATTCGCCGCAACGCGAGAGAGTGCAGATTCCTGAGTCACTCCTCATCGCTCTCACGCTCTCTCTCTCACTCTCTCTTTTAGACGTGTCCTTGACAGGCACATTATGTGCGCGGTTTGACTTTTTTGCGAGTTTTTTACGAGAGCCATTTGTTTAGAGTCCGAATGCACTTCCGTTTTTTAGCCGACTTTTTTAACCATGCTTTATGATCGCAACTACCTGGTTTTTTATGATCGCTTCCAGCTCTTTGGACCAACATCGTTTTTTAAGCAGACAATGGCAAGGTTAGTGAACTCAATAGAAACTGTATGAAACTAATCAACGTCACTTAATTAACCAGAGTAAGAGTCAAATGTCCAAGTGTGTCCTTGTGACATACGAAGTAATTCACAAGAATTTCCATACATTCTTAGTGTATGTTTGTAATTAGAATTAGCCCAGGACCAACCCACTAAAATGCCCAAGCATTCAGGCAAGAAAGAGACAGAGTGCGGGCGTAAGGTAGAGCACGAGGCGGATTAGCTGCTGCTTAATCCTGGCGAGAATGTTTTTGGGTGTTCTATTTACATGCATTAGGTCCTTTCTCAGCGCATTGTGAACGCGGCCAAACAATTAGCAACAATTCTAATGAGTTAGACGCGGACTGTGAACTGTATTTACCAGGAACGATCATAAAAAGCAGACAATATTGCGAATTCTATTCTCGGAATAGTCACTGAAAGCGCAACAGTACTTGCATCAAGAGGCAATGATTAAATTGAGCTCACAGGCTGAGGCAATTTCTCAGACAACTCTCTCTCGATTTCTCACTCGCGATCTAGGCTGTTAATCCGGCCTACTTAGCGGTTGCCTAATCTTAATCCCAATAGGAACTAGCCAGGCCAAGAGAGGACCGGACACTCTAGGGGCTTAACTAATCCTGATCCGGGCGCTGCTTCCGCGCTTCCGCTCTCAGTTCCTCTTTCTGAATCTGGCTGGCTTAATTAAATCACTCGGATTAGCGTGATCCGCATTCTTGGTCGTGTGTGCGCGTGTGCCATTCATTCAAGCTCAAATCAACTTTCTCAATAACCCGTTGCCAGCATCTTCAATTTGTCGTGTGCCTGGCATGCGTCTCAGACCAAAAAAAAAATGAAAGAAAGAAAAATCACAGCTGCACCCAAGACTCAACACACTCTCAATAGTCGTCGCCCCTTCAGCAACGCAATCAATTTGATATCAAACAAGCCTCAGGATGTCGGAGCCTGTTGAGTCGCCTTAAAAAATAAAAAAAGATGAGAGCGAGCATCGTGTTTTGATTTTTTTAGGGATGCTGCTGGCTGTCAGCGCTCAGCTTGTGCCCCGACTCGATGTGAGGAGCTTGTTTACACATATTCTTAGGCAGGGAACAAACTGCCACGCCCCTCTGAACTGCATGCGATTCGAGTGGAAAGTCAGGCGGCAGATTAAATTTCATATCAATTTTTTTTGGGAGAGCAGCATGTTGAACGCTCATTACTTCCTAGAAACGCAGCTTAGATAATCTCAAGAGTGCTTCGTAATTTCCACTTCCAACTCTTTCAGCACATGCTGGACAATCTCTTGTATCTCTTGACTAGTCTGGCCAGTCCATTCACTTTAAGCCCGGCTCATTAGTCCGCTATGTGAAAGGGTAGCATAAGCAGCACTTCGATCTGGCCACGGGGGGTTTTTCGACGCATTAAAAAGAGGATTTACTCAATGCAAAATTCGTTGCAAAAATAATATTACGAATACTGGCTTAGTCCTTAGACTCGCCGTCTTTTCATTCAGCATCTTTGAGCGTCGCGTGCATTTGCTAAGCCCCCGGATTAAGGCCTCGCATTTGCATGGCAGTTCATTAAGCGCCGCAAAGACACGAAATTCGCGCTTCTGCCGCAACCAATAACAATTCGATTTGTCATGTTTATTATCATCATTATCATTATCAAATCATCATTGCTCGATTGACTATAAATCAAAGTAACCCCTCGTTTTTGCTCTCGCTCTCGATCTCGATCGAGTGTTACAAATGGCTAAAAAATTTGTGGGCACACATATCGCATGACACCCCTCGCTGGGCGCACCCTATCCTACCCCTAACCCTATGCCTAACCCTAACCCTTGCCTTGTCCTGTGGCGCATGCTCAGCGTGCGTTCGGCGGCTGCTTTCACTCTTTATCTCCACTGACATGGGTGTGTTTTTTAAGGGCTGTCTTTTTGCGTAATATTTGCTCACAAATTTGTCCTTATTTCTGGGTTAAAAAATTTCATATTGTTTGACTTTGGTTTGTAGTCAAGTCTATGATGGCAGCAGCTGCAGTAAAAAAGAGTTGACGAGTTATGCTGGTCTCATCTGCTCTTCTTAAATTCTGACAAAAATCTAAAATTTCACATTCACTTGACTTTGTTCAGAACGTTTCAATCTCGTTTTTCCCTATCTAGAAATGTATTCAAAATGTAGAACTCAAAGTGCAAATCATATTATTATATTATCATTATAAATAGTTTGGCGACATTCCCATCAAATTCAATGGCACGGGCTACGCACTAATTACAATAATTTGTTTTTATTGTCTGAGGTTAGTTTTAGTTATTTTGGTTGTTGATGCGTAGCTCACGCACAATGTTAATCCTCAGCTACGCACTACTGCCCCACTTATGGGATTAAGTTAGAACAGATCTTGTGATGATCAGCAGACAACTCTCTCTTCTGTGCATTCTCTATCTGACTTTCTCTTGACAACCGCTAGCGCTGATAATGGGTTGGCAGCTCTGACATTTTCTTATCTGTAGCGACCGGATCTTTAAGTCGCAGAATTAATTCTTCTGACTAATCCGCTCGGATTGCTGAATTTTTGCATATTGAATAAACGGGTCAAATCTTCGCTTATCATTGATCAATTTTATCTGCTCTGCACTTTCAGCTCAAAGTCACTTTCTAACGGCGACGGTTCTCGATGTTTTTAATGCTTTCTGCGAATCGTTGAGAATTCTGCAAAAATTGCTTAATCCGTCGGGAATTGTTTCAGCATTTCATGAGTTTTACGTAACATTATGCAGAGCAAAAGTAAGGACGAAAGTCACTCACACAAAAGCAACTGCGTTGCCATTGTAGTTTTCACTTTCGAAATTTCCACGGTAGTTGCTGCCATCGTTGAAATTAACATCCCGTCGCGTCTAGGACGTGTCCTTGGCCTACCTAACAAAATAACAACATAAATGTGTACGCATATATATTTTCAGCATAACTTCTGGTCCATGCCATAAAAATCTACATAAAACCATTTAAAAGTCAATCCGCAAAAGTCAACAGCGACCAAGACCAAATGCAGAGAAAAATAAAAAAAATCCTTCAAGCATAGCGTTGCTCTCTCCATTTTTTCACATTTTTTTAGAAAAGGGTTTGCTAAAGCTGCACAGTTTTTTGTTTCTGTTTGGCCTTACCTGTGTTCTCAGTTCCCAGTTTAGTTTGTTGCTATTTTTTATGGTTTTGGTTTTTTTTAGACGTGTGCCGGCAATTAGTTGGCCATTAAATGCCGCTCAATGGCCACAAGGAGAACGAAACTTCCTATTCCTTGGACTCAACAGGCTAGCAAATAGCTTCAACATAAAAAACTCACTCGAAAAGAAATGTACTCTTGCCCCTCTCTCGTATCACTTTCACTTTGGCATCGCCCCTTTTGCACCCCCATACATAGATGGAATGGAATGGAGGAGTGAAGGTTTGGAGTATTTTGTTTACTTCCTGTTTACTCTTACGGCGCACGCTCCCAGCTCAGTCACTGGCCCCCTTCCCCCTCTCCCCAATACGCTCTCCAACCCGAATGCACATCTCTTTTCGGTGACTTTTGGCGTTCGCTCTCTCGCTTGCTCGTTCGCTATGTGCGTGTGAATGTTTCAATGTGTGTGTGTTGAGTGCTTCACTCGGCGAACTCGCCTTTATCATCCCCTTCATGAAATTGAGTTCTTTTCTATATTATGTACAAAGGGGAACGTTGGGCCCCTCGAAATGAGTTAAATAATGAGCTACTTTCAGTTGCAGCTATTCTGGAGAACTGATTTTTTTTCAATGCTAACAATTGAAAACTGAAATAATTTATATATAAAATACTCTATTAAATTATTTATAACCAACTTATTTTAATAGAGTAAAAAACAAATAATCTAAAATTCTATATATTATTCAAATTTGTACTTTTAAAATAATGTGCTACATTCTTAAATAGAAATACTACATTAATTAATTATTTTTTGTGTATTATACTAGTGTAATAAAAAAAAAAAGATAGTCATTTCCTAATTATTCCCAATATTACGCAAAAAGTGAATCACCTGAAATAACTAAGTGGTTCACTATGCTTTTTTTTAGCAAAAAACGTATTTTATTGAGGGTCTAAAAAACGGAAGTGCGCTCAAGTTTTTTAAGATCTCATAGGTAGCTGTTAGTTTGGTGTTTTATTTTTTTTATGACAGACAACAGAAAATAAAAAACGCCTCCGTCATAAAACCATAAAATTTTTTACACCCGTCACTTTAACTTTTTTAGGATGTTTGGCTAAAAGTCAACTTTGTGTTTTTTGTATTATCCATTTTGATGTTAAGCGAAGTGCATAGTCTAGTTCTAGGATCTAAAGTGCCCTTAATATATCTAGTTTGAGTTGAGTATTTGCTGTCTCAGTCGCACGGATTTGCATATGCGTATGAAGAATCAAAAATTGCTTAGGTAAAATCGGAAAAGCAAAAACCAAAAAAGAGCTGAGGCATTTTTGAGCTGCTCTCAACTGAGTGTTTAGTTTTTTTTTTACAACTTCACACACACACACACACACACACGCACACAATCATTTACGAGTCCAACTCATAAAGGAGAGCACGGTACCTGCTTTGATCGGGGCATCGTCGGGTTTCGCTTCGTTGTCGTAGTCGTTGTCGTCGTATGTCGTTCCTCCTCCCTTTGGCTTGCTTCTTTCATGCGTGTGTGCGAGAGTGAGCGAGTAAGTGAGTGAGTGAGCGATTGAGTGCGTGTGTTCTGTGTGCGTGCCCGACTGCGTGTGTGTGAGTGTGCTGGTGAGAGAGGGTGAGTGCTGCGAGCGTACTTATAGTTAGCGCACGCGGCGAATTCATATCATTCGTGATTTGGCTCTGACAGTGAGAAGAGCACAGTTTCTGGTGCCAAACAAACAAAAACAAATACATTCACACACACAAAACACATATACTCGTTTACGCTCAAGCAAAAAAAAATTTGTTGCTTCAAAAGGATTTCCACAGCGCAAAGGATACAACTACTCCGCTCAGCTCAATATAAAAACGTGTTGCAGTCACTCGCATCGTATCATTTCTCAGCGACAACTCGTCACAGTCACAACTCAACAACTCACTAAAGGAAATAAAAAAATATAATTATTTGGTCAAAAAACCAAACGTGAAACTTGTGACAAACCAGCAACAAACCAAATACCTCAACTAAAACGCATAACTAGCAAAAAACATAAATAAATTTAAATAAATATAAATTAATTGCAACTACCTCATTTTGTAAATCGTGAACTTTTGTAAACTGTGCAAAAACTACCTCAAAGTACAAAGAACAAAAAACATCAACAAAAACCAAAAGTGCGCGAAATTGTTTACGAATATCGCAGCTCAAATGAAAATTTGTGTTCAGAACTGAAAAAAAAACATAAAAACTCTACTGAAAATACTACAAAGTTAAGTGAAGTTTAAATTGCTGCAGTGAAGCAAGGACATCATCACAGTTATGGCTATATCAATGCTGCAGGACGCGCAAACACGAAGTAAGTAATAAAAAAAAACAGCAAAAGTTATAAACAATTAAAAAAATAGCAAAAAATTCAGCAGTTTTCTGCAATTTGTGAATTATAACACAAATTAAAGCTCTCATTAAAGCGCATTAAAGCACAGAAACCCGCACACTCAACTCACACATATGCACGGCAATAACGACGTCTGAATGTGCCCAAGTTAACATTAAGCGCCATTTTGGCAACAGCCAACACACACTCAAACTCTCTCACACACACACACATACGCTTGCGGCGCACAATTAAGTTTTGTTTACAAGTTTTGTTGGGCAGCAGCAAACCGGCATTTAACTCGTTTAACGCAACGCCCACCAAAACAAACGACAACTGAGCGCAAAAGCGAGAGAGCGAAAGAGTGGGAGAGTAGACCACACACACACATGCTTCACATATGTGGTGCTCTTAAGCTTTTTGCTTTGCACTCTCTTCGCTTAAAGTATTCATTTGCTTGTCTCCTTCGCACACACGTGCTTTGCCCTTTGCCTTTGCCTTTGCCTTCGCGCCTGCTGTGAACTTTAAGTTGAAAGTTGAATTTTTGCTTCATTGCCCGGCGGGCAACTGACCAAATAAAACTGTAACTGACAGCTCAGCATGCAGTGAAATTGAAAAGAAAATAGGAAAGGTTTTCGTTTTATATCTTTACTAACTTGCAACACTTTTTTGTTCTGTTCTTTTTCTTTAGGCCTGGCAGCCGCTTTAGCTGGCATCAAACGCGAGGAAATCGTTGTCGATCGCTCCATGTCCCTGTCACCGCCCATGTCCGCCAACACCTCAGCGAGCAGCCCGGTAGCAGCAACAAACTCCCACAACCACTCCCACTCCCTATACCCGGCCATGGGCCTGCAACAGGCTGCCGCAGCATCCGCCTTTGGCATGCTGTCGCCCACACAGCTGCTGGCTGCCAATCGGCAGGCGGCCGCCTTCATGGCACAGCTGCCGATGAGCACACTAGCCACCACACTCTTCCCCCACAATCCAGCGGCGCTCTTCGGCGCTTGGGCCGCACAGCACCAACAGCAGCAGCAACAACAGCAGCAGACTCCGCTCCCGGTGCCCGGCACACATCTGCACTCCCCGCCAGCCAGCCCACACTCGCCAGTGCCCAGCAGCGGCAAGCATCCGTTGAGCTCGCCCAACAGCACGCCTCAGCATCATCATCATCACATGGGACTCGGTGAGCCAGCAAAGAAGACGCGCAAGCTGTCGGTGAAGAAGGAATTCCAAACGGAGATTAGCATGAGTGTCAGCGACTTGTATCACACACCCGGGGGTCCCATCTCGCCACCCTCCAGCGGCAGCTCGCCCAACTCGTCGGCACATGAGGCCAGCACAGCCAACAACAGCACCGCAGCGCCCACAGCAGCCAAGGATCCATCCCGCGACAAGAGCTTCACGTGCAAGATCTGCTCGCGCAGCTTTGGCTACAAGCATGTCCTGCAGAACCACGAGCGCACCCACACCGGCGAGAAGCCCTTCGAGTGCCCCGAGTGCCACAAGCGCTTCACCCGGGATCATCACCTGAAGACACACATGCGTCTGCACACCGGCGAGAAGCCCTATCACTGCTCCCACTGCGATCGCCAGTTCGTCCAGGTCGCCAACCTGCGCCGCCATCTGCGTGTCCACACCGGCGAGCGTCCCTACACCTGTGAGATCTGCGACGGCAAGTTCAGCGACTCCAATCAGCTGAAGTCCCACATGCTGGTGCACAATGGCGAGAAGCCCTTCGAGTGCGATCGCTGCCACATGAAGTTCCGTCGGCGCCATCATCTGATGAACCACAAGTGCGGCATTCAATCCCCGCCCACGCCAGCTCTCTCGCCAGCCATGAGCGGTGATTACCCCATGGCTGCCGCTGCTGTTGCAGCTGCCTCTGCAGCCCTCGAGTCCTCCACACACAAGTTTGCGGCCATGTGCGCCAGTTATGGCGGCTCCGAGGAGTCTGTGGACCTGGCCAAGAGCAGCATGGATGAGGATGCCCCACTCGACTTGTCCGAGGATGGCGCCAGCTCGGTGGATGGCCACTGCAGCAGCAGCAATGCTCGCCGCAAGGCGCAGGACATTCGTCGTGTCTTCCGCCTGCCGCCACCACAGATCATGCATGTGGCCAGCGATATGCCCGAGCAGACGGAGCCCGAGGATCTGAGCATGCACTCGCCACGTTCCGCTGAATCGCATGACCAGCAGGATGACATCGATCTCGATGAACTCGACGATGCCGCTGCTTTGTATTTGCGCCAGCAGCAGCAGCAGCTCCATTAAAACCAGCTCCTGCACCTCCAAAGAAATTGTAAATACATATAGTACTATATATATAGCTATATGAAGGGCCAGTGCTCATCAGATGAAAAGCTGGCGGGTAAAAACGTTTTCGGAACAGGAATTTATGCTAAGTACAAGCAAAAACCAATTAATAACACACACAAACACACACATAACATAAATACGATAAACAACAAAAATTATTAGTCATTAGCAAAATGAATTGCACATAAATCAAAAAATTCCTTTAACAAAAAATTGTACAAAATACGCAACTAAACTAAGAGAAATTTACTATAAGAATTTCCCCTCCTCTCCCCCTTTACAACCCAGCTAATATTGTGCCATTTTAATGTTGTAGTTTATAGTTTAATTAGTTTATATCTTTCAGTTGTTGTTCTGAGATTGTAAATAGCCAGCGAAGCCAATTGTAAATTATACAGCGCTCCCCAAAAACTTAAACAAAAACACAAAACAAAAACAAACAAACAAAAAAACTAATGTAAAACCAATCAAAAGCAAAAAAATATTATTTCTAGTTTTAGTTATTATTTTGGTTTAATTTAACAACCACTTTATTATTCTCAAAGAAAATGCCAATGATTAAAACCAATCGAATCGAAAATCAAAATTAACTTTAAGTTATGCAAAGAAAAAATAAATTCTTTAATTAGTACGCCAATTGTTTTGTTTGCCACGAATTATGAATTTTATATATATTTAAAAATATTATTATTTAATTTAATTAGCCTAAGTCATTTTTATTGCATGAATCTCGTTTTATTGCAATTATCATCAATTATTATTAGTCATTTCTTTAGTTCGCTATTTAAATTGTATTTAATGAACTGCTAGTGACACATTTAAAAAAAATAAACTTAAATGAAAGCACGCAACAAATAAAACAGAAAAATACAGAAAAAAATAATTATTTTCTTTTTATTTTACTTCTTTTTATTTTTTTTTAGTTCTAAAATGATTTGACTTCCATAGTTGTAAAACTAAAAAAAATATATTAATATAGCTCAATATAAATCGTAAAATATAAAGCATAACATTTAAAAGTTAAGTCGTGAACCAAGTAAACAGGAAGAAATACTATAACCGAATACCTCCAATACCTCTATGTAAAAACAATTGTTGTGATTGTTATTAAGCAACACACACACAAGCACACACATGCATACAAATATACTAACTAACACATACGCAGTTCGTACACATAACTTAAACATATAGTTATATACATATATACTATACAATAACAATTTGGGCAATCGTACAATTCAAACTGAATTTATATACAAATGGAAGATAAACCAAATTTAAATCGATATCGAAAGTTATATACAACACGTACAATATACATATATAGCAATTTTTATGCATATTTTTTACGATCTAAGTCAAACGAACGATTTTCAAAAACGCATTTCTAAATCACATATATATTATATAAGTATTTAATACCTTAACTAAATCTCAATGTATATAAATCGATCTGTATATAGCCTATATTACTGTATAAACAACAACAACTTACACTACATATTAATTTTAGTGCAATCTTTGGTTTTGATTTATCGAGGTGCAGAATTCCCTCGATGCATTTTTCGTTCGCTCGTTATTTGAACAAAACAAAAAACAAAAATCACAAACAAAAATGCAACAAAATATTGTGTAATTTTCTTTGTTCATTCAAGTGTATGGTATACAAGTTCCTCAAGATTAAATAATTACAAAAAGTAAAGCCAATAGTTAACGCATTTCAAGGCCCCCGCCTCGGACCTGAAATCTGCGCATTGTACACACACCTCACATGTTTCATATGAATTATGTATGTATATTTAATAAAAATAATATTAACTATGTATAATCGTATTTAAGTGTACAAAAAATATCATCTATAAATCGTATTTAATCGTAATGTCAATTTAACTGTAAATATCTTAATTAACCATTAAAATGCTCAATATGTGCAATATAAATATTTAAATATAGTCGAAATAATAACAGCACTTATACCAAAAAGGAAAAACATAAATATATATAACAAACTATTAAACAAGAAAACTAGCAAAATTAATAAACGGAATTAAAATTAATTGCTAATTATTTAAAAATTATAAATGTACATCTAAGGCATGCGCTGCTTTGCATATTGATTTTCTAGTTTATTGTTGTTGTCTTTTCAAGCATTTTAAATATATTATAAACAAACACAAACACAAACATTAATATTACATTTTAAATTTAAATTATTCATTAATTTTTAAATGCAAAATGAAACCTCAATGTACGAGTAAATCTATTATGTTTATGGCGAATTGTGTGAATACAAAAGCGAAATATATATTACAATATTGTGTTAAAAAAAAATGAAAGCTTCGTTTTTAATCAATAAATGTAAGGGGGCGCCTTCATCACCTCCCCCCTTCCCTTGCTCCTATAAAATTAGCAACTGGCTGAGTTCAACCCCAAACCAAAAACGTAGCTCAAGCGACAACGGGCGACATTATATAAATTTTTAATTTATGCAAACGAAGCCCTTTCGCATTATTTTACATTTGCCACGAGACGCCCCACTAATGCCATCGTCGCCGCAGCGGCACAGCCCACAACTCCCCCCTCCCCCTCTCGCTGCTCCTCAACCCCAACCTCAATCCCCATCTTCAACCCCAAACCTCGTACTTTTTGAATTTTTACGCGGCGGCGACAGCAGCAGCTGAGCGCAAGACGTGAAAATATATATATGTATATGCAAGAGTATATGTATGATTTTTTTGTACAAGCATATATATACGTACATATAAAAAACGCGCGCCTCGCGCAGCCAGAAAATGTCACAGTGTTTTTCCCATTTAATCTCCAGCGAGCAAACAACAAAAACAACAACAGCAGCAGCAAGAGCGACCCCAACTCCAACTCCAACACTCCCACAACGGAAAAACCTTTCAGCCACCCAACAGACGCCTCTTTTCTTTGTGCCCCTTTCAACAGCAGCAGCAACAGCAACACCAACACCAACAGCAACAGCAGTCGCCGAAAAAGGCTTCGCTTTTAGCAGAGCTCTTGCTCTATGTACAAAATGGCAGCATGTATTACATAAAAGTCGTCTTATGTCCTTACATAGAACCAGGCAGCCCTCGTCGTCATCGGCGTCTTCAACCGTTCATTGGTGGGGGGTGAGGGGTGAGGGGCGAGGGGAAGGCCGGGCGAGGGGGAGTCCTGTGCTGCTTATTAGCATTTCAGCCTTTCTTCGCTGAGCGGCAGCGTTGCCTTTCGAGTAAATGATTTAGACTTGGGTAGCCAGCATTTTTTCCAAATGAGTTTACGAGTGTTTGCCTGCAAGGATTTTTGTAAATACCCCGCAACAGTTGTCAGTATTTTGAAGCATATCAGCTATTGACCACAATACTTATTCATTGTTTAGATACTGCAATACATATTTTATTAATACTGATTATGGTATATTAACATACCAAAAATTGTTTAGCTATAAAAATTGTATTATTTAAACGCATTCTATTTTATTTTTTATTATGTACTTTCATTAGATTCTAATAAATTACTCATAATAAAATTATTAGAATTTGTCAAAGCTTTTCAAGTCTTTCACTAATTCTCCATAAAATTGTCATACAACTTCTGCAAAGAATTAATTTATACTCATCTGCAATATATCTATTTCATGTTAGCTAATTTCTTATAAATTTAACAAATTACAGGGTAGCTTACCTTTCAGCCACGGCAACGTTCAATTCCATTCTCATTTGGCGTTGTAAGAAAGTATAAAAAAGGCAGTCGAAATAAATTTTAAAGGCTTCTTCGCCAAACCGCCAAGCGTTGCTCATTATTCAAATTGAAAAATTATGATTTGCGCTCAAGACTTCCAAGTCCGAAGTTCGCTGGCGTCCAGCGAACCAAGCGAATCTAATAAGCTGCCTCAAGTGCAATAGACTATGGCATGGCGGGGTTGGATGTGGTTGGGGTGATGGAGGGGGAGCTGGGAGTTGGGAGAAGGGGCAGCTGATGCCGCATTGGCTGCTGCTTTCATTACCCTGCGGCCATTCGCCTCAATTAAATGGGTGAAATTATGAGCCTTATTAATATGGTAGCGTCGCTCGCTTTTTGGCAGAGCATTTGGTAAGTCTTGGAGGTTTCGGGTAGATTTACTGGGCTTAGTTGATGTTGAATAATTGCAGCTTCAAGCACTTGAGAGCGGAGTTTTCAAAATCGCGCTTTTTCAATCTGATAAAGCCAAGTTTGATCGACTGTGTGATACCCGCTACCGATTATGAAAAGCAAAACAGTGAGGAATTATTGTTAATATATACTAAATTTTAATACTAAAAATTGTAGAATATACCAATGTATATCTTATAGTCTCTAAAATCAAGGTTTTCATTATTATTAAAATATACTAAATTCAAATACCAAAAATAGTAAAATATACCAAGACATATTTGTGTTAGTATATCTCTAAAATCGAGGTGTTCATATGGTCAGATAGACGGACAGACTATGCTATATCTTCTCGATTGATGACTTTATGAGGATGAGGATGTACCTTCTTCTGTCTATTCGTGATATGTCATTTCCTACAAAGTTATAAAACCTTTTTACATATGGGTAGAGTTCTTGAAAAACACAAAATAAATTCGCTGCCGGCTATATGAAGAGTGATAACAACAAATGCATAATACTGCAATACTTTTAGTGCTAAGAATAAATACAAAGAAATGAATAAATGCATATAATATTACACATCGGACTACTTTCCTTTCCTTTAATACAGTTTAAGCATTGTTCATTGTTGCAGCAAACAATAAACAATGGGAGCTAAGAAGAAAGAGAAGTAGAAGGGGTTTGAACTACATCAATCAAGCGCACAATGCTCAACAAATGTTGCAACAGGATCAGTGAAATATACAACAAAGGGTTAAGCCAAAGAGAGAAAGAGGAAGCGAAGGAAAGAGAGCAGTATAAATGGAATCGCCGCATGAATGAACTTAAACTAAAGCCAATCTTCAATGTTGTGAATTGCCCTTTGCTCTGCATGAATTTCGACTGCGCAAAGACATGCAAATTTTTGGCAACAACACACACAAATACACACAGACAGAGGCAGAGGCAGAGGCAGAGAACTGCCGCAATTAGCAGACAGCGGGAAGGGAGCAAAATGGAAAGGAAGGGAAAGGAAAGGAAAGAAAAGGCTCTTTGACTGTAAACGATACCAGTTCTCAATTTCCACGCTGGCATTGCGAATCTCTTGGCCAACACAGCGGGCATAAAGGAGAAAGTGGCAGAACCTCAAGGACATTTGAACGCAGCGTGTTGCAAAAACAAACACAAAAAAAAAGAATATTTAGCAAAGCGCCTGAGGAAAGAAAGCAAGCGAAAGTCTCATTACAATTTCACAATTTCGCAATTTCACATCGGGAATTAACGTTTTACTCCTTTACGCTTGTGCTCATAATTTAGCTAGCTTCGCGCTTATCAAGTCAACCCCATAAAGCAGAGTTAGAACATTGAGAAAAATAAAACAACCCTCTCCGCTGCCAGTAACAACGGCAGAGAACAACAACAACGCTAGCAGAAGCGCAGGCAGCGATAACGACAAACTCATTTGCATACGAAGTGCTTTCGCTTTCTCTGCCATGTCCCCTTCTTGTTGTCTTTGCTTTTTTCTTTGCATTTGCGTTTGCTTTTGCGAATGGCGTCGCAGCACCTGCTGCCTTTGTGTGCGAACGAGTCGACTGACAGTGGCATCGACCCAATGCTCTCGCTCTCGCTCTTGCTCTCGCCCTTGGCTTTAGTCAAAGAGTTTAATGCTGGGTGAACACGACGCGACGCAACGGAACGCAACGCAACGCGACGGGTTTCGTTTCGTTTCCTTGCCGCCGTCGCTGCTCTCTGCCGCTGTTCTGCTGATGCTGCTGCTCATTATCAAGCAAGCAGCGTAAAACTCATTGAGACGTTTGCAGCCCCCACAAGCAGCGCCCCCCTGATTCTCCTTTACTCGTACATTCTCCTGCTTTTAGCTTTGCCTTTGACTCATTTTGCCTTTTTATTTGTTTTTCTCAAGTTGCACGAAAATCAACGTAAAAGCGAAATGAAGAAAATTTTGTTTAAAAAAATTACAAACAACCCCTTTGGCTTTGTAAGGCGACGGAGACAGCGACAGCAGAGGATGCTACCAAGCAGCAGAGACTTGGGGAGGAGGGGAGAGAAAATGAGGAAACGCCAAGGCGAAAGCAAAAGAAATGAGCGTATATTATTCATGGTATTAATGTCGCAAGCTTGCTCAACACGATGGCCTTTACAGGGAGCGGGGAAGGGGATGGAGACGCTATGTGTGGAGTGCGAAACGCGCGGAGCTAAGTATTCGATTGTGGGGGTGGCACTTTTCCCGGTTGGTGCTACGATGCGCAGAATTTAAGTTTGCAACGTTCTCCAAGTACAAGTGCTCAGGTTGATGAACCAGTTGAAAGGGAGCCGACAGATACTGCAGGGGTAGAGGAGGGAGTGCAAGAGATGACTACAAAAAAAAGAAGCAAAAGAATATTTCAGCTTATCTTGCGGCTTATACTCAAAGGCTTCTTCGAAGAATTTGGTATTCAGCAAAGTCTAGGAATCCTCTATTGTAATCTATAAATTATGAATCATTAAATATATTAATAAGAAGATAAGTACATAAAAAAGTTAAGAAAATACGTAGAATTATTTTTATCAAATTAATTTAAATATGATTTAAATTTTCTTACTTCTGTATAAATATCTACCATCCGCTTATATTTATGTATATGTTTAGCTTGATCTAAGCAAATATTTTGCAAATATTGTCATCTCATTTTGTTCACAACAAACTCAGAACTAGTACTCATATACCAAATCAATGTAAATTACTTTTGTTTCAACAAACATGTAAAACTAACAAGTAAGAAAGTTACAGTCGAGTGTGTTCGATTGTGAGATACCCGCTACCCAAATTTATAAAGCCAAAATAATGCGGTATCATTTTCAAAATATACCGAAAATACTAAAAATACTAAAAATATACCGAATGATATGTTTGGTATATCGATATAGTACACCATTCAAAATATACCATAGACGGCACAATATACCAGATTGTCGGCCAAAGCAACTCAGACCTCTAGTAAGTAGGCGTTTTTGTCCATACAAAAGTATTTCTTTAATAACTTCCACAATTTTTATCTGATCGCAACCAAATTTTCAGGAATCATAACTACTATAGTAATTATTGTATAAACCAAAATTCTAGCTTTAAAATTACGCTTGTTATTCGATTTTTTTGATTTGCGGGGGCGGAAGTGTGCGTGGCAAAAATTTGAAACAAACTTGATCTGCGTGCAAACATAACAAATGCTGTCGAAAAAAAATTATAGCTCTATCTCTTATAGTCTCTGAGATCTAGGTGTTCATACGGACGGACGGACAGACATACAGACGGACATGGCTAGATCGTCTTGGCTGTTGACGCTGATCAAGAATATATATACTTTATAGGGTCGGAGATGCCTCCTTCTACCTGTTACATACATTTCCTGCCGGCACAAAGTTATAATACCCTTCTACCCTATGGGTAGCGGGTATAAAAATCCTATATAGTAATCTATAAGTTATAATATTAATAATCATTGAAGATTAAAAACGATTAAGACCTTGGTATTCAGTATTCAGTTATGTCTAGGAATCCCCTAAATGAATCTATTAATTTTAAAGCTTAACAAGTAAATATAAAGAACGAGTGTGTTTAATACATAGATGTTAGTCAAGAAACTACCTTGAATTGCTAAATTAATTTAAATTTTATTTATACAAGAAATATTATTTATCAGTTTGACCTATGTCAATCAAATTACTTTCAAAATGTTCCCACGTTATTTTATGAAAAGCGCACACACTCACACCTACTTGCAGACACCACTCACTACCCATATCCCATATCAATTTCCATAACATGCAAATAAAAGCACAACTCTATCCACCCATTCAACCACCTCTCTAAACAACAATAATGCCAATTCTATGATAAAAATGTTGATGATTACGCGAACATTAGACAAGTGCCTCCCACCGACAAAAAAAACCCACACGATGACACACAAACGCACCCACTCACTCTGACACCCCGATTTAAACTCAACATTCGCCCTCTCATATGTTTCCTTTTATTTGCCACAAAATTTCGACAATTTTGGACAAATTTACATGCATAAACCGCGACATGGGCGGCGGAAACGGCAGTTGCCCGACAATAAATGGCATCCCGTACTAAATGTGCCGAGAGTATTCGACTAAGAAATACCCTGCACATGAATATCACTTCTGAGAAGATATTATTAAATAATATCTGACAGTCCGTTTGTCCATTCACTTATAAAGAGTTCTGAAGGGTTTTATTAACTTTTGTAGAACATAAAAATAATTTGTTTTTATGATATTTTTAAAATAAATATTTAAAAATAAACATGTTTTAATATATTAACCAAATGGAGTTACTTCTAATTTTACCATTTCTGCATAAATAGATTAATTTGAGGAAAACAAATGTACTAAGCATAATATATTATATGAGTTTTTAGAGGAATTAAAAGACAATATTAACAAAATAGAGTTGTAAATTTTCTTAATTTCGTTACATCAGAGTTATGACTGATTACAATTCAGAGATCAAGTCCCTTTTAATATAATAAATACCCTTTCATTCTATATGAAATGGAAGTCAACAAACCCTATCAAGTTTTTCACAATACAGGGTAAGCAAACGCAAAACAATTTCCTCGTGTATTGCATGCTGTCCCGTGGGTCGCTTAAAGGAAGGCATGAGGGAACATTTTTCCCCCTTTTTTTTGGCAAGTTGCCCAGAAATTTGTTTAGAGGAAAATCAAGTGAAAAGCTAGCGAATAAAAAAAAGCAAAACGTTTGAAATCATATGCATAAGGTGCTGCCTAAAGGGGTGTTAGGCGAGGGGTAAGTGAGGAGGGTGTGAGTGTATGAGTGTGTGCTTCTTGACATTTCGTGATTGCATGTGTGTGAATGGGTGAGTGTGTGTGTGTCTGTGTGTGGAAAGTGAGCTATCAACAAGCTATCATTCACTACACATATGCGAGGGACTTGCTCGCTTGCTCTATCTGTGTATGATAAGGGTGTGCATGTGTGTGTGTGTTAGAGTGCGTGTGTGTGCGTGTTTTGCAAACTGTTGATGCGATTTAAGCGATTTGTTGTGGGTTTTCTTTCGCTTTTTTTGTGGCTTGTTTATATTTGGTTTGGCGGGTTTTTATGCAAAACCAAAAAGCGTAGTATACTTTTCAGCATATGCTGCCATGTGAGTGTCTGTGTGGGTGTGGGTGAGTGTGAGTGTGAGTGTGGGTGTGTTTGGGAGTGCTGTCAGAGTTGCCAGAGGTCAGTGATTGTTTACGTGAATGGGCGTGTCGAGAGGCTGTCCTTGTTGTTGCACGGCACTTTGGACAGTTGATTCAATTATAACCCATGTATGTATGAGTCTAAAAGGATTTGCCAGGATATGCCACTAGTAGTACATTATTTAATAATGTTGGATATACTTTCATACTCTTTGAGCTGCCCCTAATGGGTTCTTCTAATTCGGTTAGGTGGACACACATTATGGTTCGCCTTCTCACGCAGGACATGCGTGTTAGCTTAAGTTGAGGCTGAGCCTTTTACTGGCCAGCCTTTGAACTAATTTGCAGCGAGATACTCCATGTGTGTGTGTATGTCAGAAAGCCTAATGCAATTTCCCAAGTACATCAAAGGACATACAATAATCCAGCCAAGGACTTGCAGGGAAGTGAGAGGACAGTGGCCACAAAATATGCAAAGCGCAATTTAACAGGGCAATAAAAATTTTTAATTACCTCTCATATCCGGCAAGTGAAGTTGCAGCCAGGATGAAAGTGCTATCCTTTTAATAAGCAGCTCCTTTGCATAACAACAAGGAAAACATTAATTAAAATGCAGACAAAACGAAGAATCAGCAGCAAGGAGCAACGAAGCCAACGACACCCAAGTAGCGAATAAGCGAATTAACAGAGACCAGGACTTTGCATAAATGAAAGGATAATCAGCACATCAGCCCAGCAAGGATATCAACAACAACAACAACAACAACGACGACAACAACAAGAACAAAATGGCGTGCAATTAACATGGAAATGATTCTGTTTGACACCAAATCGCAGGCGACGTTTTCGGACAAAAGCCAAATGGCGCCCAGCATGGAAGGGGGTTAAATTAGCAAGGATCGAGGGCAAGGATAAAAGCGCGTGCGGACTAAAGCAGCCGGAGAATGCAAAAGGACACGCCGTCAAAGGACAATGCAGCGCATAATTTAATATTGCCCATTAAGAGCGGCCATTAATGAGCGGACTTTGCCGCTTTCTGCGCCTGCGCCCAAGTTCGCATCCTTCGTCCTGTGTCTTCGTCAACGTCCTTCCCCCGTCTCGGCGCTGCCATGGCGAGTAATTAAGTTTATGCGAAGTACAAAATTTAATTTCGTTTGCCACCCTTTTTGCAGCGCACATCCCCTTGGCCAAGCGGACGCTGTTGGACAACGGGATGCGGGTTGCGGTGCAGAGTGCGGTGCAGAGTGCGGTGCGGAGAGAGGTGTGGAGCGGTGTGTGGCAAGGGGGTCAGTTGGCTTTCATTTTGTGAGCGCTTTTTGGTTTTAATGCCTTTTGAAGTATTCGTCGTTCTACGGAGCTTGCTGTAAGCATCTTAACGGCATCATTTGGCGCCGGTTTGCGCAGGTGGCAACGCACTTTTCTTTTCTGCTTCTTCTTCTTCTTCTTTCCCTTTCCTTTCTTTTTCTTAATGTACAATTTACTTTTCTCTCTTTTCTGCTGTTTTTCTTGCTGCTTCTTTTGATAAAGATGGTATTATATGCATGTGGGCATCGAGGGGGGTTTACTTTGCGACTGTGGAGCCTGTTTATAATTTTTAATTGGTGTTTGAAGTGTGCTTTTAGGGGCGGAGAAACTGTTGCCAGAGCGCAATTTCGAAGTGAAGCACGGTGTTTTTGTGGAATGGCGCTTTCAAGTGGCTGAATCTCCTATGAAGCTGTTTGGCCAGTTATACTTGGCAACACATAATACAATTTGAAACTTTAGCTACGGTCAAACGACATACAATCGAGTATTTACTAAGAATATGTAGACTAAAATAGTATTACACTTTAAATTAGATATGGAATATAATTAGAACTTTATGGTCATCACTGCAATTAAGATTTAAAGGTCACCTAGCATACAAATACATATATTGCGATCGCGAAATACTTATTAAAGAAATTGTAACCCAAATATTCTATTTTGATAAAACTCGGTAATTTTGTAATTGATACTCATTTTTTAAATGCTATGTTATTTAAAATCGAGACATGTTATTATGATTTTAAATTTTTAATTACTTTTATTTTTATATATTTAATTTTCGTAAAAGTGTCAATAAATTCTGTGTCCGATTTTACTCAAGTTATAATTTCTTGAACCTTGTTGCATTCTAAACTCTATATTTCATAGGGTCCTTAAGCACCCATAGTACAGGAGACAATCAGAAAATATAGTCAGAGGTATTTAAATCATCTTGATGATAAAAACTTCTGGACAATATCGATTAATTTCGACGGTGAAATTGATTGCACTGAATTTTTGAATACTCTTTTTATTGACTACAAAGGATAGTCTTAATAATAATATACAAATAATCTAATAATAGATTACATATTTAGCAATATCTTCAGGTTACAAGATAACAAAAACTTTAATTTTTCTTATTTATTATTTCATACTAACTTTTTTTTTCTTGATTGTTGTAGTGATTCAAATTCTTTATTTCTCACATGCAGTTTTTAAAATTATATTAAATACACTTATAATATACAACTACTGCTCATTTATTTTCACACCTAATTGCTCTCATTGTTTGTTGTTGTTTTTTGTGTTGCTTTTAAGCATCTTGCAGGTTGCGCATTTCTATCGGCATTCAAAAAATGCTCTGCTCTTTGTGTTGGGAGAGAAAACAGAGTTCGTTGTGTGTAGGACAGACATATTGCAAATCATAAATCAATAATTTCCAATAAATCCAAAGGATTCCCATCCACATCAGCAGCAGCAGCAGAAACAGCAACAGCCACCGGAGCCCATCAAGCATCGCATATTTTTCAAATTAAAAAAACCGAACGGAACAAAAAAAGAAAAACATTTCGCTCTGCTGCCGCGTTGCATAATCAGCTTCAGTCAGCGTCGCTGCCGCAGTTGGCATCGCTGCCAGTGCCACGCTTCCAGCTTCGCGAAGCGCATAAATTAAGTTAACCCCTCGCAGAAGCGACATAAAGAAAAAAAAAATGGAAATAAAAAAAACAACTCGCGTCTGCCTCATTTTTTCAGTGTTCATCTATTTTCTGTTACCGTTATGTATTTTGTGATTAACTTTTGTTTTGCATGCAACGCTGCGTGCTTTTCCACTTTTTTTGTGTTGCTGCTTCTGATGCTGTTTGCAACCCATTCATCTCAACCCTTTGGCTGTTGTTCGTTACCCTGCCAGCCTTGTCTGGGTAAGGTTTTTTTTTATTTCACCTCGTCTAGCATCTGATTTAAGTATTTCTGCGAGTATTTTTTTTTTTTTGTTACCAAGTTTTATGAATTTTGAGTTTTTTAAGCGGATATTACGGGTAGTTTTTTTCTGGACTGTTATGCCATACAGGGTGTCTGGTAAAAGTTTATGACGCATCGTGAATAATAATTTAATTTTAAGGGAAACCTTATTGAAGTCATACACAACACAAAACACAACATTTTACGGAACAATTTTCAAGTGTATCACTACATGATAAATAAACATTTAAGCAACACGAATTTTATAAACGAAACAGTTTATAAAATATATAAATTTTAAATTATATAAGTAATATAATCACATAAATCAAATTAATTCGTTATGAAACATTGTTATCATTTATAATTTCTATCTACCAGCTTATCGAAGATAGCTTTTTCAGTATGGATCGTAACATAGGTCTGCATTTGTACTACAATTAATATACGGTTATCTCTATTTATTTTATTTAGTTTTAGACACCCTGTTAAACTTTCTACAATCAACTCTTTTTTTTACATCACATACACGTATACTTTTTGCTCAACCAAATCAATCCAAATTATTCTGCCCGAGCACATGCTGGAGTACCCACGTTTTTTTCTGTCTCCGGCTGAAAAGTTTTTAACCCTTGCTGAAAAAAATTACATGAATATTCACTTGTCAAATACAAAAAAAAAAACTAAACTGTACCGCATAAAAAACGTGGCATTTGGGATCTGGTTTGGAATCTGTCTGGGGTAAGTTTAGAACTTGATTTCCGAAATCCCAACAAAATGCAAATTAAAAGTGAGTCGATCGCAATGAACTTGTGGAAAACCCTTTCGTAGAGTGCCAAAAGGGTTGTCCGCAGCCGCAGGACTCTCGCTGTTGTCTGGGTAACAAAAACTGGAAAGTAAAAAATCTAAAAAAAAAAAGTGCCGAGGGTTGCGTGTGTTCGTCGTGTGTCCTGCCAGGCACAGTCTCATTTTTTTGAATATATAATTTTTTTTTACTTTTACTATATGCAAATGCCGGCTGCAAGCAAAAATGAAAAAAATAGAAACGTAAATTACACCCAACACAAAGATGGATTTATAAGCGGGATTTTTGAAAAGGGTTTTCGGGTTTGTCTATTGACTTGCCTGCAGTTTTGTAGTTTTTGCTATTTTCAATTTGCATACGACAATAATACTTGCTTAGGGACCAGGCTGGCCGCACACGTCGAAGGATGAGGCATGCAATTTTTTGCACTCGTCGGATGCGCCTGGCACACGTCTGAGACAGTCTTTGAGACTTTGAGGCCGATGTTGCGGCTGCAGGATTTGGCTAAAGACATTGACATTTGCTTTGTTTGCGTGGCGGTGGCGGAAATTAGTTTTCCTTCAATGAGCTCATTGCCTCATTGGGCGTCTCATTTACGCCTATTAACATTTTTGACAGCTGCTCTAAAGGTGAGATGCTGCCTCAAAGGCTTGGCATCGGCTGTTGCTCTCACTGCTCCTGACAGCTGCCCAATGGCGCCGGTCTCTTCCATGTCCTGCGGCGTTTTCATTTTTTTTTCGTTTTTGTTCCTCTTTTGCAAAAAGCTCGCCTGTTGACCCGCCCTTCTGTAACAGACTTCAGCAAACCCCGCAAAATGCCTTGGGCAAACAGTTTGCCATGGTCAAGTTGACGGGGCAGACGACACATGACCAAACACAGCAGCAGGACACACACAGGACAATGCAGTTTACACAGCTCCACGGGCTGTTTTGCCACCTCCACTCGCCTTCGATTTGTTTTTGCAGAAGAAATCAGGTTACTTCCGTGCCACACTCACATGAGGCAAATATTGACAGAACTACACACGTGCACAGCAGGTAGGCGAAGCAAAGTTAGATGTCCTCTTAGTCTAACTTTAAGTTACCCAGTAAAGCTAATCAACATTTGAATCAGCCATAATAAATTTTAGTTTTTAAATATATTATATTTTTGTTTACTTATTTCGAATCTCCAATGTCTTTTTACATTTACATTGATATTTATAAATCAACAAATTAAAAAAAAAGTTTTTATTACAAGCAACCTAAATTTGAGAATGTTAAATCTTACTTTGATAATTTCAAATCTACGTTCAATTTTTGAATATGGGCATAAGAATTAATAATTGAATTTAGATCTTGAATAAAAAATTTATCTTTTCCCTTCAATTTTTTCATTATTTCATTGTGATTCAATGTATTCTTTTCTTTCTAAATCTCAGAATTTATTTTTCAATATGTATATTTTAGTGATTAACTATTTATTTAGGTTGTTTACTAAAGAAATGTCGTTTTTACCCAATGACCTTTGAATGAGAATTTTATATGATTCAAAATTTGAGATCTTATAATAAATTAAATTGATATACTCTATTAAAATAACATTTTAGTTTTTTATGAGTTTTGTGCCGTGCTCTTTTCGTTCAGTTGTTATACCTTTTCATTCAATTCTTACTGGGTACAGTAAAAATTACGACTTGTGCTCTAGTCTAGAGGATATCTAAAAAGCTGAGCATACTTTCGTGGGCAGCTCTAAGGGATGACAATCACAGACGCAGCCATGGCTTATCTGCCTTATGGGAGATGAGATCTATTCAAAAAGAAAGAGTTGTATTGTGAGTAGAATCTTGTGAGGTTTTATCACTCATTGAAAATCATGCAAAACAATGCATTTGAATGGCAGATACTTAAAAGTAATTGGAATGTCTTGCATCTATGTATTTGAGATGTAATCCGAAATGCGCACACACGTATTATTATTATTTCAATCCCCAATATTTTCAAGTGTACTTTTTTTTGAAGTAACATTTGCGTCTTTTATAAAAAATATTTTGTCACAGCTTCACTGAGTTGTCTCATTTGGGTGGCAAATTTACTTGCACGGGGATTTTTCTTAAGGGCCCTTCTTGTTTGCTGACTTTTGGTGACGTTTTTTTCTGCATTATTTCTTGTCAACTTTTTTCTTTTTCCACTAATTTCATCTCACTTTTTTTGGACGCGTGGCGGTACTGTAATTGACGGTGACTTTTCATTAGGCATCCAGGCAAAAAGAAAGGATGCGCAGCAGCAGTAGCAGCAAAAAAATTTAGAGAGCTACCCTTAAATTAAAAAAAAAGTTGTTAAAAAAAAGCTGCGTATGCCTCGAGTTTCCTTTCCTACTTCGATTTTTTTTTGTGGACCTCAGTCAGGGTCGTTGGCGGAAGTGCGCGTCTGTCCTATTTTTTTATCCTAACTCTCATTGCCAGCGGCCTATTTGAGACATGTTCCGGAATGAAAGAACACAGCATCAAAAAAATTGTTAAAAAAAAATCGATGAAGTAATTTGTATTTAAGCAGCTAAGGAAAGGATGGGCTTCAAATTAGCCGAACGCAAGAGTTGAGATGTGGTAAAGATTTTGTAAGATTTTGTAAAAAATGAAGAGATTTTAGGGGCAACAAGTAAACAGACTTATTGATAAACAAGTATGAAAGTGTGCTCGGCAGTTAGATTCCTGATACTCATTTGAAGAACAACTCTGTGCGCTATTCATTTAAAAAATAAAAATATGTTATACCAAATGTCATATTTGGAATATTGATATACATAGTAAAAAAAAAAATAGTGCTTTGTATTACACATTTTACTGTTAGTAAATATTTTTAGACGGGATAAATTACTAATTTTGGGTTTACGACAACGGCTTTCTTGAATTGATAATATAATATTAATAGGTTTTAATATATAATTCTCTCACGATTATGCTCCACCATTGATTACATAGAGTTGAACTGTAATTAAGCTAATCCAAATAAAATGCTCTTTTGATTGCTTTAGTTAAATTAGAGGCTCTACCACTGACCTTCTATTCTACATCCCCTAATAGCAACTTGACTTCAATTAGAACCCGTTGAGCGTTTCGACAGTCGCAAAAGCCAGCTAAAAAAAAAATTGTACCCCTCTAGTAAAAAGCAGGCTCAGATGTTGTCACAAATACTGCGCAACTCTGACGCATTTTTTTACTCTTCTCTTAAATATAAAATTACACTATCAACATTAAGTTTAATACCCGCAAGTGCGGAAGGGTGTGGGAGGGCGTTAGACTTGGTACTGGAGTTAAAGTTGGAGTTGAGGGAGAGATGGCAACTTTTTGTTGAAGGAAAAACGTTTTAAGTGCCGAGAACCCGCGCGCACACAATGAAAATGGCCAGGGTTGTCGTGCTGCCATCGGGAGCAAAACAACAAGCTGAAAAAAAAAATTCAAGAAAAAAATGTGCCACCCTTCGACGAAGGCAGCCGCGAAAATTTCTCTAGCTATTAAAAAATGTAAAAGCGAAAACAAGGAAAATCGCGCGTGCAAAGCAAAAGTAGAAAATTTGAATAGCGTCGACTGCGACGGCGACTGAGGCAGCGACAGCGACTGAGCAGCAGCGGTAGACAGCGTTTGAAATAATGTGGAAAATTTTGTTGTACCATCCTGTGGGCTTGCCCCACTCCCTACCCCCGAGCAGCTCATTTGCAAAGGGTGAATGAAATTAAGAGAAATGAGCAGAGGAAAGATATCGCCGTGGCAGCAGCAGCAAAGGATAACAGCCAGCGTTGCGAGTCCTGATGAATTAAACGTGGGGGTAATGCCACCCCGGGTAACTTTTTCTTCGTTTTTTTTCATCCTTCGAGTCACCCACACAAATACACACACACACACACACACATAAATACATACATATACTTTTACATGCCAGTTCAATTTCCTCATCAAACATGCTTTTAATTTTAAGAGCGCACGTCGAGGACATGCACAGCACCCCTTGCCACCTACCCCTTCCATACAACTCGCCCCCGCTCGGCTGCCTAAGACAGCCAGGCAGCCAAGCAACGACGAAGATGTGGAAGAAGACGACGACGACGACACCAAAAGCTCATATCAGAAGCCCTTTCGTCTGCAGTTCTCATTTGAGCCCCATCTCCGCTTGAGTCCCCGCGGAAGGGGTTGGAGTTCGTTAGCTGATGCTGCCGACTGTTGATCGATATTTTAATTTTATTTTTTCGCAATTTTCCTTTTTCTCTCTCCTCCTCACATTCCCCTTTCTGCTACAGCTACTGACGCTTCTTCTTCTTCTTCATGTTGGGATGCGTTTCCTTAGCTTTGGCTTTCGGCTTTTGGCTTTTTCTCATTTGGCGCTTTGATTTTCCTGCCAAGGATGTTGACGATGATGTGGCTCTTGCCCTGACTTGGCATGGTATGTTGCCTTTTGTTCATTTGCATTTGCCTCGTTTTCATTATGAGCCCATCGTCGCCCCCAATAGTCCTTATATCGTCCTTATACGGCTCCCCATCCCTCTGCGGGCCTTTGTTATTAAGTTTGCAATTTGGCGCTTCGAGCGCCATTGTTGCTGTACTCAATTCCAATTCGAATCGTTGTCTGAGTCTGCGCTTCCTGTCTGTGCTCATATCCTTGGCAACTCTTTTGATGTGCAGCAGTGAAATGCTGTGCTAATGACTGAATCGAGGTGAATCGAGTGTGTGTACAGTTGTTTCTATCTACTTACAGGATATACTAATGCTTGCTCTAAGTTCATGCTAACATCTAAATGCTGTAAACTCTCCAAGGACAGCAAAAAGCTTTCAAAACTACGAAAACAATTACGCCAATTATGACGGATAATAAAAACTTAAAAGCCGCTACATAAAAAGCAGTAGCAAGAAAACAACAAACATCGAAAATGAAGTCAGCGCGTTATTTTGTTATTTTTTTCTGTTCGTTTACTACTCGCGGACATTTGACCGAAATCAACGTAAAAGCCAGCACCTTAGGCCCACGACATGGATGCGGGAGATGCTACTGCCAGCCATAGGTGCGTTGACATACTCGTATTCCCCCTGCGCCTCTTGCCTGCAGCACATCGCATCGCAGCAAATAAAAATGTCATAAAATTTGAAAAGCTCGAGACAGACAAGAAGTCAAGAAGGAGAGAGTAAGACATTTGAAGCGACAGCAGCAGCATGAAGGACATGACAACATGTGCCTAGACATTGCAATTCCTTCTACATATCGCGAGGGTGGCATCCTTGTATCCCCCCAAACAACAACCAAACAAGCCAAGCCACTCCCCCATACTGTGTTTTACCTTCTAATGCAATTAGATGAGTGGCAGCAACTGCGACTCAATCTGAGACTGTGACTGTAACTGCGACTGCGATTGCGATGGAAATGGCAATGGCAATGGAGGCCACGTAATTCGTCAGGACACACAAATTTGTTAATGTGTTTTCTTGGTTGGCCCAGGAAAATGCATATGAATATTTTATAGTTAATGATACGAAGAGCAACTTGACGTCATTTGTTTGTTTGCCCACCTGTGTGTTAACAACTAAAATATATTAACAAGTTACAGTTCTCTCATATTCAAAAAGGCCACGACGCAGGTCTTCATATTAAACTTATTACACTTTAATATCGTGTCATATAGTATGCAATTTAATTATTATTGCAAAATGATTTCAGTCAAAGTCCAATTATTATCAATTGTGATTTATTCAACATATGAACTAAATGTGGCACATTTACATTTTTATATTCATTTATTACAATTATAACTATTGAAATAAGGAATAAATTCTGCTTACTAATACTAATATTTTGTTATTTCTAATATTATTCATAGAGCAGTAAGTTTTCCAAAATCGTAATACTTGGTGAAATGAATTCTTTGTATCTATACTTAATTTTCATCTTGCTGGATATATTATTCTTCATTATTATTTGATTCAAGTATTAATACATACATACATATATGTATGTATAATATTTCAAAATCATCCTTTTATTCCGTTCAATAATATTAGCAGACCTTGGCGATAATATCGTATTTACTGGCGTTTCACTTTACTTATCCAACCATCATCAATCTTAAAAGTGAAATCAAAAATCAGCACAAAGTGTTTTACAATCGTCGAATAAACAGCTCACTCAGAATGCCCGCTGAACAAATTGATAATAAGGGGTCCTTTCCGTCCTTTCTTTCTATATTGTTGCATTGAACCCCGTTCGATTGTCGAAGGGTTCGAGAGCAGGCCACATATGTGATGTGTGCCCTTGAAAGAGCCGATCAAAGTGGCAGATAACACACAAAAGGAGTTGACGGCGAAAGGAGTAGTTCAGCCTCATCCTGGCAAAACATGACATTTATTACGCTCTATTAACGGCGAAAGGCAGAATAAACACACACACTCGCATAACGGAGGAAGGATATGCTGAGGGTAATGGTTAGTCAATTCGGCGCGTGGTTTTTATGCGTTTTTTACACACATGAGTAGCAATATGTGGTGAATGTGTGTGTTGTGTGTTGAGTGTGTAGTGAGTGTTGTGCAGGCGTGCGAATCCTTTCGCCGAGGGTGATGTGAGTGTGTGAGTCAAGGAAGACGGGGGCAATGATTTGTAATGCGACGGGTGCGAGTTTTTTATGCATGCTAATACAACACACATGCTACAAGTGTGAGTGTGTGTGTGTATGCTAAAGCAACACTAAATGTCGACGCGTGCTGCTGTGGTCGACTTATGCATACACATATGCAAAGCGCAACTTTGGCAGTTGGGGTCAATGAAGTTAGGGGTGACAGGGGATCAGGGTGGGGGTTGGGGTTGGTCGGAACCTTTGCCCAGAGGCTGTTGTTTGTTTGCGACTCGCTGAAAGGTTAAACGTAGCCGCCAGGCACATAATTTTGTCAAGTGCTGTCAGGACACGTCTCCAACTACTCCACTCACTCATACGTATGTGTGTGTATTTGTGCATGTGTTTTTGTTGTTACTGCCGTTGTTGTGTGTGCTTTACGTGCTGGTCGCAATGCTTAATGGGAAATTAACAACTTAATTAATTCTATTGCCATTTATCTTCGCTTGCAGCACACAGAAAACTTCAACGCGTCCAGCCACGAGAAATCAACAAATTTCATTGGCAAAACTTTTGGCTCATAGACACCTCGAACTCCGAAGCAAGCAAGCCACCATTGTCCTGCTCCTCCCCCACTTCCCGCACTACTCTTAGTCTATCTCATTCCACGAGGTCTGCCCAAATGAGTTTTATTTATGCGCGTGTAGCGAAGACAAACAAGGCGGCCATGTTCCGACGACAAAACAGCAAGGGGGGAATCCATAGCAAGCGCAAAATAAGCTAGCTTAAAGCATTAAAAATCTATGAAAGCCACAAGGAAGTGCTGAAATAATGCATCAGTTTTATGTATCCATACGAATAAGTCTGATAATCAATTTACAAAAAATATTCATGAACATTGATACAATTTTGAGAACTTATTGCACAATTAATAAATCTTTAATATTTTAGTTGTCAAATTTATGTACATTATTAAAAAATTCACAACTTCAATATGCTATATTGGGAAAAAAATGCTATTCAATATTTTATTTAATTTTATTATTCAATTAAAATAGTTTTAAGCTTAAAATTTTCAAAATTATTAAAATCGTATTAGTTTCCATTTTAGCTATACATTCTAAATTGTGTTAAGAATATATATATATATTCTAGTTTCCTTGTATATACAAATACATTTATTTACATAACATACATATATACACATATATTCCTATTTAAATTAAAATCATGTAATTTTTCTTAACCCTTGTCCAATTTCTCAATTAAATAAAGTTTAAGTACTCCAATTCCCTTTTAGAAATGTATTCTACATTCTTTTAGTCCACTTTTCATTTCGATGAAAATTCGAAAACGCAGTATTTTTGGGAAAACTCTGCTGAGCGGCCAGCCGTTACTCGCTCAGCCTCCTCCCCAAGCCGCCGTTACTTCACGTGATTTCTGTTGCTGTCCATCTCCCTTGCCGCATTCCCGCAATCTCTCAGAAAACGCCATTAAAACCTTACAAATTGTAACTTATATCCAACGCTCCAAAAGATGAGTGGCTAGAAGTTGAACGAGGTGAGGGGGGAATATTGTGTAGGCGGGGGTTTGTTTTTGGGGTGAGCAAAACAGTTGAAGTTGGCGATATGGAGATGGAAATGGAAATGGGGAGGAGGCACAAAACCTTTTGTTTTTATCATTTTCCAATGCGCGTGCTGCGCGCTATCCTTGCTCCCAGCTCCCAGCTCCAGCTTCTCTCTGACCTCCCTGGCTGCTCACCTCCTTCACGATGGCCGCTGCCAGTGGGGCCTTTTGTTGTTATCGTTGTTGCTGTTGGTGTTGCTGTTGCTGTGGCAGTGCTACTTTCGGCCTACGTGCTCTTTGCTTAATTTTAAACACCCCTCATTTGCATAAATGAATTATTTTTCAACCCCAAAAAACAACGAGAGCGAAAAAATTAAGATTGGAAAAGCGAAGAAGTGGAAATGAAAAAGGAAGCCAAGAAAATGAGAAAAGAAGCGAAAGGCATGAGAAAAACAAGGCGAAACTCGAGACAAGAAATTGCTGTGCAGGCGAAAAAAATGTATTCAAGTGCACGGAGAGGATGCGAAAGGGGGGCAAGGACAGAATGGCACTTAAAAGCGAGCTTAATGGGCTACCGGACAACCGAAAAAACGAGACTGGAGAAGAAGCAGAAGTGCGATACTGAAGTACTGGGCCACGTCAAGAGTTCAGGCCATAAAATGCCAACAAATGTTCGATAAATAATTTTTTTCCCTTATTTTTTACAGCACGATGCAAACAATTAAAATTGACAATGGAAAAGGAAGCCAAATACACAAAACTCCTTGATCCAGGTGTGCCCTTGCCCATGCATGCGCCCACGTCCCAGCCTCTGGCAATGGCATGAAATGACACAATTTCAGTTTCAGTTTTTATGGCGAATTCCTCTTTTTTCTGCGATTGAGTTTGAGTGAAAGGCAACACCAAAATGCAACTGCAGTTGCAACTGCCGATTGTTGACCTGCCACAGACTCATCTTGCAACTTCTGCTCCCTCTTCTTCGTTTACTCTGCTGCTCTTCTTGGTCTGTCTTTGTTTTTGTTTGTTTAGCAGCCAAATGTCAAGCGGGCGTGGGTTTTTCGTATTCCCATCCGTTGCATTGTGATCCCGTTGCATGCCCCCGCCTCGCCTACATCGCTCAAGAGTTAACACCATTGTTAAAAGGATATCTAAGAACAACACAACAAGATGCATGAAAAACTATCCGCTAGGTTTGTTAATGCCCTAAATGTGCGTAAAATATTAGGCAAGATTGTGTGCAAGGACACTACCTGGCTGTATCCTAGAAAGGACCTCCAATCAATCATATTGACAATCGATTTGCGAATGAAACGGTATTTCTGCCAGAGACCTTCAATTGTTCTATTGGGCTGGTAGAAATACTTGAGATCCCTTTTAAACCAATTAATGGTTTCTCTAAATACCAAAATTATAGTTTAAGTTATTTATCTTTTACCTAAGTTATACTTAAGTAATAATAAAGCACTACTTTCTAATGAGAAAGTATCCAACATTTTAATAAATGATTATTCTTGGTTACTGATAACTTACAAATTAAATTGTAACAGATAATGGATTTGTTTTGCTTGACTGTGATATACCATATACCCACATTCAGTGCGAAAACGGTATTTTCTATCAAATATACTGACCAATCCCAACATTTAGACTACATTATATACTACATACTACATATTTTATATCTTGAATATATCTTGAGTCTTGAATAGTAATTCTGCTTGGGATCAGATAGACTTTGTTCTGCTTATAAAAAAAATTTCTTCATATAATATTCTTCTAGCCTATAGGAAGCCTTTTAATTATTACGAAGACTTCTAAATAGACTAATAATTGAAAAACAATCTAAACTATCCTTCTACCAGTTAAATGGTAGCAATTCGTCTGCTATAAATGAATCTTTAAATATAATTACATTTCTGCATCTCATCTGCTTCACAAAATATCTGCATCTGCATTGTCATTCTCATCTGATCGGAGCAATTGCATTCAGCTTCTTCCCCATCTTCATCTCTCCTTCCATTACTTGCATTTTCCTCTGTTGCATTTCGTCATTTTGCATAATGCAGAAAATCTTAAGGCTGCACTCTACTCTGGAACTACTCTTTGTTGTCCTGGCACTTCATTTGCAGGACACTTGGCAGCAGTCAGGCGTGAGGCAGAGTAGGGCAGGTGTGCGGCAGAGCACGGCGTGGCATGCAGCATGCTGCAATCTGTTGTCATCGAAGTACTCGCAATTTGAGCCACGTTTAGATTTACAGTTGGATTTCGATGCCAGATATGAGATGAGGCACGCGGCATTATTCATAGGCTTTGTTTGGTTAACGGTGAACAGGCTGCAGGCTGTTGCAATTAGGAAACCAAAGCAGCGATTGAGTGGAAGTGATTAATGCCAGCAGTTGGTGGCAGGTAGGGGATTCAGTGATCGGCAGAGGAAGAGTATTCGACGTTCTTTTACAAATTACTAAGCAAACGGTATATATAAAGTTGAAGTTTTTTGAACCGAGCCAAAGTCCTTGGCAAATTCGTGCGTCCATCAAAAGCGGCTGGCGAAACAAGCCAAAAGCCAGGACAAGTGGCACAGCAGCGGCAGCAAAAGTTGTAAGTCCTTTCGACAGCTGCTGCTGCTTACATGAGTGCCACGCGGTTGCAGATGGACCAAATTGAGTGGGGGAGAGGTGGAGAAGGGGGACAGTTAGCAAGTTCTTAGAAAAAAAGTTCATTAAAATTATGCCCTTTTCTAATTTTGAATCGCTGGGCGCCACGGCCCACAAGGGGCAAGTTGGGACCGTTGATAGGGCACTTGTTTTGCTTCCTCGTTTGCTTTTGACAATAATCAGTGGACTGTTAATTTGTTTGCAGCATATTTTTGCCTTCTCATAATTTATTTCTTTTTCTCAACTTGTTCTTGTTGCTGTGCCTTCCGGTTGAAGAAACTTTGGCGCATGTTAAGCAAATCAAATGAAATCAAAGTTTTGACCCAACACAAATATCCAACAAAAAATGAGAAGAAAAAACAAACAAAAACATAAGACACAACGAAAAAAGAAAAACTCTCGAAATTTTCATTTTGAATTTGTGGGCGACCTGTGGGAGTGGCAAGCGCCCCAGCTCACCCTCAACCAAACAAAAGGGTTAGATGACAGTCCATTGGTCGAGCCACGGCGCCTATCGATGTCCAGATCCACACCAGTCCAGACCACCGTAAAGGGTTGAGTGTAAGTCGTTAAAGGGTTAAGCGTGCAATGTGCTTGAAACAAAGCAACGCAATGGCCGAGGGCGAAGCAACCCTCACCTTCATTTCATCCCGTTTTTGACCCCAACCCCTTTCCGACTGATAACCTGCATTTGCAATTAATTCTATGCTCAGCATTTTTAAACCATCCAAAATCATACCCTTCTATCTCTCTCATTTAATGTCATTTTATCCCACTCTCACACACTCGTTTGCTGTGTTCCACTTTATTTATGAGCAAAAAGCTCAAGCGTGCCAACAACAACCCCATCTGAGGAACGGCAGCCGTCGCCACACCGAAAATATGCAAATTTTTTTCTCATTACACTCAGAAATGTACACAACTTAAGGAGTCTATGCACTATTTAATTCACTTCAATAACACGGAAGGGAAAAGTTTGAGAAATGGAATAAGTAAATGGAATTAATGTTATTATATTAATTATATTATTTTACATTATAATTTATATATATAAAATAATATATATCCGTTCTTAAGATCAAAACTATTCCTATTAAATACATTTCGTTTGTTCTCTTTGGTTTTATTTTAATTATTTCATTTTGTAATTTTAAGTACAGCTTATAATATAAATTGTTTTTTTAATTTTCTAATTTAAGCCTTGCGCTAGAGTTATAAGTACTAAACTTTAATGAGTACAATAGAGGAAAAATTATATTTCTCTATTCGAATGAGAGAGCCAAACTTTAACTAGACAACCTTGTTAGAGTGTTGAATTGTTGTCATATTATTAAACTTAACCTTGTCATTCAATATTATTTCTGTTTTGTTTAGCTGCGCAACGGCAAAAGTCGCAGGGCTACAAACTTGCTTGCGGCGGTAATAAGCCCACCTCCAATTGCCGCAACAGCTTCCTCGCTTCCTCCTCCTTCTTCACCAGCACTCTCTGCCACAGTCGCAATGTTTGTTACCGTATTGAGCACCCCCATCACTTAATTTATAACAAATGCCGCGACTTTTCTCTGCACTGTAAAAATGTTGCCTAACGCTTTCCAAGGGTTGGCTGTGCCGCACAATAATTTATGGCCCCCGTGTGTGCCGCCGTCTCCATCTATGTTATGTGAATGAACGTTCCCGTTAGCTCTTGCGCTTTAGCTCTCATCTGACATCGGCTTAATGAGAAAAGGCCATGAAATTTGCGTCTTAGCATCGACTTTGACAGTGTGTGTGTGTGTGTGTAAATATGTTTGTATGGGTAGAGAGATCCTTTCATGTTCCATGTGAGTGTCGCTTACATTTCTGGCACACTCATTTGCGCTTGTGTGCGCATTCTAATAATTTAAATTTCATCAGAGTTGGAGCAGCTTCCCCACAACAACCCCTTTTATGAGTTATAATAACGAAAAGACCATTTCGCAACAACCCCCTGTTAGCTACGAAAAATTTCGCAATTGATTATTTTGGAGTAGCACTGAAAAAATTTAGCTTTCGCGACTGAAATCATCATAATTATTATGAAAATTAATTAAGAAAACTTCTATATAGTAATAAAATTTTCATAATGTTAGATTTAAAAACATCAATATATTAAATTCGCAATGCTAAAAATACAAAAATTGTTTATCCTTTCTGTTCTTCCTCTGTGTGCGATTTACATACAATCTTATACTTTAAATTCACTGAAACTCAAATATTTATTTGAAGGATATTTGATCAATAATTGCGCTCGAAGTATAACCATCGCATGCTATCCAGAAGACCGCTTTGAGTAATGCAAACGTAAAAATAAAATAAATTCCATTCTGCTGTGGCTATGGATGCTTGCAACGCCAACGCGCACACATAGAGCAATTAAAATTTTCCATATCATTCAACTGAAAACGCAAAAGCTATCGAACAAAGTTTCAGCCGTTTGTTTATTTCTTTCACTGTTTTAATACCAGGTAAAGCTAAAGTACGTGGGGTATACTCGGCAAAGAAAAAATAATGGATTCAGATCAAACTTCTCAGTTCGGAATATTTTACTTGATATAATGGTTTAGAAAACGATTTCGAAAAGATTAAAAAAAAAACAATAAAATGATTACAGATAAATAATATACAAAATATACTACCAAGTATTTCATAGTCGAACACATTGTATGATGCTTACTTGGATTCTTGTTGTTTTGCCCGTTGTTTTTGCTTTTCTTTCACAGATTTGTTTATTTGAAGTTTTGCCGAATCTTGAGCAGAGCAGAAGTTTGTTGACTGCCACCGACTGCGGTCTTTGGACCACCCCCAACCCCTAGCTAGCCTCCACCTCTGCCACCGCCATTGCCACCCGCCTCCTCTTAGCTGTCAACCCTCATTGGGGCCGCTCATTTACACTGAATTAAGTTTATCATAAACATGGCAACCGGGCCCAAGTTCGACACCCCAACCCACCTCGATCCCGTCCCGATTCACGTCTAAAAATAAGCTGCCCAAGTGGAAGAGGAAGAAAAATTAAAGCGCCTGTCATTTGCAATTATTTGGCCAGCAGGCAGCTTCGCTTCACTTCCTGTCACTCCCTCCACTTTCAGCCATACCAACAATCCCAACCTCTTGGCAAAACCACATTAACCAAATCCAACCATGCTGCTGAGTTGTCTAAGCAATCTCAGCGAATGTTGCCCCCAATTGCCGCCATCAATTATTAATCGTTTGCAATTGTTGCCCGAACCCACCGATTAATTAATGACTCTGGCCGCCAATCATCACCACACAATTCAAGTGACATTAAAAGAAACAGTTTAACTATTTCGCACAAGTAGAGAAGATAAAAATAAATTATAATGTACACCAAATCGATGAGTAAGCTAAAATTTTTAATTTCCACACACCATGATTCGATGGAAGCATCTAATTGAAGGCGCTTCAAGAGGAATTACCATATGAAAGAGTTTTCCAGGCACGCGTCCCAAACACTTTTTTCAATATGCAAATTTATGGCTATTCAAAAAAATGACACCACACACTTTTTTTTGCAGCTGCACTTTATGCTAATGAAAAAAAAAAAAACAGGAAATAAAAGGGTTGATGGAAAAAATGTGAATCTACCACTGTCATAGCTGAGGATCGAATAACCAGGAATTAAAGTGATTTACATCTTGCATCGGTAATTTTTTTGTACGGGTTGATTAACCCCACGAAAGTCGCATTCTTCAAAAAGGGTAGGATCAGGCATTACGAGCCCTCAAAAAAATTGGCGCTAGTGAAGTTTATCAAAACATATGGATTTCATAACCTGCAGCTTATAAAATTAAATCTGATTTAAAAGGCTTTCTAAATTGAAAACAAATAAGAAAGCTAGAGTTGAGTATACTCGACTGTGATATACCCGTTAACCATTAAAAAAACAAGTCAACAGATTCTGAAAGCGGTGTTATAGTTAAAACATTAAATTAAGACATTGATAAAATACTAACAAATACAAAGCTATACCAAAGTTTACCCTATAGATAGCGGATATATAAATAGATTATAAATTAATACGATGATGATGCAATAAAAAAACAGTTTTCACCTTTGAATTTTGTTTGCTACAATTTTTCCTTATTTTTATTGAACAATATATTGACAAATTTAATCAGTTGCACGCTCAATATTTGAAATTCTTGCACAAGTGCCGCCAAAATATGACAGACATTCGAGAGAATGGAACTGAAAGCAAGAGGAGCTTTGAGTGTATTATTCAATCAAAAAGCACTTGAGAAAATAATCATCACTATCTTGTTATCCTTTATTAAATTGATTATGCTGTTGAAGAAGTTTACAATTTAATGGCGTCCCAAGGGCAACAAGAACTCGGCCAACATTTGCATGTGAAATGATTTACAACTGACAAAAGCAGGTTAAATTGAATCGATGGCTGACCAAACCAGGTGTCCGCACTTCACACATCCCTCATCCTTTTTGCATTTATTATTATGCTTGGCCCATTGTACGGCTTCTACATTTGCGGCTAACCCGAATAACTGCGAAGGACCTTAGTGTCGTTGACAGCATCTAGTTAAAGGACATCCAGAGATTTCTTTTCAATTTTTTAGCTAAGCTTTTAAGGTTTACTGGACTTTTTCACACAACAAACGTACAATTTAAAAGTGATTTTCAATACACTTTGCAATCACAGGTGCAAACAAAACCGGAGTTAGGATATATATCTATGCCAGATGGACTCGAAAAACGTTCCTCAAAGGATGCAAATTGTCGCTGTCGGTGAATGAACTCAAGGCTAACCATATCATTAAAGCGACGATGTGGTTTATCACCGTGTGGCCTAAATCGTTTAAAGAGATCGCGTATGATTTGGTTGGGGTACCTCAGACAATTGCGAGGAATGGGAAGGGGCGTGACAGCATCGTTACGTCTAATTTGTGGGGCATCTTGCATAAGCGAAACACGTGCATTATCATTCTGCCACATTCCCTTCTGAATCTGTCCAGTGTGCATATGATAGAAGACACCTTCGCCATTCTTAAAGCCACGGGCAAAGTGTCCCTCGTAGCGATAGCCATTTGCTAAGTTTATTTGGATAATTATTACTGACGTCAATCAATTCCAATGCTATACTCACCGTAGAACAGCACTCCCAATCCATGCTTGAAGCCAGTCTCCCACTCACCCAGATAGATGCTGCCATCTGCATGCCACTGTATGCCCAAGCCATGACGACGATTCCTCTCCCATTCCCCAAAGTAGACACAACCATCCGGATAGAAATGCTTGCCCATACCGTGCTTCATATCATCCATCCATTTTCCTGTGTAGATCGTCTGCAAATCCGTCCCGCGCTTACGTATCATCGATCCACAACCATCACGTTTCCCGTGATTCCATAAGCCCTTATAGATTAGCTGCCCATCAGGTTCTTTCTTTCCCGCAAAGTCACTTGATTGACGTTCTGCAGTCACCTTGACTCCCCAGCCGTGATTCTTGTTGTTCAGCCAGTAGCCTGAATAGGAGCCTCCGTTGGGATAGTAGAAAGTAGAACGACATCCTGAAGTCTTAATGGGCTTATTTGGACAAAAGTAACGCTTTACACAACCGCTCATTGTAAGTATTTCAAAATAGTGTAATATTTAATAAATATTAGTGAACGAAACTAAAATTGTATCCCCAGCTAATATTAATATATTTTCCATCTCTGAAGTATGGATACACAAATTATAATAGAGCACTTGGTTTTGAGAGAATAATTCAAGGGTTAAATCTATGTTTACTTTGATAGTCTAGACAAGTGACATAACTGCAGTAGAGTGTGATCGAATTTGAGATGCCTGGCACTATTTTCAAATAAAATTAAAACTATACACTATTATCATTAAAACTTACTAAATTTATATGCCAAAAAATTATAAAAAAAAAAATACTAAGTACTATATTTGCAATGATAAACGATAGCTCCAGCCGGTTTTTGTCATTTAAAATTATTTATTGTCTAACTTCTGAGATTATTATCCAATCGCAACCAAATTTCCGATTTATTATTGTTCAAATGGGGAGAAATTATCGCAAGCCATTTAAACAAATATAGAAATTCAACAATACTTTACTTGAACTTCATTATTGTGGTTTCAATGCCTCCACATATTCCTTACATGCCTGTAATTGTAGAATTTCATATTATTTTCGTTAGGTATTTCTGGTTACGCATTTGTTAAATCACATATATTTTTAATTTTAATTGTTTTGCCAGTATTATCATCAATTATTAAAATACCAATCATGATCGCAACGGATGTTTATTGCTTTGGTTTATTTATGAAAGTACATCATACTCACTGACGTTTTTTGTTTATAATATTTTCCCTTCTTATCGTTATCTACTTTGTTCCATCGTCGCAACCTTCGAACTTTAAGCCGACAGCGCGTCCTTTTTTCACTAATGGCCGCAAATACCTGAGCATGAGCTTGGTCCTTGGGTTTTTCGGTTCCATCCCCAGGACAATGGGTACGATGGCAGCTTTACCACGCCCACAAAACGGCAGTAGAAACAGCAACAACCCCAAGTCACCCACGCTGTCTACTTAATGATAAAAGAAAGGACATTAGCGGACCGCGGCGCATCTTCACGTTTCAAGCGCCTTTCAAGTGAAAAGCAAAGAATTAAAAAAAATTAACAACAGCAACAGCAACAAAGCAAGCCGAAGCAAGAAAATGCTGTCCAAAAATGAAAAAAAGCGAAAGGAAAAAGGAAGCGCCTGCCAAAAAATAAAGAAAAGAGAAAAGAAAATCGAGGGGAAATGGCACAAAGGAAAACAAAATGTGCCACGCGAAAGATTTCGGGTCTCCCATTTATCAAGTTGCTTTTATTTTCGTGCGCGGGCGTAGTTAAAAATTAATAAATGAAATTAATGTCGGCGACACTTTGCCAGCGAGCAGCGCAGTGTTCGCCATTCGCCATTGCCAATGGGATTGGTCAAAGATGTTGCCAAGGGTTTCCTTTTAGATCGCAAGGACAGCGAGGTCGTGGCAACTGACGATGCTGTTGATGATGCTGATGCTGCTGCTGTCCCTGTGTTTACATCAAAAACATTTTCATTTGAAATATTCAGCGCCTAAAAGTCGATAATGCTTCTTTCGTTTTTTTTTTTCACTTTGGTCCTCGTTCCTCTTCCGACAGCTGCTACGCATGAATTTAATTAGCGACGCCCAACACTTTTTATTTATTTTTTACTGTTGTTACCAAGTCCAAGTCCGAGCTAGAAGTCCATCTACATCTAACACAATTAACTGTCCAGGCGAAAGTAAAAACTTTTCACCACACGAAATCTTTGTAAATTCATCTTTGTCGTTGCCGGTGATTAATCACAGGCTCCGAAGAGAAAGGAGAAGCAGCAGCAGCGCCAGCAACGTGGGGCACGTGTCCTGTGCCACATCGAACAGGTGTAAAATGCAGAGGTGTTGCTGTGTGTGTGTGCTTGTTTGTCTGCCCTTAAAGTGTCCCCCTGGTGCTGTTTTGCAGTCCCAAACTTTGCGCTTAATATGCAAAACTGTCCTGAGCTTGTGGTGGATTAAAAAGTTTGCCAAGCTCCTCAGCTCAAAAGCAAGCAAATGGAGTAAGACATTAAGCGCTCTTAGGCAAATTAGCGCTCGGATGAGAAGGCAACTGTACCCAGAGTAGTCAGGTGGCAAAGGACCAGCTTTAGACTCGGCTGCTTTCAAACTACTTAAGTAGTTCGATCCATTAAGGCGCGAGAATATAATTAATGATTCCACCCAACTAACTTTCCAACAATATCCCTTTACAATATCAAATGTTAACTGTATAACAATAATTTTATTGCAAGTCTGTTTTAGCTTCCATTTTCTTTTAATTCAAAAGGATTTTCACTTCCTCCTGCGCGAAAAAGAATGCCGCATAATTTTGTTGTGAAATTACATAGAAAATGACATTAAGCAGAGACCTCAATAAATTCAAAAACAATGTGTTTACATCTTAACTGCCCAAGTTTAGCCTGGGATCAATGATGCCTCCCCCTGGCAACGACTCGCCAAAAATGCCGCCCGCTGGATTGTTCACTGGTTGTTTGGGCCTCTGGTTATGGCTATGACTGCTGCTTCTAGGTGGCAATTGATCCAAGATGCCGCCAGTGGGATTACGAGAGGCGAATGGTGTTTCAAATATGTTGGGACCCACTGTGCCAGAGCCAGAGCCAGAGCCGGATGCATGATTTGGAAAGGAAATGGGATTAACGATAGTGCGGCTAGGCGGAAACATTTCATCAAATGTGGCTGTGGCCAAAATCTCGTTGGCAACATCCAGAAACTTCTTTGAGAGTCCACGCTCCAGGCCTGGCACAATCTCATTCAAATAGAGATCCTGATTGTCATTGATTAGCGCATTGCCCGCTTCACCCAGAACTCCATTGCCATTGAATAGATTATCCAGCTGCAACTTAAAGTCCTTGAACTGGATGCGCATAGTCATCTTGGTGAACTTGACGTACTCCAATCCATTGCGCAAGTAGCGAGTACCACGCATCTTTACGGCTGCCTTGGCGCTCTCTTTAAGCAAAAATATCACACATCAGTTAAAAGACGAGACGAGTTTCAGAATAACACCAAGACTAACCACAGTATCCACGCATTGTGCCCTTGCCCTGAATATCCAGCAGCAGCAGATTAAGACGCATAAAATACTTTCCGCTGAATACAATGCGTGGCAAAGTTATCCACAGATCATACGAGATATCCTCTGGCTTGGCGCTGTCGATAAGAATATCATGTAGTGCTGGTCAAACTGTAAACTCAACAGCTACCTACATAATACGATCGATGGTGAAGTTGCTGCCTCCGCGGGCATAAAGATCCATGAATACAGCCTGGAACTGACTGCTGCTTCCCAGCTCAATGTTGTCCAGCTGCAGCGGCTCCAGCGGCGGTGTTCGATAGCCATCTCCCAAGTCGCCATGCACCAGCAGAGGTCTCACCTGGTAGACGGCATTTATAATGCAACGCTCCAGCTGCGGATCGTCACGTGCGCAGGGTGTTATACTGGACGCTTTAAATGGGAAGCAGAAGCAATGGGGAAGTCAGTACATACGAAATGGGTTAGCCACACCTTGACCTCAAGCAAAGATCGTGTGGCATTCAATAGCTTCAGTTCACGTTGCTGCGTTTGCAATTCTTAAAAGTGCTCATGTTGTGGTGTTTACTTGTTTATTTTTAAATCAACCTTCGATGTCTCGGTGAGCATAATTAATATGCGCAACAGCTGTAATCGTTCAGCTATTGTTGTTATTGCACTTATTTTTTTGGATTCGTTTTAAGTTGGCTCAGGTCAGCGGCCCTTTAAGTGTAGTGAATGAAACTTGTCTAAGCGATTGATTGATTGATGAACGGCAAACTGTTGCGATCGACCTTCAGTTCATGGATTTCCTTATTATCAAATACTTACGCAATTTGGCGCTGCTCCAGTGGCACATTGACAGCAGCAGCAACAGCAACAGTTGCAACATTTTGCAGCAGCGTTTCGAAAACATCTTAAAATTGCATTCACCCCGGGCACTCGTATGAATTAAATTCGAGGAGCGTGATTAACTGAACTAACGCTCTACTACTACTAAATATAGACGAGAAGTGCGTTTTGGAACGGAAACGCTGGAATGTGAACCGTTGTCGTTGCGCTCGAGTGATCGACTAAAGATTCGTCAAGTCGCCCGCTGGTCTTTTGATTGAATTAAATGTCTCATCGTGAGCTAAACTGTTGGATCGCTACTCGCAGCGACAACGCTTTTCGTCGCTTTTACGAGCATTCGGACGGCCGTAGATACATTTGTATCTTCGTATCTATTGGAAATGAAGCTCATAGCTGGCCCTGAGGCACGTGAGTCGCGCTCGCGCTAGCGCGGCTTGCATGTAAAGTAAAATTTATGTAGTTTTAAGTGAATTAAAACAAAGCTTGAATCGCGTCTGTAATGTTTAATAATAAATGCAAGCAAATCAACTGAGGAAATTTGAATAATAAATTTAGACACCTCCCCTATCCCAGCACACAGTTTTGCTCTATGCAACAAAAACCCACTTCTGGATACTTTCTCGCAATTGAAAATCAAACACTTGCCGTGGCGCTAAACTTGTTAGAAATGCAGGAAAATATCAAAAGAATAAACAAAAAACAAAAGCAAAATAAGAACCACAAAATATTTATGTGCTTCCTTAATGCAAATTTATACTTTGCTAACGAAGCAAATATAAATGATGCAAGTGTGGGGAATTCTCGTGATGACGCAATCGAGTGACAATTTGGAGCTTAAAATATACACTTTAATTGAAATAAAAACAGTTTAAAGGTTGTTAATATTGTTCATAGTGGAAATAGTAAGAATATATTTGAAGTCGTTAGAGTTCAGCAACCTTCTATTGTACTAATAATTTGTGTTATATTTTTCAATTTATTTATTAAGGTCACCTATAAACAGCAACAAACTAAGAAATAAAACAATGAAAACAAATCAAGAATAATAAAAAGCACATCGAGGATAAAAATAAATACATGTTAAATATTCTAATACTTTATTCTCATGTTATTTTTGGCCGATTTATTATAACTGTTTATATGCACAATTAGTTCTTTTATCTGAAATAAAATTAATGAAACACTATCTACACTTATACAATTTCTATTGAAAATATTTCGAACAATACGGCCCTAGTTTTCTGTACCGTTCATAACAATTAAAATCCAAGTGATTGAGCAAATTTAATACATTGAATGTAACTCAAATTTTCTTATTATTCACTATTTTTAGACAAATCAAATAAATTTTATTCGATGAAAAAAAATTGCGAATACCACATTTGTGCAAATTGCAACCACAATTAAACAAAGCCAGCCATCTCCAAAACTCTCGCGCCTCTTGGCGCACCATTCAAGCGCGCTGACCCTTGACACCCAATGCTTGCCCGAGTTTTTGCTAACGCGAGATTAGGGTTGAAATTTCGCAGCAGCATACTAACCAACAATCCAAGAAACTAATCCCCCTACCAAACAGTTTCCTTAAATGTGGCCCTTTAATATCCGGTAGATTTCAGTTTGATGTGAGGCAAAACTCAAAAGTTACCTGGCCATAAGACCTGCCACGAATTTAAATGATGGCTCTCTGCTGCAAAACCAAAAAAACGAAGAAAAAGCAAACCGTTGGCAGGCCATCAGGAACAGCGGTTTCAACCCTGCCCACTCCACTTAACAACTACCCCAACCCCTCGTAGAAGTTTTCTTTTATTTATGCCGTTTTGAAGAAGATAGAAACACATCAAATTTGGTAACAAATTACATTTGATGCATGTAATAAAAATCTCGCACAGCTTGATACAGAGCTGAAAAAAATATATATATAGGCGTTCACACCGCATTTTGGCCTAATTAAGTTTTCAAGTGCAATAAAATGATGGGTCGGCCACTCGCCATGTGAGCTGCGAAAGGTGGCAAGGTGGAACGCAGTTTCTCTATTGCGTGCGGGCATCAAATTTGCGCAAAAGTACATAAAAACACAAGTTAAAAACTTAAATGGATTTAGCAACGAATGACGACGATGTTGATGATACAGGCACATGCGTTGCTATTGCTCTTAAAAGTGCCCCCAATCCACCATACATCCACCATCCAACATCCTCACAATGATTGAGCACAGAGGCCGCTCTTATTTCTTTGTGGGCCGTCCACGCCTACGTTTAGGTTGCGACTCCTCCGCATCTTCGTTGGGAACGCGTCGTCTTCGCAGAGCTTTGCGAGTGGTTTCCTGTTGCTTTTTTGGAGGCGGTGGCTGCTCCTCCTCAACCTCAGCTGACTCTTCAACGTTGCTGGCGTGTTCATCTTCGCTGGCGGGTTCTTGTTGTTCCTCCTCCTGATCTTCGTCGTCCTCCACATTTTCCAAATTACTATCAGACACCTCAATCTGACTGCTGTGCGAATAGGTGCGTTCGATAACTGCTTTCAAATCACCCGACTTGATGTTAAAGTCACGCACTGCACCAAAATGCAGATAGTTTGCCAGGCGGTCATTTGTCTTGGCCTTCTTCGACAGCAATATGATGTGCTTGTTAAAGTTCTCAATGGCCAATATCACCTTGGGTATGAGACGTGTTTCGCGGAGCACTTTGGCACGCTCTACTTGCGGTTTGCGCTTTGCTGCCGGCTCCTTTGAGTGATCGTCCAGAATATTGTACTCCACATAAGATATCAACTGATAGATGTTTGCCGGCAATGGCTTACCTACATTTCGTAGAAGCTGCTCAAACCTAAAGGAAAAAGTTCAGACAATCGGTAAAAGCTGGAAATCATGCTAGTCTAACTTACTTGTTACTCATGCCATTGCTTGAGTCTGCCGAGTAGCCAACCAGGTAGTGTCTGGCCAGATTCTTGAGGCACGTGTACAGTTGTATTAGAAGCTTCATTAATCCATCCATGTGACTTCCGAGTGGTATGCACACATTTGTAAGTTCTAACAGTGTGCGCGTAATCAAAATCAACTGCGTGCAGATAGAACCTTCTAATGTCTCTAGATTGCCTCGATAGTAGACTCGATCGGTCTCTGGCACAATGTTACATTTATATTTTAGATTGTTGGCCTTGTTAATAAAATAATCCACATCCTCTAGCTGCTTCTGCACTACTGCATAAATATACTGCAGACAACTTGCTGTTGTGTTCATATCCAGAGTTTTAAGTCCCAAATCTGATTCTTGGTTCACATTATCATCATTCTGATTCCCCAAAACGTGACCCAATTGTCTGGCGACAGCATCAAAGAATAAACCTGAATGAGTTTTCTGGCGTTGTGCAAATAATACTCGATGCACAATTCCCATTTCTGGATTTCGCACCTCCCAACTTTGACAAAATTCAAGCAGCCAAGTGTAGGAATCAATTGTCGCACGTTCGCCATATCCAATGTGATCGTAAAGAATTTCCAGCGACTCCATTAGGTAAACAGGTAACTTGGCTCCATTCCTATCAGTACTGAGAGCTTCAGCAGGATTATCGTTGCTGTCTTCCTCCTTCATGAACTGATCAAGCACACCCTGCAGCACATATGTCACCTCTTTGCTTCTGTTTACAATGGCCATATCTGAAAATATATTTAAACTTAATGAAAATTCTTTGATTAAGGTGAAAAGTTGATTTAACTCTTACCAAAACCTTTCACAAATTCTTTAAAGCGTTTTGCAAACGTCTCATGAGCAGTACGTATGCATTCCATAAAACAGTGTGCTGCCAAAGCAGCGCTCTCCAGGTCAAAATCTCGCCATAGATCAGGCAGACGACGAATGCATCTCTCATAGATCACTTTGGTGATATCGGTTAGCAGTTTTAAAGTACGCTTACTAAAGGATAACTGTTTGTAATCGGGCTCCTCACGTATGGCCTTTACCTTCTGGGCAGTAATCTCAAGCACATAGCGAACCAAAGGCTCGTAGCTTCGCAATTGCGATGTATTTTCAGCAGTTGCAAAGGGCACAAGATCGCTAAAATGGAAGTCATTGAATGACATACAAAATTTATATTATCTCTACAAGTTTATAAAACTTACTCATGTAGCACATGGAGCAACCTTTCCAGTATATTAAGATCCCAAATATTCTCAGGATGCTTGCAGATATCTTTAAGTTTAGCTGTACTCACACTGACATTGACAGTTAAATTGCTGTCATTCGTATTTAATTTTGACTGTTTTTGAGATTTCTTCGACGAGTCTGCCAAGCCGTGAAGACCTTTTAGCAATTTTTGATGCTGTTTGAACAGAGGCAGAACGTGTTTTATATCATCGTTATTTGGCTTAGAAGTGAGTAGTGAATGCGAAATTAAACCCTCAATAAGGTTCAACTCTTGTTGAATGCGGGCGCATTTCAAGTGTGTAGCTGGCGCAACCTTGAACGAGAGTTTCAAGTATGAATTAAGTTGTCACAAATAGTTAGATTCAATGCAACCTACCGTATCCTCTAATGACAATCTGTTGGCCACCAATCTCTGGATGCAAAGCGTCAATAGTCTGCGCATTTCACGCACATCGCAGCCAGAAGGCACACGTTCAAAAATTGCCAAGCAATAGGAAACAAATTGTACAAGGCAGCCTAGATTATCCTTCAATTCTGCGTAATCGTCATTAGAACCAATTAGCTGCTCATAGTTGATGTTGAAGCGTGTATCCAGATCGTCCCCCACCTGATCAGCGGGCGGAGTGTCAAAAAAGCTGCGTAAGTGAAAATCAACAAACTGAAGTACGTGAGGAACGAGCTTAGCATTAAGCTCAACTGCTCGTTGGAGATCTGTAGAAGAGCATAATAGAATTAATGCATTTCAAACTAACAATCTTATCTACTCACTCTCGTAGAGTGTACGACGTATCTCCAATTGTTGATCAAAGCAGCTGCGAAGAATGCCAATTATCTCTAAGGTGAGCATATCGAAATTTCGCTGCGGATTGCTTCGACTACCTAATGAGCTTTGTGTCATCATTGAATAGCCAGAGATGTTATGCTGTGTGCAGAAGCTACTTGCATTCTGAGATGGACGCACAGAATTACTATTGTTCAGCTGCTTAAGAATCATACAGAAGCCAAAGATCGCCATTCGACGAATTCGAAGGTCCCTAAATAAATTTAACTTTTAAATAATAGTTTGAAACTCTTTTTGATAGCTGTTTTAAAATTATTAAACGCAAAACTAATTAATTTCAAGTTATTTTTAAATCTTAATAGAAATATTCAAAATGATAAAGAATTAGGGTTCACTTACTTAGTCATAGCTTTACGAAGCACTTCGATTAAAGCATCTCGAACATGATTCGAAAGTTTGAGTAAAGGCAATATAAAGTTCATCATGCGCATGGATTGCTCACCAGGCAGCTGAAATGTATTGTGAGATAATATTAAAATGCCAAATATAGAGATGAAAATAGGCGACTTACCCAAAGAAAATCTTCCATAACATCTGTAATAGTTTCTAAGCACTCAGAAACAGTGTAAGTGTCGGCCACACTCAGCATTGTAAGACATTCTACAAAAAAAAAAATGGTTTTTAACTAGAGCTCGCAAATAAGTTGTAAGAAAGTTAATTACCCGAGAACTGATTTTGCACCTGATCTACAACCATCCATTCGGCAATACGTTTAATAATACCCTGGCCAAACATGAACCGCCTTCGTATAAACTTGGTCAGAAATGTTATGGCTAGCGTATTCAGTTTTGGCGAGTTCTGAGCTTTAAGTAGGGTAAATGCTAAATGTACCAAGCCGGGCGTTATAACATCCTTGCCGTCCTTATTCTGATCGATGAGTACTGTAAACACTTGATGCAAATCCACTTGCTGACGTTGTAGTGTATCGCGACACCAAACAGAGTGATCAGCCAGTGTACGCTCATCCTCATTGTGTTTGATGACGTTGCGTAGAAATGGAAGCAGAATGCAGCTTGAGGGTCTTGCAGATTCAGGATCACGATTCACAGACGTCATCGAGATAATTGCGCTGAGCATAAACGGTGTCAGTATTACATCGGGCATATAAAGAAAGTTCTGAAATCAATGAAACTGTAGCATGGCTTATATAATATATTTTGAATGTTGGGTATTACCCTGAGCATTATAGATATATGCTGTTCGTTCAGCAAATACATGGTACAATAGTTCAAATGATGCAGAACTGTCTCCTCCGCCTCGCGCAGCTCCTTATCCGAATAATTATCTATAAGGTTTAAAAGTCAATATTAGACCTGTTTTCAAATAACTACAAAGCCCGTAGTATTTAAATTAGTAGTATTTGTCCATCTGAGAAATACCTAAAAACTGTTACGAACAACCAGCTTGATATAGATATTTTTTGTCAGATAATAAATTAATCTTGCCTATAAATTTAGCAAAAATGAATATACAGTGATATACACTTTCTTTTGGCTTATCAATACACTATATAGTAAATATCAGATATAAGAAGTAAATCGAGTGCATACCAATACTATCAAAATCTGTGGAATTGCTAGACATGTCCGAAAACAAGCGCTTGTAGTAGTTGCGATAAAAGTACTTTTCCAATGCCAGCAATGGAATGATGAGTTGAGTAGCGCTTTGGCACATGGAGAAGAGCTGGTAGCACAGAGCTGGTAGCTCCATTGGCGACAGGTCCTGCAAAGCACCTGAAAACTTGTTAAGAACTGTCAAACGCTCCCCATTGTTTAACTTTAGAGTGCTGCAAAAAAAGATAAACAATTAGTTGATTGGAGGCACAACTAGAAATGCGACAGTCACCTAAACATGTCGGCAATAGGCGTTAGGATGGAGGAAGGCCAACGCATAGTGCAGAGATTCCTCACGGTACTATCTCGGAGTTCGTTGCCGGCCATAGCAATGCCATTGATGACAAGACGAGGTTTGGTAATGAGCACAAGCAGAGTCTCTGGCAGGAGATCCTTCCAGGCGACACATTTGGCGTCTCCAGCTCGCATATCATCCACGCAGTGCTCCAGAATCCAGTTTAACTCGTCCGACGAAAAGCTGGGCAAATCTTGATGAAGACGTGTAATCAAATCGACGCTTAGCTTGTAACTCATTTCGATGGTGCGCAATCCCTCCAGAAAGCATTGAACGCAGGCAAAACGTTTCTCACGTGTCTCCGCATTGTTCACATCACACGCCAACAAAAGATAATTCCAAAAATTGATGCAATCACTCCTCGGCAGCCGTGCTTTCAGTGCTGTGGTTAACTAAAAGGTTGCTTAATGAAATGATGTCTGACTTACTTTGAATCTGACGCTACTTACTTCCTTAATCGTGGTCTTCTTGATGAGCTCACGCAGCTCATCTACTTGATTCTTTTCACCGAGCTTGCAAACCCTAACATCCAAGGTGCCGGACATGATGTTAGGAAACCTTTAATTACTTTCACAAAAGGCCAAAATTAAATTTAATTTAAAAACAATTCCGCCGCAGTTTTGGCGCTGATTTGCAGATTGGCGATGGAAGGTGCTGGCTATCGATAGTCTTCTGCCCTGTATCGATTAAAATCAGTGGTACTCCGACATTCAACTATAAATGAATTGCAAATGTTAATGACCACCAATTAAATAATTATTTTTTATTTTGATTTCATCCGCTAACCATAATTTATGTTGAGCGTTCAATCCGAACGTGTTTCTGCGCAATGTCATTCGATATTTCCAAAACCATCTCTAAGAAAATGTGTCATTCACAGCGCAATGAAGACATTTATCCGTAAAAATGAATGTTAAACTACAATTGGCGCGTATCTTTGAATTCAAGAATGAATGCAAATCAAAGGTAATAAATGTTCAAACAAAAATAAAGAACAGAATATAAATTGCTATGAAAAACACTCAGCAAATAATCAGTTTAATTCCATTTTATCAATTAGGATTTCAAAAATGTATTTATTTAAAAAGGTTAGCTACAATTAAAATTAATACTAACACTATTTGGAAAGTAATTACTGCAATTAAACTATAATTCAAATTAAAGATTTTAAAAATTTTCAGGGTATACTTTTCTTTCTTTGAAGCCGATCCCAAGCATATTGAACGTAAATAAAAAAAATAAATTATTATTAAAATGGATGATCCCAAAAGTATCATGAGAAAACCTTATTATCTTCACAAGCTTTGAACTTGTATAAAGACACGCCTAATGATCCTAGTCCAACGTACTTTTGTTTTCTATTCTATACAATAAATTTTATTTATTTATTAAAATTATAGCTGAACTTAAATAAGAAAAAAAACATTCACAAATTCAGCAAAAAAAAAATTGGGAGTATTTGCAGCGTTTTCTAACTCAAAATTAACATATAAAATAAAACCATCGTTACATTTATTTTTTTATATTATCAACATAAAATGAAATTGACCAGCAACTTGAATATGACGATCAATTTCACATTTTTTATAATTCTTAATATAGAAAGCGAATTTAATCGATTGCACTAATGTATATGAATTTCATATACAGAAAATTATGATTCGTTGAACGTCGTACCTTAAATGTATTTGTATTAAATGATTATATATATTAGTCGGTAGTCTCCATCTTTAGCATAAACTTCTCCATTATTGCATTAAGTCGCTTGCGCTCTTTCAGTTGCTGTTGCATCAGATCAGAGATCTGTGTTCCCATAGCTAATAAAGCCTCCGTATTCGCTTCTGTGCGCTGAGCATTTAATCTAGTCTGTCGATTGAGGTCGCGTAGTTCCTTGGCTATGTCCATTAGCACTGTTTTGTCTCCCGCAAATGACCCATTGAGTGTATCATGCTCTAACTTTCGTTTTTTGGCTGGGGAATGATGATGCATTTGTTGCTCCATTTTAACACCGACGTTTTGAATGCTGATTGACTCATTAGAATCGCCATCATCGTCGTCTTCTTCCTCGTCATCCTCCTCCTGCTCGCTGTCTTCTAAGCAAAATAATTATTTCCAATTATTATAATTATTAATGTTAAGTATTCTCACCATTCTCAAATGCTTCTTCGTCGCGATCAGTTTTAATGTCATGTAAGCTCATATTTGAATTCTCCTCTTTGCGAACTTTAGACTTGGGTTGAGACTCTACGATTACGTCGGCTATCTCATATAGATCGGTGATAGTTGCCACTGCATCCTCCAAAGGCGTCAAAGTGTCTTGGTACAAAGAACTCTTTCCAGTGGCATTCGGCTCCAGCCTGTTGTTCGCTATCTTCTTGCGAATGCCATTTTTCCAATCCTTCCATACCTTTAAGAATTTGTCAAGGTTTCAGAAACTCGAAAGTATTGAAAGTCATTAACGACTATTTACTCGTTTCCATTCGCCAGATTCTTTTACTGGCGGCCCCACGCTATTTAATTCCTTGCTCAGCCTCTTCCAAGCCGCTTCGCTGGCCAATTTATCACCTTTGTAGTAGTTTTTGGCTATGATTGGATGCCGTTCCATGAATGCGACGAAAATCGCATCCTGTTGTGCAGTTCTGTGTTTCCCCCTGCAATTTATACATGTCCATTAGATTAATAAATTAAATACATGCACGCTTTTTATTTACATTTTGATATATTGATTTTTTGTATTGATAGTGCCTTTGTAGGGTGCCCACAAGTTTAAATTTTCTTAAGCGCTATTTTACGATGTAAATTATACCAAATTATACCACTGCAACAGTTTGTGAATTTGATTAGGTATGTAAGAATTTTATGTGTAGCGCCACTTATGAACGATTTTTTTTTTTGCCTTTTCTCCAAAAACAAAAGTAGACAAATAAATTGTTTCTTATCATATCAATTACTTTCAACAAACTTAGAAGACATTATTTTTAGTATAATACCTTTTTAACCGAAACCTTATGACAGTATGGTCACACAAACTATCATTGTCGATTATTATCGATATTTTTTATCTATATTGAAGTATTACGCGCGAAGCAAGCAGTGCATGAAAAATTAATCAAATACAATTGAGTGTTTCATGAATGGTTTAGTTGTGCATAGTTGTTGAATATCTCATATGTGTTCAACTAAACGAGTCTTTCGTTTCTCGTTTGCCATTTTTACAAGCGCTAAAAGTCTACACCATTTGTTGACTTGTATATAGATTATGGTTTGGTTTTGATTCGCACAGTGTGCTCAGTGTAGAGTATTATTCACTCAGATCCAAAAGACCCATATCTAATCAGTGCTATTAGTATTGGGGACTGATAAGCAGGTTGACGAGATTACAACACTCTACGCAACTCGACACATACGGGTGAGGCACCTGCTTGCCCAAATACTGTACAATCAGTTCGAATAGTTTAGCAGGTGGAACAAGGTAATACGGAAAAACTTTGGTTGTGAGAGAAAGAATTCAAAAATACTGTGAGAAATAAATTAGTTAAGATAATAACAGCTAAACATGGTTGATAAATATACCCATTTTAACCGATTTATAGTCGAAGTCATTCGTGTGATAATAATTATATTATTATAATAAAAATATAATAATAATAATAACAATTGAATAAAACTATACATAAAAGAAAACGCCCCAATTATTTTGTGCTAAATTCTTTAAAAACTCAACTAACTGTGCTTAAACAATTAAAAGTTATCTTATCTCATCGCGTAAAATCGTAGTGTAGTGTTGTGCATTCATATAAGACTATACAAATAGTGTTCACACATTTATGCATATGTATATGTAGAAGCTCTCAACGAAAAGGGACAATTTGCAGTTCTTCATATATAACAAAGTTCCAAGTTCTACTGGAAAACCTGACTCACGTATTACTTATCGATATTTCGTGCTTTATGGTTGGGCAATAGTTTTTCTATAAAGCTCTCTAACTAACGGTAGTGTCCAATCCGAACGGCGAGTATTTATGTATATTGAATGAGGGGGCGAGCAACTGTGAATTTGAACAAATTCTTTGCGAAACTGATAATAATTGATAACAAGATACTGAATTTATATATACGCATATCAGGCTAACTTGACTCATGCGCTTACAAGCTTTTTATTATATGAACTTTATTTCACTTGATAAGTGTATGAGTGTTGGCTCTATGACATCAGCTTCCGTCGGTCAAAGAAATTTTGAGTATGCTATTACAAAGCCTTTTACAAGACGTTAATTGCAGTTAGACCGGAAGTGACACATAGCTTACGGTTCGTTTGAAAGTACTCCTTTCTCTTAGCCAACATGATAAGTAGGTTAGCTCTATCTGAGAATATAGATGGTTTTAAACGTATCTCAGCGACCACAACAAAATGTCTTCAGTATCTAAAAAGGCGGTAAAAACCTTTTGGAATTTGTCCACACTTCATTGCTTACCCGAAGTTCCGAAATGAAAAGTTTTAATTAATTAATTAGTTTTACAAAAAATAATAATCTGTTTATTCAATGGGGTTGCCTTCACTATTTCTCAGTTTCAACTAAACTATTGATTTTTAAGAAATCTAAAAACGTTATGTTAATGTAAAGAAATTTAATGAATATTGGTTTCCAAGTTTTAGCATCACATTTAAATTGTTTCTAAAAAGTGAAAAGGGTTGTAACCGTATACTTATACAAAAAATCGTTTTTTACGGGCACATAATAAAGTTATATGTTATTCAGGCATAATGCTGCGCATGATGGATCTAAGTATTTATAACAGATTTCATAATCGTAATAGTATTTTGTTCACATTAGATATGAGAAGAGCTTGCGCGTATCTCCACAGTGAACACTCTCAAAAGTAGCTTTTTTACTTATCACTTGTTATTGTGTGTTTTCTGGTCCACGACACAGAGAGATAAGCATCAACACTTCTAGATATTTTTCAGCAACAGCACCTGACTCAACAAAAAGAAGCGGCGAACCCAAAGGAAACTAATGAATTTAATCGTTTATCAGATCAATAATGATTGCACCGTGCACATTTTAGGGTCATTTTAAAAAACCCAACCTGTGCACTGTTCAAATGTTTGTCTAACGATAAGGATAACAGAGTTTACACATGCGCGTAAATCAAACATAAATATAGCTGTTCGTCCGTCGCCTGATAAGTAACCACACTGTATAGAAACGGTATTCTTATCGGTGGGGTATTACTTCGTGGACAATTGTAAGCCGTATGGGCGCTGACTCAGTGGCTTGGGTATTTCTGTTTTTGGGCCAGGGCCAATGTGATAAGTTGAGAGGTGTTGTAACTAACCACAGTAAATTTTGGTATTGAAAGCCATATCGGGGGCAGGGGAAGAAATCAAATACTAACCTGCCCAAAGGTTTCACTAACTCCGCTCTATCATATCTTTCAGTTTCCATTCAACGATCCCCACACACATTTACACACAACGACAACAAGGAGCAACATCGGCATGCAACTCGCAGAGTTCCAGGCAGCCGCTGTCTGCCTTTGCCTGGGTCTGATCCTGACAATCAGCCCGGCGCAGGCTCAGGAGAATGCACAACTTCAAATTCCGCCCTCGCTGATAGAATGCTACAACACCTCATATTTCATGAATCGCGACAATCGTCTGCCCGCCAACATGGATACATTGATCTCACTGATTGAGAAGGTCGAGAATAGTTACGTGGCCACTGGTTACCAGATGGACATTAGACAGGTGTCTGTGGCCCTGCTGCATCGATTCCGTCAAGATGGCATTAAGCGAGCTGCTGGCGTCCAAGCTGTTAGCGGTGTCATTCCCTACAGTCCAACCGGATTTCAATTCCCCAAGCTGCGCATTCTGCTCTCCCTCCTCCTGCAGGGCAATGCAAATACCTTCCCCAACAGCTCGCTTACCAGCACTGAGCGCTGCTCTCTGCACTTTATGATGTCCAGCACGTTCGATACCCGAGCCCGTGGCGATGAGAATACCGTTTGTAGCCAGCTCTCGCAGTATCGCGCTCAACGTTTGCCCCGGGGTCTCAATAGAGATGCCAGCAATAACTTCATTGGCGACGCCGAGTGGCTGGACAAGTCCCGGAAACGGGCTCTCTCCGGCTCCAACTATGTGCAGCTCGGTGAACTAGATTACGACACGGATTGGGCCTATGCAGGCACCGAGGGTCAGAGCCAATGTCCCGTGGAAGACGGCGTGGTGCGGACTCCTTGGGGCACCGTTTCGGCTGGAGCTTTGATTGCTGGTGTCGCCACGGGCTTGCAGCAGCAAAATGTGGCTGTAAACACGCTGCTCAGGCATTCTTCTCAGCGACGTGGTCGCCCACAACGGCAAACGACGGCGACATCGATTGACAATCGCTGGGCCGCCACGCTTGGCGGTGATCTGGCTGAGGTGACTCTTGTCCAGGTGCCAGTTTCCACAAACAATGCGGCTTCGGTGGGTGCCACCGGTGGCTGGAATGACACGGTGCTGCCTCACTGGTATTTCCTCACGCAACGCACTAATCTGGAAGCCACCGACGCGGAGATACGAGGAGGACTCGATGGCTTGATCATTGCCAAGAACATTGCCCAGTGGAAGACACAAGCCTCCAGTCTGAAGTTGTCGCAACTGCTTCGCATGTACTACTCGACCACAGGTGTTCTGGGCTCGGGCATTACGGCTTGCAGCCGCCAGTCGCAGTTCCCCATTGTGGCGCCCACCACTGAGATGCAGGGTCAAGTCAGTGCCTTTGCCCAGGTGCTCGATAACGAGATGCAGCTGAAGGTTACACTTCAACCCGATACGATAGCCAATTTCGCCAGCACTGCGTCCCTTTCGTTGGTTACCTATGTCCGTAAGTATACCACATTACCAAGCAAAGAGCAAAACATGGAACCACTTGTGGAATATTTAATAAGAATAGGGTTTTGTCTTCTCCTCACCTCATTTAATATCAAAATTCACTTAGCTGCGCTGCCAAAGAAATACGCATGGCATAGACAACCAAATAACATTGGCCGCTTAGCGAAAAGATATTAAGTTTGTTTAGAGTTTTAATAGCTGAGTGTCTATTTTAATATACGGGGTGCGGCATTAAGTTAAATTGTCGCAAAGTCGAGCGACACTCACCCCAGGTATTCATGTCCTTTTTTAACAAATTTGTACTCATAAGTAGGGGTGTCAAAAACACATGGACTTGTACAATGAACATACACATTATGTATATATGTAAACAGTGATATTTGTCTTTCATGTACCCATATATTTAAAAGTTAAATTTAAAGTGTACTATCACAGGTAATGTTTAAATTTAATCGATATTAATTAACACAATTTATATGATTGGAACCAATTGAACACTTTTCATTAAAAAGTAGAGTAGATGTATTTTTGTTCCTAATAAGAACTTCTTATATTTTTTGTGGTTCTCCATCGCTTCCGTAATCCAACACCGCGACCTCTCATGGCCAACCTGCATCTCTTTTATATCTTAACCCTAACAGCACAATCCTTGAATGATGTGTCGTGCTCGGCTACCACTAATCAGGACTTGTCGGCCATTATCACCCCTATGACGAATCTGTTCATCTTCTTGGACACATCGTGGCAGTACAGCTCCATTGTTGACTATGTTGCGTGAGTCTGAACCAATCTGGCAATCAAAAAATACATTTTTAACCCCATTCTTCTGATTCTGTAGTTATATCCTGCAGCAGCTGAACATACATCCTTATGCCAGTTCCGTAACGATGCTCTCAGCCTACGATGGCTCGGTTATTGTCAACACCACGAACTACATCACCGACGTTTACCAGCAGTGGAATGTGACCACGCAAGCGCAGTGTAAGTCCTTTAAAAGTCCTTTTAATCAACTTAAATATAATATTTGTCTTTCTTCTACAGATACTCAGGGATTCAATCTGCCCACGGTGTTGCGCACTATTCAAAACTTGACCCAGACTCTGCTCAATGGCGAGCAGACAAATTCCTCTGTCGGTGGTCGCTCTCTAGTGGCTTTGATTCTGCCGAATCAAGCAACTGTGAATGATGGCGACTCCAGCTATGCAACAACTGAGTTGCAGTACATCAACGAGCAGATTCCGGATCTGCGTTTCATCTACTACGGCGGCGGTAGCATTCAGCGCTTCGCCAGCTTTGTGCGCGACTCCACCAAGGATCTGTTCTCCCTCACCATCGGCAGTACGGTAGCCACTTCAGCCGGACCCGTGGCTAAGCGCATAATAACGAGTAAGTTTCTCCAAAGAGGTGTCATAAAAGAATATTTCTAACACTTTGACTTACAGTTCCACGCCGTATCATCAACCCACGTTGTGGATCTGCCTGGTACACATCTACGTGGGGTACCGATCAGATGTATCAGTATGTGCGACCAGGAACCGTCAACTTCTACCGCATGGCGTCGAATTACTTCTATGGCACTGGCGCCAATAGAGTGGTGACCATTCAATCCCAGAATGGCGGCACCTTCACCGTCTGCACCTCGCGCAGCTATGAGTGGCCACAGCAGAACTCGACGACTTCGTCCACGACAACGACAGGCACTACGGATCAGTCCTGTACGCAGATCACCAACAGCTTCTCCTATGATCTGTCAAGTGCCTGCAATGGTTACTACACCATAACGCAATGTCCGCCTCTCTACTTGTCTGTGCAGCCGGGCACCATCAACACAACATCCTGCACGCAGGATGAGTGTCAAACGCCGGATGAATGGCGTTACCTTGTGTCCTCGGTCAACATGGGTTGCTATAGTGGAGTTGCCGGATTGGCGGGCAGTCTCTTGACCATTCTGCTGGCCCTGCTGCTGCAGCAATCTGTCCAATAATACACACAAATTGTAGATTTAGTTGCAGTGCAGTGTAACAGAGTTCAAATTACCCACTTTTGACCTAAATTATTATTATGATTTTTTTATTTAAGTTGTAAGTTCAATTGACGAAAGTCGCTAATAAAGTCCCCCCACTAGAACTACAGAGATTGGGTTTTCACTTGTGATCAGCTTTCCTAAAGTGGTTCCTGTTAGAAAATAATTAAATAGTTCATATCTAACTTTGTAAAGCCTCTTTATTATTTACAGGCATAATGGACTTCTTTCAGCCAGAGCCAGCTTCGGATATATCCAATAAGACAACGATTAAGGCCAATGTCTTCGTGTTCGTAGACACTAACTGGCCATATTACTGGGTAGTTGACTATGTTTCGTAAGTATAATCATTAACTGTTTGACTATTTAAATTAATTCGATTTTAATTGAAGGTATGTGTTACAAAATCTAAATATTCATCCATACGGCAGCACCGTAACGCTCTTTGCGGCTTCTGATGCTGCAGTTATCGTGAATACAACCGACTATATAGTTGATGTATACCAGCAATGGAACTTTACTTCACATTATTGGCGTAAGTATTACACTTAATACTTAAAAGGAAAGAAGAATAACTATAACAATACTATGTGATGTATAGATCCCCCCAGGGTTTAACTTACCAGCAATTCTCAATACCCTAAGCACACGAGTTGAGGATTTGCTGGAGACTGAAAGATCAGCAGGTGACCTTGGTGGACGTTCGTTAGTGGCTCTGCTAGTGCCCAGTCCAATCTCTTATGTGGATGAGAACGACTATGATTATAGTCGCCGTTACTTGGATCGATTAGCTTACACTCTGCCCAATCTGCAATATATTTATTATGGAGGCGGTGCTTTGATAAGATTTCATGACTTTGTGAAGGATCCGAGTCGAGATTTGCTGTTGTTAAATATTGACAAGACTGCGGAGGAATCTGGAGCTCCAGTTATTAGACGAATCCGACAAGGTAAATGAATTGTAATTTGTTGTACTATTATTTATGAAAACATATCATAACGCTGATGTCGGAGTGACAAGAAGCAATGCGACAATATGTGTGACAACGAGTGAGAAATATTTTCAATGCGATCGATCAAAAGGTGTCAGAGTGAGAGCGGAGTTAAAATGATAAAAAGAGTGGCAAACAAGAGAACAGTTTTCAACCTGTGCTATCGCTTTAAATCGCTCAGAATGTAGCACGAAATATTATCGCTTTTGCCATCGCTTAGCTTTTCGTAGACATTAGATATTATGATATCAGCCTAAAGTAAACAATATATGCATGTATGTACATATATTCGTATCCTTGATCAGCAATTAGTGAATAGTGTGGAACTCGCACTGAGTGTAAATGTAAATTTAACAGCTCTGTTATACAGCATGAATGTTTCTCATGCAGCCAGACAAATACTGTAAAGTTAATGCAAATGATTTATCATTAACAGTTTGGTATCTTTTAAAGATGTTTAACAGCTTAAAATCGCATTTTTAAAATGGGTTTTCCAATTGTTTATTTTATTATTTTTTCTGGTTTGCCTTTATTTCAGTGCCACGTCGCATCTCGAATCCACGCTGTTATTCCAATGGCATCATCAGCGAATATGGCAGCAACTCCTTAGTGCAGTATGGTCGACTGGGAAGTATAAATTTTTATCGGCTGGATTCGCTTTATTTACCTCAGAGACGCAGCATGCGCTATCTGAAGATCTCCCCGATTAGCCAGGTCACTTTTACGGTTTGCACCTCCCGAACTATCGAGTTGCCCTTCCGCAATATGACAACCTCTCTGAGACAGGGCGAGAGTTGTGACTCCACTGCCTTAGGTCCATACAGTTATGATTTAACAGATGCCTGTGTTGGCTATGACTATGAACCTTGTCCTCCGCTCTTCTTCTCGGTTCAATCTCAAGGATTTGGGGATATCTCGTGCACACAGGACGCTTGCCAGACGCCCGATGAGGCCCAATATATAATAAGTATGAATAATCTTGGCTGCAATGGCGCTTCGTCGCTACAAACGTCTTTAACTTTCATTATAATGATCGCTCTTTACCCCTTTTTAAGCTACTGCACCTGAATAAGTACAAATATAAAGTTAATAACCAGTTTTCAATAAATCAAAAGTAACGAACAGTTGAAATGTGTATGAGGCGCCAAGACAAGAGAAAAAGAATAACAGCTGATTTTATGCACTTAGACAAAGGATGCCAACTCGATGGTAAAATAAGAGCGCAAAAGTCAATTTAGGGTTGCAAGCTGTGCTAGGAAATTTAGTAACGAGAAATTTAAATTCCTATAAATGCCCCAATGGACATATTTGTGGACGGCGAGCGAAATTGCCCGCATAATTGTGTAATTTCTTAGCTAAAGGAAATTTTTTGAAATGTACCTTGGGACACTAGCAGAACATTGCCCAAAATCTAAACATCGCATAAGTACCAATTGTTTGAAGTAAGTGAGCAGCACCACCTTGCGTTGAAATTATTACAAATGAACAGTAGATGTCGCTATTCGCAGTATTTGACATCTGCACCACATTGATATTCAGAAAGAGATGGCGGTGAAATAGATGGGTGGCGCCACCTATTTTACATTGCTTGTTAATTGTAATGCAGGCACGGTTGCCATTCCAAAAAAATTTTGTGTACCAAAATTTTGAAAAAATTCACCAATTTTAGCAAAAATGTACAACAATTTTTTTTGGTATTTTTTAATACCATATTTTGTTAACGTTTTTTTTAAATTATCTTTTATTATTTCATATTTCATTTTTTTAGTATAGTATTTACTATATAAAACAAAACAAAAACAGAATTTTCACTTGAATAATAATAAATCAAATTTTAAAATATCTTAGTTAATTGTTAAAAATGAACAGTCTCAATCAATCAATTCCTTGCAATACATTATGTTATTTAGTGTCTTAAATTGTAATTTATTTGGTAATTTAGTTTTCATTACCGAAACTTTCGCTCTGCAGCACCAGAGTTGTGTGGCAACGAAATCAAGTTGTTTATGAATTCTATTAAGCTCCTGAATAGCGGTTCGTCAACACCGTTTTTTTACTTTCAATGTCTGTCCAAAATTTACGAATATCTTTTTTTTCCCTGATTTAAAGAAAGTCGGAGTTGGTTCCATTGGGATATTATATCATTAGGATCACCATTGTATACAGTTTCAAACGTTTTCATTAGAAAGTAAGTTAGAAGGCAAGTTCTTCTTCACTTAGAAATTTGGCTGAATCACAAATTGTGATTCACAATATATAACTGTTTACGTAGTGATGGACCTCACATTGGCGCATACATATTTTCTCAATTAACACTGTATGCGATACTTTCCAGTGCTCGTCATGGTTAAATTTCTAACAAAATTATACAAAATTTATATCTGGTGGAACAGAGCCATACTAGACTAGGCATATTGAAAATGTACCAATATGAAAAACGTGATCCAATGTACCAACGCATAAAAATGTACCAGTTTTGGTACATTTTACCAAAAGTGGCAACCGTGAATGCAGGTATTTGAATTATTTGGCTTTAATTACTTGTGAATATGTTAAATTTTAGGTAATGGATATTTAATGTTTTTATTATTATCATATAGAAATGTGTTTATATTCTGATGATGATTACGAAGCGTGTCAACTTAATGTTTCATAATTTAAATCACTCAGCATCGAAGATAATAATTTGGTGTTGGTTGCTAGGCCAACGATTTGAACTGTGTAAGAGACTAAACCAGACGTATCTGCGATTCGCTGGGATCCCAAAATATGCCAAAAACCGCATGTTGACTTAACGTGCTGCCAACAAAAGTGTCGTGTCTTGTCTGCACTGATTTCGCAATTCATTTTTTCCGCACTTTTTTCACACTTTATGCATGAATTAATATTTAATGCAAAAGGTGCCAGAACAATAACGACAGCAAAAACAACGACGGCAACAAGCACCCAACGAAAAAGGAAAAGAAAAAATGTAACAACTCACTTTAATTTGGCAAATGTCAAAATATGTTATACTCCTTTGTGACAAGCAACGTTCTGCAGGAGTCGCAGTCGGAATTCCCCTTTCCTTCTATTGTAACATATTTTTTTAATAATCTAAAAATCTTTTGAATTTGAATTGCACTACCTCCTAACCTCCCTAAATCACAGTAAATGCCCAAAAAATTGAATGCAAAACAAAAATTCATCAATTCACATTTGCCATTTGCTGCGACAACCCTCGAAGTAGGCAACATTAATCTGGTTCTTTTGCTTTGCCATCAAACCAAGTTTAAGCACAAAAAGCTCCATTGTTACTTATGAGGAAGGGTTTGAGTGTCAGTAATATTTGCAAGCCAGAGAAGTTAAAATTCGCCTAGGATCTCACTAAAGCCATAACGTTTTCAATTGAACATTGAGTATTTCAGAAATCTTAATCTTCAAGTTACACGAAATAATATATCCCTTCTAGAGTCTACAATATTTAACAAGGGTTTTAAAAAATATATTTATTAGTTGTTACTCCAAGATAGTTAATCTTTACCCATGAATCTTTTATAGTTGATGAGATTAACGTGTTTTATTGTATGGATGGACAGAAGGAGATTCAAAATATGTAGTCGCAGGTAAATCCTTCTGCCTGTTATTCAAATTTTAATTTTAAAAAAATTATTAATTAATTAATTAATAAAAGATATTTATTGCATTTTTCTTTTACTTATCTATTTCATGTAGTATTCGCTGTAGCTAATTTTTCCTTTAAAATTTTAAAAGATTTAAATATAGTGTGATAATGGTAGGTCAACTATTATATGTTGAGGCTGAATTAAGCCGGAGGCTGAATTAAGCCGACCAGATTGAAGGAAAGCACATTCGAAATTTATTGTCAATACTTGAAAAATGAATAAAAGTATACAAAAATATAACCTTGTCATTGTCTGTGCATTTCATAATACTATTTTCAAAGTTTTCTGTTAGGTGCTATTGAACAAGATCTATAAGTTGACTTGCATTAATGCCATGCATATCCTGCACATCCATCTAGATTAAAAATGAACATATTAATAATATTTATTCTTAATACTAAACAACACTTATTATACAATCAAAAGCAAAACACGATGAAATTTCTACTCCTCGAGTAGTTAATATAGGACATTCATAGGGTAGTAAAGTTTGAGGTAGAGTGGCAGATTTGTTCACCACACACCACACACAGGGTATCTAAATTGTGCATGAGCATAAACTCGAATTAACATTTATCTCTTTTCATCGCCAAGTTGTGCGTTGAATGCATTCAGCACCCCAAACAAGACGCATTGCCCTCGGGTGTTGCACATGCCAAGCGCAGCATTGGCCCCTATTGAGCGAACAAAGGGCAGAACCAGAACGACGACCAGGAGCAGGAGCACATGCAACAGATAGAAGAACACGAAAACAAATAGAAAATATAAACATGAAGCAGCAAATGAAAATGTCATGCAACCAATTGGCAACACCACTGACCCCTGTCCACAGCACACAGCACACAGCACACAGGACAAATGGCAATCCTTGAGTGCAGGCTCGTGTCTGCGCTCCTTTTCAGCATTGGTGGTTGCATTCTCCGAGGCAATGACGGAGGGAAGTCAAGGAAAACAAACCGGTTGGTCACTGCAACTGAGGGACAGAGGGGCAAAGGCAGAGTTTATGATCCGTTGTGGGCACGCGCGTAGAGCCGGTTCCCAAATGACCTCAGGTCAGCTTTAATGTTGCGGAAAATTGAACAAGACTCATTTACAAATTGATCAGCATAATACTCGTAATCACACGTATACACACAGGCATTGAAGTGGTCAACCCAACACGCGGTTGGTGGTCAGCGACTCTGAAGGCAATTTGCTGCTGTGTGTTATGTATTATGACACATGTTTAGCGACTGGATAAGTGGACAATGGACAATTGAAGAGCAAAACTGGTTTTCGCGTGCATTAATCTTCTGAAGAGTTTATGCATCACTTCCACCCCTGGAAAGTCAACTAAACGAACTGCTGGCAAAAAGTTGAAGTATCATTGCACAACTCAGTGGCAAAACCTGGTCAAAAAATGAAAAACTTTTCACAAGAAAAAAACACAAATAAAAATTCGCAAATGATGGTAAAAGTAGAAGCGTGGTAGAAAGGGAGCGAAAAGGGGTGAAAGATACCGAGTGAAAATCTCTGAATAATATTTAATTTAACAAATATGAAATAAAATTTAAAAGCTTTTCTGCCCGGCCTTTGTTTTAGTATCCGTCACTAACAAAGTAAAGGGCTATGATGAGTTGGTGGTAATCAAATTTCTATGCAATTATCGTACTATTGATAAACAATTTTGAAATCCAAAATGGAAAATAAATGTTACTATATTAATTTTAGTTTTTAATTTTTTTTATTAAAAATGTAAAGAAAATTTAACTTTTAAATTATACTTATATTCCATATATATACATACAAATATATTTACTTATATATATATTATACATACATATACATACATTACAAACTTATATATTTTTATAAGTTATAACTTTAATTTGAAAAATATATACAAATTTGAGCAACGATGTCGATATTTGCAACGTCGTCGAATCGCTTTGAAATTATGTGTATACATTCCTAAAATCCTTCGCGGAGTGAGTTGAATTTGTTAAACAAATAAACTGACAAGTATCTTTAAGTCGAGCACGCATGACTTTCGCTCTAATTTTTTTGTATTTCTGTTTGTGTGTGTTTTAGTTAGTTCTTATTGCTTTCTGTTTGAGCGCACATTTTATATGGCGAGCTTTCGTTTCAGTTTGGACTTATTTATTTTCATTTTATCCTTTTTCATGCTTGTTGCTAATTAAGAACACCTAAACTTTAATATTTTTAGTTTTCAGTTTAGTTTGCAGTTGTTGTGGGAATGCGTTTCTGGCGATCAAAGAAGCTTGTAATAATGCCTACACTCAGAGAAAACTGTTACAAAATATTAAATGAGTGAAATTTAATAGCGATTACAAACCAAAAAATTAAGTTAACACAACTTCAATACATGATCAGATATTAATAAATTCTAAGTTTTCATAAAAAACTATTAGTATTTACAAAATATTGGATCTTTGATTTAAAGTTTCAAATTTAATATATATATGGTGCTCTTTTATTATGTGCATTAGAATGAGGTGTATTTTATACTTACACTAAAGACTAAGTATTGTTATTAATCACTTTTCCGAAATATGTTTTCTTAATTAATCATCTATTCAAAAGTCGTCTATCTGGAGTTTCTCATGATTTTATCATAGTAACCGCTCTATATACAGTAAGTTAAGTTTTGGGATACTTTAAATAAATAATAAAACCGTACACTTTAAAATGTGAATATAATTTAATAAGCCTTGTTGAAATGTCTGATTCGCATCTGTCTTACATGGGTTATTTTTCCAAGTAAGTTTTCCGGCTTCAGTTAATCAGTTGCAAAGTTGTGAGGCAAAATTACAAGCACTTACTTAAGCGACTACATCCCCAGCTGCCGCGTTCACAACATGTTGCAAGCGAAGCGTGTGCAAGATGTGTCTGACTGACGCGTTAACAACTCTCTTCCACATACTCTCAGTATGCTGTGGCTCCGTCTGGAGCTAACACAATGCCTCTTTTTTATTTTGTTGGCCCAACAGATTTCAGACAAGTCTTCTCCATCTCTGAAACGGACGTAAAAGGCGAAGCGCCAAAAAGTATGCAATGGTTTTTTAATCGAGCGCAACATTTATTGCCACATTACGTATACGTAACATGGTAATACAAACTTGACTTGGATGCGAAAAAGTTTACCGTTAGCGAGCCGTGTGTTTGCTTTTTGTTTCCTTTTCAATTTTCTCGTTCCTTCTGGCTTGTTTTTACACAATATTTGGCTCGAAGTTATTTTACTTGCGATTAACTTATTTCCCTTCAGTAATTTTAAGCTTTTCAGATGATGTGCATTCCCATTTATGTAAATATACTTTTTTCAGCGCAAATTTCCGATTGCTTTCGGATCTTATCATCTTACGTTATGTGATGCTATTCTAAATCGATTACCACTTTACTTTACCTTAAACATTTAACGGTTCAAACCGAAAGTAACATATTCATTTTCGAAATAGTTCAATACACTGCGTTGCTCCTCATCTTAAAGTAGTTTGTTTCACTTTTAGATTTATTTATAAATTCATATATCGCATTACCCGGCTGTCCATTTGATTGTCAGCTTGAGACATAGAAACTTAATCAAGTCTTTTGGGCAACCGCAGCCCAACTCAACTCTCAACTCTCTCAAGTTGACTCGACAAGCAGCTCTGACAAATGTCGCCTAGAGATACAAGAGTCAAGTTCCTATATGCAGTTGACTACATCTTGCAAGTCGCACAAAAGGAACAACCACAAAACAGTTGCTGCATGCCTCGGCCCCTGCTCAACCTGTGGCAAGTTATTCGTGGCATGCACTCAAAAGTCGTCTTTAAGAAAATATTATTGCTGACAGTGCGTTGCTAGTTGAGAGTAGATGAAAGATTCTGAGCTTAAGTCGTATATCAGTAGCCTGACAGGCTGGCAGGACACACAAGGATATACTACGTATATATGCATAGGCTGGGGGCTGCACCGCAAATCAAACTCGTCGCAAAAGTTTTTGGGTCCAAGCGTTGGCAACATGTGATAAGTTTATTGTGTTGCCGCATGACGTACACATAGTTAGGGGACCCAGGACACTGTGTGTATGTTAAAAAAGGACTCGCAAGTATCGCATTTCATAACAAAAAGCATATTTCTGTTTCTTTTTCTTGTTCTATAAATTAAGTTGTGCTGCCCACAAATATTAATTGCCTAATTAGCATATGCGACTGACATGACCAGCACACAAGGATACAGAACTTGAGACCCTTTTGCAAAAATAATAACAACGATACAATAGAAAGTTGACAATATGCTGGGGACACACTTCGAGTTATGCCTTTAGGTCTTGTGCCCAGCCTACATGTTGCCCAAGGACACGTGACTTTATTTGGCTTGTGAAAACACCTAGAAAATAGCATAAATCTGGATTTCCGTATCATTCACAGTTAAGGTTAACGAATGCGTACGCTCTTTGACAGGTTTAACGTCTCGAAATATCCTTGCCTAAGATACATGCTTGTCATGAATGACATGAGCAACGGTTGCCCGCCCAGACCTTTTTTTTGTGACAGGAATTCAGTTCAACGTGCTTTGAGTTTCGTTATTATCTAACTGCTTGGCTGGCATATCCTTTGCGTCCCGTTTTCCCGTTTTGTTCTAATTAAAAAATACACACACTGCAAGACGGTGAAATTCGCTGTCGTAATTGAGGGTTGTTATTCATGTTGTGCTTCTAATTGTTTGTTCTTGTTGTTGCCTTTGTTCTTTATGTGGTGCTTTTTTTTTGCGTTTTGCATTATTCTTACGAGTTTGTATTTTTACTCACAATGCAGCAAATGTAGGTTATCGATTTTTATTTCGGTTATTTTAAAGTTATGCTTAATAGGCGAGCATGTCGGACTGCGAATTTAATTGGCGACTGAGTCAAATCAATTGCTGAAAGACCCAAGATATAACCTCCATTATCACCTCATCATTGGGCTATTAATATTTCATTTTGCTGAATTTCCAGCCAAAACTCATGTGGCAAAAAGTTTGGCGACTTGCCCCAATCCAATTCGTGAAACTTTTTGTAAACACTTGTGTTGCATGGCTCGTGTGAGACAGCTGGCTTGGATTAAGGATATATTTCATGGCTAGGAGTGCACTTATAACAATTTCATTAACTGCAAACGAAGCACAAGTGCTGCAAGATGAGGCACGCGCTTTAATTGCATACTAACTCGAATGGAGTGGCGGTTGCTTGGACCCAAGGAAACCGAACCGCAAGATAACAATCCATTAACTTTTTGCCACTCAACTTGGACGAAACTACGAGGCATGCCCCGCAACTCGTGCCCCAACTCGAGGCACCTAAGGCGGTTGCTTTGCATATTAAATGGGGAATCTTTTTTTGTGTTGTTTTTTGTTTTGTTGGTCCTATTTGGTGCAGCTGCTGTGGCTCTTCATCAACCGTCAACGGCAGAAGCAAGGAACAACAACACTTGGAGCTGTGCAAATTATAAAGGAAAAGCAAGGATACGAGCTCACATTCCCACTCATATTCAGTTTTTGTTTGTTTTCTTTCACTTTTTTACCACTCGAAGCAAAGCAAGTTTTTCCACTTTTTGAGTTTTTAAATGCAATTTTTATTTTTCTTCTTTGTGTTATTATTTGTTGGTTTTCTCCCGGCTACGTAAACGAGCAGAATGGGCAGCTTTAAATTTAAGATGAGGGAATTGAATTATGTTAAAAATTATGTGATAGTGTGAATTATAAATATGCTATACCAACTGAAATAAAAATATATTTCATTTAAACTTTATTAATTTGGATTTTATTCCTTTTTTGATGATACTCTAATACTCTGTTTTTTTTTAAACTTTTAAATTTCACTCTTTTACCAGCTCTTTCGTAACCGTATATTACCAGCTGATGGGTTCAGCAAAACAAATACCCTTAGAGATGATAGAGGAAGATTATAACCCTTTCGAGAATATTTACAATAAATGGAAAAACATCTGTTCACTGAATTACCCGAAAAAGTGAAAAGAATGAATTCAAAGGATCGTTGAATATTTAAGAACATGCAACCTAATGCGTAACGGATGATGCATAAAATCTACGCGATCGTCAAATATATGCAAATGCCCCCGCTCTCTGGGTAATATAACCCCTAGCTCAGCTCTGACAGGATGCTGTGTGCGTGCTTCGAAATAGAAATTGAATTGAAGGATGCTAGCAAGGAGAAGGACACAGAGCCTTGAAAAGGGTCGTCGTTAGTTTCCAATGTTCGATAAAGCGATAAGGTTGTAATAAAACTTTTGCCATGGGCACACACACACACACACACACACACATGTGCTTGACCACAGGAGATTAGTACGTGTGTGAAATATGGGTCCAAGAATAAGAGCAAAAAACAAGAACCCGAAACACTTTTCATTTGGGCGTGATTAATGAAGTGTTGACCAAATCAAAATTAATGCCAAACTTTGTGCCACTACGATAAGAAAACTGACCAAAGTCAAAACCCTGAGATGCTCACCATGTGGAGGACAAGAGCTGGGGGGAGGCACAACATGTGTTAAGTGGCATGTGGTCAAAATGGGATTTGGTCTCGAATTCGGACTCTTGCCTTGGTCAAAAATAGTTTCAATTTACGCCTTATGAGCAAACATTCATCAAATATGTTTTGTTGGGATGGCAGCAAAAATTGTGAAATGTCAAAAATACTCACACCCATCCACTCACACACACCTACACATGAACATATTCAGAATTTGTTGTGCAGCTGTTAGTGCAACCCTTTTTCAGGACGAAATGGGTTAACTGTCCTCCGGTTGAGAGAACTAGAGATGGAGCTGAGTTGACTGTCCGGTTTTGGAATAATTAATCACAGGTTCACATGCGATTTGTAAAGTTAATTGCCGTGGCGAAAGCGCACGTCGAGAAGCGAGAAGGGTCCAATATCTTTCTAGAGTCCAGCTGAGTGAAGGGTTAGTGCGAGGTGTAAAGGGTTTGAGGGTTCTCCGCTTAAGTGCTTTGCATGTCTTCAATTACTGACAGTTTAGCACATATTCCATATCGCCTGACCAGGTCGACTCTGTTCTGCTTACACATTTAATATTTATGCCCCAAAGTATCTCTTTACCCCAACTTTGTATCGCCATAGCTATCTGCAGCATCACTTCTCTTCACTGCAATGTTTGCTGACACTTTTCCCAGTCAGTTTGCCAGTTCCAACGAGTCGTAGAGTAGTGTGTTTCATACTGCAAAAATGCCATGAAAAATTCATACCAAGCACCGCAGCAAGGTGCTTAGCTAACAGGATAAACACAGACAGCTCTTGGGATGTGCAATAATCGGACTAAGGTCTTCTAGCTTTCATGTGCACAATTTTTGTAAAGAAGCTTTAAAGAGAAGTGCTGACAAAAATGTATTAAAGAATGCAATCTGTATTTATTATAGAGATGCATAAGAAAGTTTAAGGAATGTTATTGTAGTAAATATAATGTTATAATTTATTATTTATTTTTCATAATTATATATTAAATATTAGAAATAATATTAAGATATACTTCAGTAAGTAATAATTTAAATGCTTTTTAATTTGCATTCTTTAAATATAAATCAAATTTCAATTTCGTAATTCTTAGCCATGAAGTTTAAAGTGGCCCACAAAACAAACGGACAAAGTTGAAAAGTCATTTATTGATTTTATTACTTTGCAAAACTTTGTCAACTATTCTAAACGAAAAAGGGATTTTGCGAGAGTGAGTGAAAGGGAGAAAAGGAAACCGGAAAACAACAGAAACAATGGCATGACATTCACGACATGTGTGGGAATTAGTTTTCACTTTTAATTTGATTTGAAAAATAGTTTAGCCTGGAGACACAGCCGAGTTGCAAGTTTGTTGGAAGCAGATAAAAGTGTCAAAAAGGTCTAGGGATTCTCTTGAGTCATCATAAATTTGGTTTGGATGATAGACAAATAATATAATATAGTAAAATTCTCATAAATGCTGCTCATATATTACTTTGATCGTAAAACCAATGAGTATACTTTTGTTTAATTTCGAACAATTACTAACGATAAAAATGTAATTAGAATAATAATGAAATTTTCGCTCATTAAACTTGAACTTTTATGGGAATTTTTGTGGAGCACGCGAACTGGACCCATGCAGGCATAAATAATAAAAATGTATAAAAACAAAAAAAATTTCACACGAATATTCATAAATTAATCAAAAAAGAATATTGTTTACCAAATTGGGGAGGCCAGAGGTCAGGCGTTAACATCGCCCACACGCGACAATTGACCCTTTTGTTAATTAAATTTCAAACAACATAACGTGTATGCCTTTCACTCTTTGTGTGTGTGTCGTAATATGTAAACAAGAATGAAACTGTTTGCCCAGCTAATAGGGAAAGTATAGATACATTAGTTTAGATAGTGTCAAGGTACATTTTGGACTTGAAACACATCCAAAAATTGCCTATAAATTTTGTGCACTATTTTTGGGTAGAAAAAAGAAAGGGTTGTTGATGTTGACAGGCGACGCAGCAGACGCATTTCTCCCCCTATTTGCTACCCCTCTAAAAAAATAGATAGACTGCCTGCATATGATGTTTATCCAGTGGGGTCGATTAGCCCACATAAATTATTAACGCGCATTCTCGATGTGCATGTAGTTTATTAGCACTTGAGACTTCTGGGCCTCTCTGTGCGTGCTCTGTGTCCTTGTGCCGGTGTCCTTTCGATGTCCTTTGCATGTCTCGCCTCTGGCCCATTGGAAAATTACTCACTCTCCGTCCTCTACCTCACTCTCTGCTATATATGTATATTAGCTGTGTTCTTGTCTGTTCCTATAATTTACATACGACACGCATTCTCGCACTTTCGTCATTTGTATAACCCAAAACTGAATATCGCTTTCAAATGGAGTCCCCAACTCTCTGAATGAGTTTATGAAATATGCGTGTGTCAAAATGATCAATTAGCGAGCTGTATTAGCTAATACAACTAATGGCTTGTTAGTCTTAAATAACGATTATATTCTATTTAAATTTTTTGTAGCTTTTCTAGAAAGTGTAATGAAAATATTTTCTGATATTGCCAAATTTAATTTGCATAGATAAAAACATTCAGAGACTGTATTTACCCATGAGTTGAAGTCAATAAAAGTGATATAATATTATCAGATAATTTCTTTTGGCCATAATGGTATCAACGCTTTTGCTCGGGTCGCTTTAATGTGGAGATTGTGGGTGGCATAGCAACTGCTCGAGGGGAGGCTCAACTCAAATCAAATCAACGACCAAAGGAACGGAAAATAAAACGCAAACGATGGCGGCCCACATTAACGAGGAAGGACATTGACCAAGTAACAGCAAAAAAAAAGTTGATGAGATGGAACTGAAGCTGCAGTGGCACATTTTAAAGGAAGCTGGACAACGCTGAGCGTGGGCTGCTGCAAGGCTGCTGCTGCTTGTCAATAATTCAAGTTATCACCGGCGGATATTAGAATGGAAAACCCAAAGGACAACACATCCGGCGCCTCAAGCGCGCATCAATAAAAACACATTTGAATTACCTTCCTTCTGCTCTGGGCTCTGTCGAGTTGCCCTCTGACAATCTATTGAGAAGGTGTTCATGTTTATCATGGTATACTTTGATGGGGGTGTCCACTTTGGCAGCATCTCAAGCAACACTTTTCAAGTGAAAACCTCGCGCACTTCAAGTCGAAACTTTTGCAGCGGTCCTGTATCCTAAAATGTTGTACGAATATCCCAGATCCTTGAGGGTTGTCTACGCTTTGAACTTTCCATTTGACTTTCGAGTGTAGTGAGTCGCATCTTGCAGTTTGTCAACCCTCCAACCATGGCCATCGCCTTAGAGTCGCTTTTTATTCAAATTATAAAACCGTAAAAAAGCAAAACAAACTTACCCAAACCAACAACCCTCGAAGTGGTTGACATTGAACTAAACCAAACCAACAAAAACACAAATGGACTGAGGAAGTGCAAACCGTTCAAGTATTTATTTTTGTTCAGTTCGAACTGTATTTGAGTTATTTTTTCAGTTTTTTTTTATCTGTGTGCAGCATCCTTTAAAAATTTACGCAGTTTGTCAAAACATTCGTCTACAATATGCTTTAATTTTAATTGTTATAAATAAACTTTGACTCTATAGTTGATCATAATATTAGCTGACGAAAAAACGAACTTTATTTGTGATCCATTCTTTTCTTTTAAGATCTCAAAACAAATTGAGACTACTTTATCAGCAGTGATTAAAGCTTTTGTAGTAAAAACACTCATTAAATAAAAATGGCACTGAGACAGGACGAAGTACACATTAAAATATGCTAAAAGTTGCTTAATGGACTCTGGCTTACAAATTGCAATTGCTGCAATAATAAGAGCACGAGCACATAACATATAAATAAGTTGCCGACATGCCTCGCAAATTTTCCAATAAATGACTAGCTGAATATTGAGGCCGTTCATTTTTATAACAAGCCTATAACTTTCTGAAAAATCAAATAAAGCGAAACGGTAAAATACAAGGCATACAATATAAAATATTAATGTCAGAATGGCGTCAAGTAAAAATTATGAATTTGGGATTTCCAACAAAAAATATGATTGGAGCTTAAATATATTAAAATTTTGAAAAGTTGTGTTAGTTTTAAGGCGCTGCTTGTATCTAATGAATGGTTCAAAGAGTACAGAACAAAATATTGAACTGTCTCTGAAGCGTTTTCCAGTTCGCTTTGGTGTTGAAGTTGTCATTGTTGGAAGTCGCATCCGTTTTGTTCAAGTAATTTTTCAGACAGCAATTTCCACGCCATTTTTATTCACGTATCATAAATTTTATGTCAAGTATTTATAAATCAAATATAGCACAGACAACTCGCCTTTACTCCCCCTGCATATTGACGAAGTTTTCTGGCAACAACATTTACATATATCATACTTGCTTCAATGGAGTCTTGTTTACTTTGGCTTCCGCCTTACAAGTATTCTCCATTAATATTGAATATTTTGCAGTTTGTGCGTAAAGTGCCAAATAAATTGAAAATTAAGAATTATTACTGAAAGCTACAACACCAAAATGCTTTATTAGAAAGGAAGCATGAAGCCAAAATACTTGAGTCACTTTTTAGAAATTATCTGTCCGTTCAACTGCTCTCAGGACAGAATCAATTTCCATTTAATTAAGATCGGAATATTGGATATTTAGTAATTATTTTAATAAAAACATACTACAAATAGTCTTTCAGTATTAACCCACTAATGAATCTATCGATATTCGTAAAGAATAAGTTGAACAATCATTAGGAATCGAAAGTGTGTTCCCCTCTTAAAGACATTAGTTTCGTGTAAAATTTCCTTTACACAATGTGAACTCACAAGGTTAATACTAAGATGAACCTTTAAAGCGAACTGAACTGTTCTATTTACAACTGTAAAAATATCGAGTCTATATTCTAATTACATTTTGGAATTCTGCTATAAAAAATTGTCGATGCTCATGTGGAGTGACAGTCGTCGACTTCACCTTGAGATATTATCATTGATTACCTAATGGCACGATTGACTGTAAGTTAGTTGGTAACTCTTCTTCATTGTCTCGCTGCTTTAATTATCATTATCTTTTACAGCTGATTGTCTTTTCGCTTGTTTTCTTCTTGAGCAGTTCTTCTGCCTTAATTACAGAGGCTATGATTGGATCCATATTTATACTTAATACGATTCTTGGAACAACATTTTTGGATATGGCCTTGGGCGGTCCCATTAGTCGGGCGTCTTCTATGGCATCCGTAGCGGTTCCTATTTCATCAGGTTCGTCTTTCTGGCCATCACATAAAGTTGCACCTCAGCACCTCAGAAGAAGACGACAAACTTTACAAGATAGACTCAACGATTTGCACTTATATGATTATGTAACTTCCCCATCGGCTGAAAAGGATGAATCGCCATTGGGTTTGGAGATCGATATTTTCAACAATTTTCAAAATATTGCTCATGATATGGCTAGTGAAGTTAGTATGCACTTGGGTCTTCCACCACACACTCTTGAAGCGTACTATCTTGGGGAGAAGGATGCTCCCAATTTTGAAGATGTTGTAGACACTGTCGCTAAACGCTTTCATGCTCCAAAGTTTGTGTTGGCTGGATTGCATTCACTATTTAAAACAGCCGAAAAGTATGAGGATGATTATGAGTATGATAATGATAATGATAATGGTCAACAAGATCAATAATTGCACATGTATCCCAAAGCAATTATTTTGATTAATTCAATATAATTTTATCTCTTAATTAAGAGTTGATTATTAGAATGCTGAAAGATGAGGATGTATCATTTTATTATCTGGAAAGAGATGGCTAATCTGTTAATATATAGATCTTGTTACACATTAATTTGTTATATCACTTTAAGGGATGCTTTCAAAATAAATATTTAAAAACATATTTTCTACTATTTCTTTGAATTTTATTCTACAACTTTTATTTAGAAGAAAATACAGTTTTAAGTTGTAAAACATAAGTAGCAAAGTTCAATTATCGGTTTATTGTTGCCTAAACCTAATTAAATTATGTTATGTGTTCGCTGTCATAGAATAGTAACTACAATGAGCATAGTAACTTGTAACATACTAGAATCAAAACACTACAGATAACACTACAGATTTAAAAAGCTGTATGAATGATACAATTTATTAAAAGTCGTATTGCAAATTTTAATATGTGTAAGTCTGAACTTTGGTGAACTTTATTTAATACCCACTGTAAATTTTACATTTACATAAATACTATTTAACTTTGAATGCTTAGCCTTATAAGCAGCCGCTTGTTATATAGAGCGTCAGTTTTCCTAAAAGCCTCGAAGTAATATCACGAGCTTTTGGAATGTCCCGATGTCTAGTGAGTTACACTATTTCTATATAAAGCTTTTTCAACTTATTTTTTCCATTATTAGGTATTATTCCTGGCAATAGCCTTGGCTTGTAGTTCATCGAATGCAGGCTTAAGAGATTGGCTCGATCGAGCAGATGCTATAGCGTTAGCGTTTGAAGATTTTACTCTCTTCCCATCAAAGATGATATTTTCCATTCTGGGTACAAAAAAATCTCCAGTAGCGCCAATGAAGCGGATAATTGCCGAATCATCAGATAACAGTGATCTAATAACAGTTATCAAAAGTCCCGAAGGAGGTCCTCCGGAATATAATGGTGTAAAGATCTCGCCGGGTGGAACGCTTGGCAAAATATCAAGTGGAATTGGCAACAGAGTAAGTGCAGTGGCCGATAAAATAACAGATAGAATCGGCGACAGAGTTGGAGCAGTTGCCGATAAAATATCCGATAAAGTGAGCGAAAGCATTGGTGGTGTCAGCGATAGACTCGCAGGTGGTTTGGTTGGTGGATTGAGCGATTTGACTAGCCCACTGACAAATCGTTTGACTGGAGGATTCTTTGGAGGCGGTAATTCAAATAAACCTTCTGATGATGGCAATGAATCAATCATGGGCCGAGTGAGTAGCAAAGTCACTGGCATCTTCCGTAACGATAAGCCTAAAGAAAATGAACAGCCACAGTCTCCACAAACAAATGATAAAGAAACTGATCTAGACATTGGATTGACGGATACGGTGGAACTGGAAAGTCAAGGCAATCAAAATGCAGCAAATGGTGGTCAACAAAATAAAGGCAATAATAAGCCTGGAGGTATATTTGACAGTGTTGTTAATCCATTTAGAGGTTTATTTGGTTAAGTGTGTAATGTAGAGCCTTGCTGAGATAATAAATAATTAAACATAATAATGTTTATTAAAATAAAGTGAAATATTTCTATTAAGCTATATTTGAAGTTGGTTGAAGAGGAAATTCACCGATCTCCAGAATTTACTCCAAAACTTAATTTCGAATTATCGACAGAGAACCCTTATGGATAAATTAACTTTGATTAGTGGCAGCATATATTTCAAGTACAATAATAAATAAATTTATGTAAGTTTTCCATTCTCAAACATGGATTTCTTTAGAAGTTATTAGTAGATCGATTTAATTTAACAAATAACAATATAGCTAAAGAACTGCATTTTTCAGTAAATTGTGTACTTCGCTAAAAAAGTTCCATTTCAGACATCCGATTTCCTCGAAGTTTTATCAGAAGATAGTTTAAAATTTACTAAAAATAATTAATTTAATTTCTATTAAATAAATAAAATAAATATTAACAACGACAAAGTTATCTTGATTAGTAGTTAATCTAAAACTATGAAAGACATTAAATTTTGTTCAGCAAGGATGCGATTTAAGGTAGGAGAGTATAGTCTTGAGGATCTTGAAGTTTGTAAATATATTGGTTTTTTGCAGTTCCTTTTCTTGACGTTGATTCTACTTATTGTAAGGGCTTTTAGCGGCAGAATGGTTAGGTAATTCTCCAGCTCGACCTGCACTGCAACCTGTTCCAATTCCTACTCTAATGGCTGGACCTCCTGTTTTCTTACTTGTTAGCGAGGGTGTTGTGGTCTATGTCTCCCTCCTTGTAATGTCCTTAAGTATGATGCTTACAACGAAACAGTAATACCAAGCTACAATAGCAAATATGTATTTGATTAAACGAATATTTAATTTATTAATAATAAATGGCGTCTTAGTTTTTATACCCGCTAGCCGTAGGATAGAAGGGTTATATAAATTTGAACCTCCAACAAATGTAAGTAACTAGCAGAAGAAGCATCGCATTCACGATCAACATACATATGAGACGATACATCTAAGTCCGTTCGTTCGTTGTCCGTATGGCACTCTGGATCTCAGCGACTACAAGAGATAGACCAATAATTTTTGGTATTTTTGGAACATACAATACTAGCTATAGTATTTTGAACTCATAAATTTCTTTGCGATCAGATAATAATTTTAGAAGTCATTTAAGAAATAGAAGTATACGGGATAATACCCGCTACGTATTTTTAATGAAAACATAACAGTGTGGTATCAATTAAATATAAATATATATATTATATATATATGTATATATATATATATATATTTATATATTTATAATAATATTACAAATCTAGAAAACAAAAAAAATTAAAAAATGTATTAAAATTTACTAATGGGACAAACATTAAAATGAACTCCTTTTCTTCTTATTATAGGAAGTTCAATATTATTCAAGAAAACACTGTTACTATAAACATGGATGTGCGCAATATATCGAAATTTACCTTCACTATTAGAAATAGTTATTAGTTTTGCTCTATTTTAAGAACAAAGGGACTAGCAATATAAAATTTTGCCAGGAGTAATACTGAAACTATGACAAATAATTTGAATTCCATAATAAGCCGGTCATTAGCATGATCTTTCAAACAGCATTTAAATGTTTATATATTCGTGCCGTTAATATGTCTGTCAAATGTGATTTTAAAATAGTAATATAGTAATGCATATTATGCATATTATGAAGTTTATTGCAAAGGGCTAAAATGTCTTGTTTGTTATATTTTTCACACTCATCCGTTTTCACATTTCCAATTTAAATGTAAATTTTGTAAAAGTCGCAATTTTTCTGCTTTATATAGTGCTCACAAGCTCTTCTCGATATTATTTGAGAAAGTTATATAGTAGAGATGCGGTTCGAGGTAAGTATAAATTGTTTCGAGGACATTTGCTGGAAAATAATAAATCAATTGAATTTTTAAACAGTTCTCAATTTTGGCCTTGGTGATGCTTATTGGCAGCGCTTACGGCAGCTTGTCATTTTGGTTTGGAACTCCTCCGCCTCCACCGGCTGCAATTCCTATAGCATTCCCACCACCTCCTCCTCTTGCTGTGGTCGGTGGCGGAGGAGGAAGAGGAGGTGGATGTCAAACTTGTCCATTTGATCCTTATGGACCATGAGAAACTATCGAGCCAATATTACTAATTGCCGCAATGATTAAAAGTAGATCATTGTTCATAATTTCCAAATATACGTTGGTAATAATCAGAAATATACGATGGTAATGACTTCAGGAAAAAAAGATTTAATTGCTATAAAAATTAATATAAAATACATTTCACTCTGAAAATATACTTTCGGTGCATTAACAAAGGGATCAAATAATATTGAAATAAACCGAACGTTATCATGGTCTTTTGATATTCTACAATCCCACCAGCATGTAAATAATAATTAAATGTACATCGTTTGACGGAGTTCAAAGTGCTGAAATGTGTTTTTATGACAAAATGTTAATAATATTCATTTGAATGCTTGCACCTAGATCTCAGAGACTATAAGAGATAAGGAGAGCGCTTGTTATGATTGCATGTAGATCAAGGTTGTTTCAACTTTTGCCACGACCACTTCTGCCCCCGCAAATCGACCTTTCTTTCTTGTTATATTTGTATATTTAGTACTGACAGACTATTCTAGATATTAGTTAATTCTACGTCAAAAATACTGTTCCAAGTAAGTGAGCATTTCATCAATGACATTTAGCAGAAATTCATTTATATTTCTTTTATTTGGATTATTGGCTTTAGTTTAGTCAGATATTTTATGATTCTTTCCACCTATACCTCCATCACCAATTGACTAAACTTTGATCTAAAGTATACAGCTTACATTCAATACAATGTACAGGGTTTTTTTTTTTAATTTAAAATAAATAGAGCTATTGTTTGATTTTTTAAAACAAAATACTTTCGGTACATAAAAACCATATTGAGTTATAAAGCGTTTCGGGAGATATGAACTATGGAAATTCAGAGACTTAAAATATGCTAATATATGCTGAAAATGTTTAGAAAAACAACGGATATATATGGCGCCAGTTGTGGTAAATGGATAAAGGGTTTGACTATAATGCTAAAATATTAATACTTAAGTTTAGATGAGTTTACAAACATCAATTGCTCCCCATTGGGCTGTAGCTGTCTTGATAAAACCCATCGTATTCATTACGAGCTCTCAGAATAGCCTACAACAATGAGGTTTCATTGTTGCGTTATTGTTGGACGGTGTACGAAAGGCTTCTCGTACTATATTCGCCAACTTGAATGCGTAATGATTGCTTCAAACACCCTGCTGTTCGTCGATCCGCGCCGCGTCTGCTGCTAATACAGCGTCTCCGATAAGATGACACAAAATGTAAAAATTGACACATAAAATGTAAGTTGGCCGCCGTTCGCCATTTTACTTGGCCACAAACCGCCAACACGCGCCATCAGCATCTCCCCACCAGCTCCCGCAACCCACTCTGATTTTCATTTCTCTCTCTATCCTTCTTTCATTTTCTTACTCTGTATCTTCGCACAGCCTTGTTCACCCACTTCGTTAGCTATGTAAATGACTTTGTTTGTCTTTCATTGTCCTCGTCGCTTTCTGCTTTGCCAAGATAGCTCTGCTGACAGGCTGGCAACGCTGTTGTCACACATACATATAGACTCACGCACACACATACATACGACACACGCATGTTGACGCAGCGCGCGTAGGCTCAGATTTTTAACCCTTTGCTTGAAATGCCACCCCAAAAATCGAAAGTCTTCGCTGTCGCTTATTTACATTCTATGTATATACAAGACCAAACACACACACACACACATGCACGCACACGCAAAGAGGGGAAATTTTCACGCACATCGCACGCATCAAAGTCGCGATTTTGTTCTTTACATAAGCCCATTGCTCTGCGCTTATGTGCTTGTGTGTGTTCTGTGTCCCAGCTTGGGATATGAGTTCATGTGGTATGTGTATCCTTTCGATTTTCGTCGTTTATCCTTGTGCTACTACGTAAATATTTCTAGGCTTTTATATGACAACCTTTTGCGACACTTCTTATGAAAAACTGTCACAATTTTTTGATTAAACAAATTTTGCGACATCTGCCGATTAAATGCTTTGCCACTCATTAAATCATAAAACTTGGAATTTTTAAATATATTCACACACTTCTCGACAAATTTAAGATTATATATTTTCGAATGGGCGCCACTTTTTTATAATTCAACTTTTCTAGCTTGACTTTAGATAATATTCTGTAGAAGTGCTAATTGTCAACAAAATATATAAGATATGATGTGAAATCAAATTGTTTAAAAATAATATTTTTCTTTTAATTTCCTATGAAGAGAAATTTATAGATTGAATACAATTTTTTTGGATATGGTTATATGGGAGGACCTGAAAGTGTATATTTCGTGTTCAGAAAACATAATTCTTGTGAACTAAACTACATTTACTTTTTTAAGAAATCCAAGAACCACATTTTCCGTCTCCATATTATTAAAATGCTAACCTTTTTTTTGTATTATTGAAAAATGTGTTACTCTTAGAGTAAAATGGTAAAAAAAAATAAATTACTTTTTAAATTATAAAATTAAATTGTTTGAAAGGATAAATTTTATAAATTAATAGCAAATTTTTAATTTATTTTTAACAATTTTTTCATTTGTACATCACAATTAGTATGATATTTCAAAAATGTTTCTATTCTAATTCGTTTTCAATTATAACTTCATTAGTTAAATTAAACCACCCAGTCTATGATGCAATTAATTAATGAGAACTTGTTCGTAAAAATACATACAAACATATACAGATATAATACATACATAAGTGAACACAATATTTAGTATTCTGCAATCCCAGCACACAAGAAGCTCAAAGCGAAATGTAGATTTTTAAAAGAAATTATACCCTAAGGACAATGTCTCTGCTGCTGTTGCTCTGTCCTGTACTCAAAGATATATTCTTGTGTATTTCTCCACTCTGTTTCTGTATTCTGTTTTGATTAACATTTGTCGCTTGGTTGCATCGTTTGCTTCGTCTCCTGCGACGACGATGTTTTTAATTACTTTTGGGGGTAGTTTGGAGATTTCTGTTTTTCCATTTTCTTTTTCTTTTTATTACTCATCAAAGAATGAGGAAACCTTGAAAAGTTCGCAGTAACTGAAAATGTTGCTTTAAATCTCTAAAAAATGTTATATTTATAAGCCTTATCAGCATTTTTAAAACCAATAATCGTAATCCAAATCTTTTTACTGCTTGGCGAGTAAGACGAGTTGACCTAAATGGCTTTATTTGTTCAGCATATGTTAAGGCAATAATCTGTTGAACGACTGTTTGGACCAGTCACCTGAAGAGAATTCTATTCAATTACAATTTCCCATCTATATTATTGTTGTGTAACTCAATCTAAAGCTAAGGATGTGTGCCATATGCCCTGGGGTTTATTTTGCCACGGATCTAACCACTTGACCATGACACTTCAATAATGTTTTTTTCGTATTTTGTTGCTGAGCACACGAAACCGGAAATAACATAATTGACCTTAGGGAACCACAGAACAAACACAAAAAAAAAGGTATCATTGCAAATCGCATCAAGTGACCGAAGCAAAACTTAAGTGATTTGTATCTGACTCTCTGTTGTGCCGGGTAACAGGCACAATAGGGGTCGGAGAAGTGGTCAAGGGCGGGGTTAGGGTCGTCGCTGGCCAGTGGTCAGTTGCCTGTTGTCTGTTGTCAGTAGCGTGCCCAAGTTTCACTCCTCCTTCCCCCAGTTGCGTTTTCCCTTGTTTGTCTGTCCGACTATCTATGCGCCTTTCCTGCTGGTCAGTTGGGTCAGTTGGTCGAGTTTTTTTATGTAATTGTTCTCGTTGTTGGTTTTGTGTTGTCATGTCTCCGTGTCGCGTGTGTGTTGTGTTTGTGTGTAAACAAATCAATTACTGACACTAAATGCATTTTATTTATGCGCTTTCAAATTTGAATTTTAAATTAGCCGCCTGTCGCTTTTTTATGGTCAGCTTTGTTCACACCTCTTTCACACCAACTACTGGCTCACTACCCCTCTCTCTCTTCACCTCTCCCTGGGTCATTGGTTTTCAAGCCCAAGGGGTCAACGTGTTTAACGGCAACTTAAGTAGATTTTAAACAGTTTAATGGTCAGCCAAATGTGATGCCACACAACATAATTGGTCTTTTGTCTGATTGAAATGTTTTTGATAGCTTGTTAATCCTATTGATAACATGGGAACAATAATAGCGGAATCATGGTTGATAGCTTTTTTAGAAAATGCTGCTAAAATTGAATACATTCCCCTAGTAAATTATTCAATTTAAAATTAGATACTGTGAGCATAAATGATTTGATAGTGCGAGTTTAGATTTACTTAAGGTGAAATATTTTGTTTGGATTTGAGTATTAGTGTATAATGTGAAATACTTGCGTAATTACAAAGTTCTTAAATATTTTACTTCTTACCTTTAGTAAATTTGTATCTAATTTATAACAATGTGTTAGCTAATTTAGATCCCATTTCGCAGCCCATTCATATTTGAGTCCCTCGCCATGAAAATTATTATTATTACACCTTCATTGTTGAACCTCATTCAAATGATGTGGGCCACAAGTGGTTAACAAGCAAATGCACATGTATATTCTGTCGGCATATCCTTTTTCATTTGCATGACACCTGACTCGGCACCCTCGAAAAGCAAATGGCAATCCACTTGATTGCAGCAGCTCGTGGGCTTTTGTGCTGCATCGTTGTTGGCTTTTGCTGCTGCTGCTCCTCTTGGTCCTGTGTTGATTGCATTCTCGTCAGGCGCCTGGCAAATGCCCTAAATAGTCCTTTATTACAGTCAACTGCGAGTGAAGCGAAGTGCAGCAGCTTCAGCTTCAGCTCCGTCAGTCGACGTGTTTCTGCATATGCAAAAAAGTCCTTTTTATCCAGTGCACACGTCCTCGTGCCCGCCCCTCATCCTACATTTGTGCCCTCCATGGACTGCAGTTACACATGCACTGCAACTGGTTGCATTATCCTTTAGAATTTGAATGCGCTTTGTGTTTTATTTTGCACTTGAATGCGCGACAGGATGAGAGGCGCAACAGGATGCGGATGCGTCGACTGCACATATTGAGGATGAGGCGAGAAAGGTTGTATAGCGCGAATGCAGTGGCTGGGAAGGGGAGTGTGGGGCGGTGTTGTATGTTGAGTGTGTGGCACGCCTTTGAACATCACACGTTGCCCTTTGCAGTTTTCACACTTAGAAAGCAGCGCATCAGGTGGCCACTTTCTCTGGGTGGATTTTTTCAAGTGATTAGGCTGCCAAGTGCCCCCAGGTTACAAAAGAGCATGCCACAAAGTGTTTAAAATGCGATTTAATAAATTAACAATGATTTGTGATAATAAATAAGAAGAGAGACAATTGGCAGGGTAGACGTTTTCTAGGTAGCTTAATCATACATCATCTTTTCAGCTAAGCTGCGTACTACGTTCTCATCATAATCCTCGATTTCATCCTCGGCATCATCAATGTCCACAGCGTTAGGCCGCATCGGATATCCCTGCTCGGGTGGCACGATTTTAACTCCATGATCGCCGAACAAAAGGCAGTCGAAGTTCCTAGGGATAATATTCATTTATTAAATTAAATTAGTTTGTTTATTTTGAATTAGTGAAATTAGTCTTGCGATTTTGTTCCATGTATCGTTATTATAATGTTTTCTGTTAATGATTTCGATAATTCTTTTATGAAAATAATATTTGAGAAATTTTAATATTTTATATTTCTATAATTTTTATATATAGAGTCTAGTCTTATGTACATGATCAAAACAACTAAACACTAACGAACTAAGAAACAAAAAAGAACAGAAGTAATAAACACTGAGGTTGACCTTATTGGTTCGTTCATATTTCTTTTCTAGCGGCATTATCTAAGAATTCACTATTTAATACATTTATAGAAGTATATATTCGAAGATGATTGCAGCGCAACGTACCTAAATTCAATCTTACCTTTCAAAGAGTTCAAATCCCTGGAACTCCCCAGACATATACATGCAGACGTGCATATTGCGGCCGACAAACCAAATGTCATGGAACTGAATGCAGGCGCGTGCAAAGTTGAAGCGCGGTGGCCTAAAGCAGAAGGGTGGAGGGTTCTGGCCAGATACCTTGCGTCGGAACCAAATATTGTTATTGAATCGCATGCGCAGCTCAAAGGAGAACTCCTCCGGACGATAGGCGACCTCAGTGCAGCTATTCATGCCAATTACCGATAGGAATCCTGAGTATCAATGCCAAAGAAGTAATAATGTGGCTTATAATCCAATATCAGTCTTGGTACATACCAGCACAGCATTTACACAGACCTGTATCGCAATTACAGGGTATGCGGCTCACCAGATTGTTGATCGTAAAGTTAGTCAGACCAAGTTGACGTGATTCTTCCTCAAGTGCCAGTTGATTAAGCCGATGGTTTAGAATGCCCAACTGAAGGGTAGCATCGTAGGCCAAGTCTTCGGCTGGAGGCTGCAAAGGAACTGCGAGCGAGTTGTGAAAGGATGTGAAGGACGAATGAAATGATTGAGGACGTATGTGTTAAAATGACACCATGAAATGATGACGATAATTTGCATTGAGCAAAAAACTTCTTTGTGAAACGAGATAAGTAGCTCAAGTTCTTTACAAAACAACAAAATATACAGAAATAGACAACTAGAAAATCAACAACTACCAAAAATAAACAACAATCGATTTTTTTGCCTAATCATCTTTCGTGAACTTCCGCATTTTAAACAGTTCCGCTTCAAAGCCACTGACGCAGTCACTATAGGAAAATCAACAATAAAACAGAGAAGAAAACAAAAACAAAACCTAACGTCTAACAGTTTCAACTATTAACCTTGACTGCTTCCAAATGAAGCAAAAAATGAGCAGAGCTGACGAGGCTTGGGAGTTTTTTTTTGATGTCAATGAGATCGCATGCATTGCGAATGAACCGAAACTGATCGCAGCATATCAATTCCGAGTGTTGTGGTCAAGATCATGGACAAGAGCGTCATAGAGTGTTCATAGAGGGAGAGACATAGAGAGAGATGGAGAGTGAGGTAAAAACTGGTAAGTCATCGTTGCTCTCTCTCGATATTTGAATGCCTCTCAAATTGATAACGTTCGAGTTTTACGACTCTCTGACGAGTTTTTTTTGGAGGCACAGCTGGTGCATATATCATTAAGAATACTTGAAGATCATACGAAAATTTGGTGTGTTTAAAACGCATAATGTGCTAATTTTTTAAAGTCATAAAGTCAAGTCAAGACAATGTCAAAAAACATACTTCAAGTACGCTGAGAACGTGGACTGTTGATTAATGTTGGGCTGCAAATGTGTTTAATATGTGATTTTAAGTATGCGGTTTATATGGTCGATATGCGGTATTCGGTATTCAAGTTGGAGTTGTCGACTGACATTGGATAGTCATAATGTCGGGTCACGTCTTTTGCTGTAACTTGTTATGTCCCGCACTGAGCGACTACTTTGGGTATTGTAAAATATTTAATTGGTGCTCTGATATTTTATGAAGTGTTTGGCATTCGTTGGCCTGATCGTAGATTGTTCAAGTGTTTTTAGATAATAACAATAATCAGCAAAAAAAAAGGCAAAAGAATTGCAACTTTTGGTGATTTTAGTCAGTGTACAAGGTTAAGTAAATGGTTTTATAGTGTTAAAAGGTCTGTTAAAACCTAATTCTGACGATTAATAAAATGAATAATGATGAAAGAATGTCGAATGATGAATAATATATTTACAAATAAAACACCATCACATATTAGGAATTTGTACACATTTTATTGTAGCATTATATTATCAAGTTTGCCTCATGGAAGTTATCACAAAATTGCAGGTACAAGTACAAAATACTAGACAAAGGAATTCCATTATACCTAACTATATACAAAACCCCATTTAGCCAATCACATTTGAACTCATCTAGCAGTCTTAGAGTAGGAGATATTTACAGTATGACATTTAGTTGGACATTTTATATGTATTATATACACTTATCTTAAACTTAAATTCGTTTGATTCGTAGAGTCAATGCCCCGCATTATATTTTACTTATGTTAGGCAAACATTAACAAAGCGATAAAAAATTGGCATTGCGAAGGGATTGATAAAGTTCACAACAAGATAGTAGAAATACGACATAAAATAGGAGTTCTTTGTACTACCGGTATCCGATTTGGAGACTGCCAGTAAAGATGCCACACACAGCAGGTAGAAGAACAGGCGCGAATGCGAGCTGGCAGACGGCATTTTATTGTGTTGTAAATCCACGAAGGTTGAAAATTGTTGTTGTTATTGTTGATGTTGTTGTTGTTGATCACCAGATATTGCACGCTTTTGTTTGTATATTGTATTTATATGGGGTTTTCAGTTTTAAGTTTTTTAAGGCTCGTTTCGCACGCAACTTTCGCTTTCGCGGGGAGACACCACAAGACAAGACAAGACAAGCAATCAAAATTCACCAGCCAAGATTTGAAAATCACTTTTAGTTTCTACTAGCATTTAGTTGGGCGATACTTGTCGGACTCTATGACTTCACACTTGAGGCGACTCGACTCGAGGCGAGATTCCAGCTCCGAACGTGCTAATGGCTAAAATACAACTGGCCAAGAAAACGGTAGCGCATGCGCATGCTAAGTGCCAAGCCAGCGGACGGTCCGGCAAACCAGCCTGCCAGACAACTGACAACAAGACAGCAGACAACAGACAACAGAGAGGTTGCCGAGACGGAGGGAACTGCTATGCGGGTCTCTTTCGATTGACAGTTTTATGTTTTTGTCTGAATAAGCGAGCGCCAAAAAACCAGTATTTTTTACTGTTGTTGTTGCTGTTGTTTCGTTTGCTGTTGATTTTTAAGTGAAGCCTCGTTTTGGGTCTGGGCCTCTGTTATAATTTCTCTCCTAGTCGTCGCCCCAATTGACTCTCACTTTTCTCTGGGTGCCTCTCCAATCGTTCAATTTTTATGAAATTTTAATTAAGTTGGTGTTGCACGCACCATGCACCTGCTCTTAATCACAACACATCGTTTGTATTATGAACACTTCGCTACACATATGTTATAATACATTTATCAGTTCATTAATTTACTTGCGGTCTTTTTTTTCTTTTTCGGCATTCTTTAAGTAGATAATTTGCAATTTATGGCAACTGGTTCTACAACTCTACAAAATTACTGAACTATGTGCATTGAAAGTTGTGTGTTGTCTGCAGGTGAAACTTGGGTGAGGTACGAAAAGTTTTCTATCTATTCATTGCGGCTTAAGTATGAGTATTTACAACAACCAAACACACATAAATGAGAATAACTGCCTGAGGATATTTTTAGAATCTGGTTTGTATTATGATCTTGCTCTACTTACATTGATTTCAATTGGCAAGTCATGTTATGGGTGTGTGAATGAGTGTACTGAGTGTGTTCAGAACAGGTTTTTCGGCTGAATGATTTGCAAAATGTTAGGCAAATCTTAATTAAGATTTTCTCTGGTTTTAAAGATCGCGCTGTCTACTTTTATATGTCAACAATCAAATCCACAAAAAAGAGGTTTCAGAATGTGATCATGCCAAGCTGTTTATATACCCTCTTTAAATATGGTCATTTATGGAATATGCTTCATTTTTATAAACGAATTTAATATTATGACTTTTTTAATTACACTACATTTGTTATATGTTTTATTATCATTATGTGACTTGAAATTTACAAAAAAAGTAAAAGTAATTTCAGTATATTTAGTTTCACTAAAATGAAATTGCCAAATAAGATTTGTTTTTTTTTGATATATGAAACAAAGTATTATTATATCATAAAAAATGTTTAAAATTATATGCTAATATTGTTACGAGTATTGAATATCGTTATTTGCTTTCAGAGTCTCTTCTCATTTAGAACTACGTGACCTTCAATCCGATTATATGGCAAAAACAAATAACGATCGTGGCAGAAATAACAGTATTCAACAGTTATGCTTATATTATTTAAGTATGCAAAATACATAGACGCTCATTTATTATGCAATGCTCACTGCCAAACTGTTATTAGTTTTGCCTGCTTTTGCATTATTTATCGCTTTGTTGACATTGACTTTGAGCGGCGCTTTCCAAACTGTATCTTTAAGCGATCTTAAATTTTGTCTTTGACATTTGTAAGAAGCGGAAGTGCATTGGCAATGCATTGAATAGATTAGTTAAAATGCCAATTAATGGGTCAAAATTTGTATTGCATGCCAATAAGTTCTATTAAACGCGGACAACTGGCCAACTGACCAACTAGTAGTTAACTGTCTGAGCCTGAGTTGCTGCTGCTCCACGAATCACTAGCGCCATCTATTGACTTCCTAACAAGCTCAGTATGATTGTTGTTGTAGCATGTGATTATCGACTTGTGGTTGTTGTTGTTGTTGGCTGTGCGATCGCTATTGATTTGCGATGGCAGGCGACTGACTGACCATGCCCCTTTCTCCTCTGTGTTTGAGAGAGCAGTCCGAACATGACATTAGAAATTATTTTTGGCTGCTGTTGGTTGCTGGTTGCATGTTGTTGTTGCTGCTAGTTGCGAAAACTTGCACGTAAATCATGTGAAATCAATTTCTCTTGCACAATTTTCCACTTTTGGCAAATATGACGAAAAATCCAAAGCATAGAGACGACGCGAAAAGTCGTGAGTAAACATTTGGGTTAGACCGATCCTCGATCTGCTCTTTTTCCAAAAGCGATCTCAGTGCCTTTTTGCTATTGTTGCAGTTGCTGTTGTTGTTGTTGTAGGTGCTGCTGTTGCTGTTGTTGGTAGCATCTTGCGGTCTAATAATAGCATGTTAACTCATAACATGCTATCAATCACTCCAAAATTCATATCTAGCAGGGAAACTGCGGTGGGTTATGCTCCGGCTGTATCGTTATGGGAGGCTGCCCATAATTCGCATGTGAAAATTGGAAAATTGTTGAACAATTTGTTGGTACTCGCAGTATTGTTGTTGTTGGTCATCTGCGATGGAGTTATTGTTGCATGCATGCTCCAAAAAATTACCGCTGTATGGTATGTGAGTATGATTTATGGCCTTTGCATGGCGCCATTTGGCTCTCCAATCTCTTTTTTTCATCCATCTGTCCATCATTATAATTTATATAGTTTGATCAATTGGCAGAGTTCGGATGAAGAATTTTACAGAGTAATTACAAGATTTTATAATGAAAGAAAGAAAGTCATGTAATTTTTGATATTTTCCAATTTGTAATGTATATAATTAGTTTTTAAATATCATTCAAATTAATCATTAGTGTTTCGACACCCACTATTCATAAGATAGAAGGATATTATAATTTTGCGCCAAAATAGGCAGAAGAACTGCTCTATATCTATATTTTTGCTCTTTTGAATACATTGATTTAGTACATTTAAATAGTTATACCGTCCTCAAAATGTTTTTCTTTTATTTAATACGAATATTTTTATCTCTCTAAGAACACCACTAATTAAATATTTTCGCATGCAATTTTGTCTGCAATTCATTTGAAATTTGAAGTCTACTTAAGAATACCCAAATTAAACAAAACTCTCTTCATTTCATAGACAGGGTGGCGCCTTCTCTTCAAACAGCAGAGTCAGCTTTCAAGCAGACTGAAACAAAACAAATCGAAAAAGTATTAATTCAAAGCACCCTTTTTCCAAAACTGTTTTATACTTGGGGAAATGCACTTGGTGTTTTATTTTGCATGCATTTGGCAACGCGTTGTCTTTTCCTTTTTCCGTGCTTGAACATTTTCTTGCTTTTTATGTATGTACCCTTTAAGTATGCAAAGAGTCGACTATAGAAATTTTTATACAATTTTGTTGTTCATTTGTTTTTAGGAATGAAATGCTAAATGTGAAATGCGAAATGTGAAATGTTGAATGCAAAAATGAAAAGAAAACATAAATCTTTTTGTGAGGTTTCAACGACGTTGGCTGGAGCATTAAAAGCGGGGGGCAGCAGCCAGGCATTGTGAGTGTTTTTGCCTCTTCTATTTTCCCACATAAGCTACACGCCCTCTCTGTGCCAGGTGGTAATGCAAGATGCCAGCTGCCTCATACTTCATGCCTCATGCCCCCCATTTCACATTGTGTTACGGGAAAATTTCACTCTGCATAGAGGATACTTATATTTTGTGCTCCTTTTACAACGTTGCCATATTTGTTAGGCAATGCTTTGTTCTGTTAATTAAGCAAAAATTTTGTTATTATGAGCAGAGGAATCTGGCAACAGGCTCTCCACTGGGAACCGAATTGTTTGGTCCTTTGTGTGGTAACTATGTTCATAGTAATATGTTGCACAGGACACTTAATGGGATGAGGCTTTCTTAAAAATTGAGTTAGCTATAAAAATACACTTGCACGCATTTATGTTGTTGGTACAGCCAACTATAAAGTTACATCAAGTTTTGCAGATTTACAAAATTCAAACAAAATCTTTTTGCTCTCATCCAACTCTCGGTGGCTTCAAAAGCTCTCACCATCAAAGGCTTCTAAGGTATAATTAACCCTTTATGCATCGGCAACATGCTTCAAGAGATTCCCTCTTCCCATCGCTGTCACAATCCCTGCCAAAAAAATAAAAATCTATGCGCTGTTTCAAGAACAATTAGTTTCTTGTGTTTTATTTTGGGCATAGCCGAAAAAATGAAAGAATTGCAACATGCAACATGCCACACATATTCTCCAAGGACACTTGACTTTCAGCTTGCATTTGTGGGCAGCTTGAGGCTGCAACTGGGGTTAGCTGTTCTTCCAGCATCTTTTTTGGGCTGTGTTGACAGCTTTTTTGTTGCACTTTTTGGGCCAACTTTAGCAACTCTGGGGAAGGAACTGTCATGTTCTTTTTTCGCAGACATTTGGCGCTACCAATTAATTAAGCGAATAAAGCCAACAGGCACAGCCCCGCAATGGGACCTGGCAAAAGCTTCCATTCAAGGGGCAAGTGGTGGATGCTTTACGTGGGATGGGCAGGGTGGAGATAATAGGGGAGGGACAGAACCCCCTGTACGAGTAATTCAATTTGGCGGCATGCAATTTGTTGCCTTGCAAACGCTGAAGCTTTAATACGCAATTAGTGCAATTCAATCAGCGCGCAACGCAGCTCTGAGGCCCAGATGAGCCAATGTCGCCGTCTCTCTCTATGCTTGATGCTCTGTGCTACATTCGAGCTAAGCAAGCGCCTTTTACCACCTGCGGCTTGCGGTGATTACGTGCAACATGAGCATAAAAATTGCTTACGCTTCGTAGGCAAATGCTTGACAGTCTTCAGAAAGAGACAGAACTAGAACCAGAACCAGAATCAGAATCAGAGTCGGAGCCAGAAACAGACATCGATTCCACCTTCGACCAGGAAGCGCACTTGCTTGCCAATGGCTCTGGTGTCGTTTATGGAAATGTGTAGGGAATCAGCGCGGGAATGGGGCATTGTCGGCGCCTTGCAACTTGTTTATGACACATGATGCAGCTGATGGAAATTGCTGTTCAATCGTTGCCTGGCGAGAGACATCCTCTCTCTCTCTCCCAGTCTCTTCTGTGCTGCTGCGACTGGCGCTTAATTTAGATTAAACGACTTACTGCATATAATTTATTGGCATAGAGTTTAATTGAACAACAACTAAACAACAACAATAACAGCAGCAAAGGAGCAACTCACAACGAATTGTACTCGTAGCTAGCCCCCAAAACAAATACTTAGTTGTAGGTGGTCAGTGCAGCAGCAAATAATGTTGCATGTGCATCGCAGGTTGCAGGTTGCTTCGTGGCTGTTGATCACGACTCTATTAACTGAGCGCATCGCAGCTCAGTCAGCTCCTATTCCAATTCCTGCTCCTGCGCCGACTTCGACTTCGACTTCGGATTGAGCTCCTGCTCCCGGCTCAATGGTCAATTATTGACCCTCAGTGTGACATTGACGAGTGTCCGGCAAATCGTTGAATTATTTGCCATACTTTTTGCCGCATATTTGTGGCGCCGCCAGTTCACAAAATCATCTGCTGACATGTTCTGGGAATTGCTTACATGTGAACTGCCCACTCCGGATGAGCTTGAGCTTGAGCTCGAGTTTGTGTAGGAGCCGAAACAGATTGCCAGAAACTTGCCACAATTTCAACTCAACACAACTCTTACCACCTGTTGTGCGGCATGTCGGGGTCATGTCTACACTGGGCGCCTCCGCCTCCAGCTGTCGCTTGGATGCCCAACAAGGATTTCGATTTAATGTGAACACATTAATCGCAGTTTTTTCCTTTGAATATGATGTCCATGCGAGATACTATTTGATATTAATTACTGCTGCTTCCCCTAATGTCCTTTGGCTGTTGTTATTAGTTGTTTTTGCATGTCAATTTAATGTTAGTTTCGAAACTGTGTTCATGATTCGATTAGCTAGACTAGGAAAGTTTGCATCGATGTATTTTGTTACTCCCTTCGTCACTTGCAGCAGCATCAAGAGCATTAACGCAGCTGTCCACCAGGCTGGTTTCAGATACTTGAACTTGTCCATTTTCGAAATTTAAGACTCAATACGATAATACAAAAAAAATAAAGTAGTGAAATTTAACAATCAACAATGCCTACTTATTGATTAACTTTCTATTTAAATATTCTACTATGTGTGAACAGATAAAAGATTACATCTCTAAAACCCAAAAGAAAATACATTCATATTTATATGTATATTTTGAAATGTCCTCATTTAAATTTAGAATTTCTTTGATTATTAACTGCCTACATATGGGTAATTCTCTGAGGGATGTCGCGTGCGACCAGATTTTCAGTTACAAAAAAAAACCTATTCTGAAACAATTTTAAAAATAAGTAAAGGTTATTTTTATAGCTCTAGATTAGTACTTTAATTAGAGCTAAGAATGGTTTTGGAATTTTTTTTTCTGTTTTGTTTTCTGTTCTGATAATTGCAAAAATTAACAAATTAACAAAAAGTCGAGTGAGCTCGAATTAAAGACACCCGCTAACCACTTTAAACAAAAGCAAAATACTGAGTTATTATTCTAAAAATTTACCAAATATTCTGAAAATTATTATTGTACATTTAAAATACGATTGTACATTTAAAATATACCACTATAGGGTACATAGTAAATATACCAGATTGTCAGATTGTCAACCAAAGCTAGTAAGACGCGCCAACATCAACCGTTTTGTGCAATATAAAATTATTTGTTATATAACTTATACAATTTTTATCTGATCTCAACCAACTCTAATAACTGTTTTTATCATATCAAAAAAACATTTGTTATAATAACCTACTACTCTATGTATGAAAACTTATGCAGTACTGATGCAATACATTTTTGGTGTAATAATAATGCTGTATGAAAACCTACTTCATAATGAAGTTGCATTTATTGTTATTAATTCTAAAAGTATTACTAAGTTTAAGGTAGTTTGAAAGTTAAAATAAATTATTACATGTATAAACTGTTTTAAATACTATTTTATTACCTAGTACCTAGCTGTTGGTTAGTCTTAGCAGAGTTCATTCATAACAAACAGTGCTGCATAGGTTGAATATTGTTGCATATTCTTAGCAATACGGCAAATGTTGCATGGACACAATATGATGCCTCAGTCACGTCGCATATGAAGCGATGGTAATCACACACCAGCAATCACAGAAGCTGGAAAACCAATCAACCAGCTGCTCAGGATGAGTTGGATAAAATAATCTATCACGTATGTAATTCCCATGAAAAATGCATATAGATTGCAGAGGGGGAGTGAGATACTGTCTGATAAGAGAGGCAATCGAGGGGGAGAGACACACAGAAGTAAGTGCAGCAGCAGCTCATGGAAACGGGAGCCAAATTGTTGTAGGTGAAATCATAATTTCGTGCAACACAGTCGGTGGATGCAATCGATTGCCTGTCCGTGTCTTGGCGTCATATATTGAACGGGGCCGTGAATTTGGCCCTCAGGCGTTGCTAATCGATTCGCCAAACGCAATGCACATGATGCCAACTGAAAATGGCACTGGCACTGGCACTGGCACTGTGAGTGTGCACTAGTTTAGATCTCGTATTATTTGTGTAACGTATTTATTGGCCAAGTTCAGGCTTGGGTTCAAGCCACAATTGTGTGGTGCAACTAATGAAAAGCTATCGCACGATCTCAAGCAACCCATCGACGATGCAATCAATGATTTTTGTGTTTTTGTGTTGGTCTAGAGTGCGTTTGGGGCCAACACGTACAGCCCAATTGCAAAAACATTTCGCCAGCTACTTGTTACGGGTCAGACTGCAAAGGGGGCTGCAAGGGGAAGTATCGATACTTTGGGCTTGTAACTCTTGGCTTGCAACCTCTCATAATCCCATGTTTGTTTGCATTAGGCACCGCAGACAGGCTGCAATTATGTCGTTGAATCTGCAACTCTTGTCTAATGCTGACAGCGCGACTGATCCACCTCCAGCTTCAGCTTCAACTTCAGCTCCATCTCCATCTTCATTTCGGAGTCGAAACGTGAAGTCGTCCAAAAGTGGCTGCGGTTTTTGGCATTTTGATTGCCGCAGACTTTGTGGCGCATATGAATTATGGTCTCAGTTTTGGGTTTAGTTCAGGAATCGAGTCACATTCTTTGGGCCTGCACTTTGGCTTCGATTGCGATTGTGACTGCGTTTGCCATTGTCGGTTAGTGGACCATGGGAAACGCTACTTAAAGGTAATACGCGATTTTAAACGCGCACGAAACGCGTCAAGAAATACGCTCGCTTCGCTGCGTCTATTCGAAACATTTTCTTTTTTTGTTTCTATATTTTTTGTGCTGTTTATAATGCTTCACATTTCTCGAAATTAACACTTGGCAAACCTCATACTCCCACCAAATTTCTCTCATGTCGCACATGCATAAATTATGCCAAAAACAGCGACAACCCTCTGACGGTTTTGCGGTTATTATATTCCATTTTTTCACCCAACATTTCTGTAATGAGTGCAAAGTCGTGTTAAACATTTAATACGTGTGTTGTTGTTGCGTGTTGTATGTTATTTGGTCTGGCCAAAAATTCGCTGGATGTGTGTTTTCTTGTTGTTTTGTATAATTTATGGGCTCTGAGTGCATAACGCGTTTTGCGCGCGATTTTTTTCTTTACCGCGCTTTGCTTCTTTTAGGGTAATTGAATTACTTTTCCTATGTTTTTTCGTCCTCTTTATTATTTGAGAGTATTGCATGAAAGTGGCGTCATTTCTGCGTCCTTTTTCCATTTGAATGCATTTTTTAAATGTAGATGTTCAACAATAATTAACAACGTTTTTAGGCAGCCTTTAAATGAAATAAAGCTCTGGTCTAACGGCCAAATTGACAGAGACTCCAGCAGACAATAAACAGTAACTCAATAAACTGCAAATTATCCTTAATATTCGAATGATTACTATCGATTTCCATGAAATACAATTTCAGTCGAGTCATCAGCAAACCAAAGTACTCAAAATAAAAACAAGCAAGCAACAAGCTACAGATAAATAATAACGACTGTTAACTACTCAGTATTTCGAAATAAATATAAAATATATTTATTTATTTATTTACATGTTAATTATTATACAGAATAATATAATAACTAAAAGAAAGGGAGTGCTAGCAACTAAGGCCATCGACTAAATATAAAACATATATTTTTGATAAACAAATAAATAATTTAATAATTTATAAATAATACATTAGGTTATCTTATAAATATACAAATTATTATTATTGTCGCCATTTTAAAATCTGATGTACAAAACACAAGTCAAAGTCTTCTACTTGACTTTTTTATTGGTGATATAACAAATTGATATATTGTACATATTTGGAATTGTGTTGGTATACCGTTTACAAGTAAATAACAGGGTATTCAAATAAAAAACACGAGGCACAGAGACCAAACGCAATGACATCTTCGAAGGCTGTGCAAGTCTCCAAGGATACAATTTAAATTGAGTGCTGAGCCGAAGACAGTGCTAACCACAGACAAAGTCTAGGCGCTTCTACGAATAGGGGAATGATAAAAAATTGTCTATAAAAATGGTGAAAACAAACTTTGTTTTCCAATGTTTTTGGCTGAATGAATTTTTGCATTTTGTAACGAATTTAAATTAAGTTCGTCTACTAAAAAAAATGCAAAAGTTTCATGCTGTAAATGAATTTGCAATTTATTTGTTTAACGTTTTTCCTCCACGCAAATAAATCCTAATGAATTTCGAAAATCATTGGCAACAACAAATCGATAGATAAACGCAGACATTTCCCCGCATTCATACGTATAATACGCTTTTAATGAAACTGTGTGGGCAGGTGTGAGTGAGTCAGTCGATATTGCCCTGACTCCATGGGGTTAGCTGTGCTCTCCTCGGTGAGACGGGAGTTGGAATTTGTCTGTGTCAGAGTCCGCGTGCTGTCAATTAAATTAAATGCGAGACTTTTCTTAATTTCGATTGCGTGTCTCCCCGTGCTGCTTTCTATCCACAATAAAGTTCCTCCTCTCCCTCACTCACTTTACATATCTGTAGAGTCATGCAATGACAATACTTGATTGCCATGGACACGCTAGGAGCAGAATGTATCCTTCGACATCCCAAATGAAATTGCATCTGCTCTCGGAATCAAATTTAATTATTTTCTTACATGCAGTGAGATTTTGTGCGGTTCATTAATTTGTTTATCACAATTTGTAGCATGCTTTAAGGCGTCGTTTTAAACAAATCTTAGGAAACGTGCTAAGACACATTTTTGGAGAGAGATTAAACGTTTTTTTTTCTAATTATCACATTGATAATCTGAAAATACTGTGTAATGAAATTCAAACATTTTAGTAGAGTTTTTAATACTCTACCTTCATAATGCTTATATTATATAATTAAAATTTCAATATACAGATGATAAACAAGTAAGAAAGCTACAGTCGAGTGTGCTCGACTATGAGATACCCGCTACCCATTTTTAATAAAGGCAAAATATTGCGGTATCATTTTCAAAATATACCGAAAATACTAAAAAATACTAAAAATATACCAAGTGGTATGTTTGGTATATCGATATAGTACACCATTCAAAATATACCATAGACGGCACAATGTACCAGATTGTCGGCCAAAGCAACTCAGACCCTAGTAAGTAGGCGCTTTTGCCCATATAAAACTATTTCTTTAATAACTTCCACAATTTTTATTTGATCGTAACCACATTTTCAGGAATCATAACTACTATAGCATTTATTGTATATATTAAAATTCGCAACTCTAGCCTTAAAATTAGGCTTGTTATTCGAAGTGGGCGTGGCAAAAATTTAAAACAAACTTGATCTGCGTACAAACATAACAAATGCTGTAAAAAAAAAAATTATAGCTCTATCTCTTATAGTCTCTGAGATCCAGTGTTTCATACGGACAGACGGACAGACACACAGACGGACAGACGGACATGGCTATATCGTCTCGGCTGCTGACGCTGATCAAGAATATATATACTTTATAGGGTCGGAGATGCCTCGTTCTACCTGTTACATACATTTCCTGCCGGCACAAAGTTATAATACCCTTCTACCCTATGGGTGGCGGGTATAAAAATTCTCAACGATTGAAGAATTGAAAAGTGCATTTATTTTAAAACATTTCAAAATTAAATAATATATACAAATTTTATAGTTAAAAATTTTAATAAAAGGAATTTAAAGACACATTAAACGTATTCAGTCCCATATTATCTAAATATCACATTAATACAATTATCTTATAAGAGAAGAAGAGTTTTCAATTTTGATATTTAATAAAACGATATTTAAAATACTCTATGATATAATAAATTAAAAACCTTTTTTTTTAAATAACATGAAATACATTTAAAATAAAGTTTAATTGATCTTAATAAACTTTAAGATACAATTATTTCTATGATATAAATTCTAATAATATAAACGAACAAAATTTCTGAATTAAAATAATAGTTAACACAAGCAATGTGATAAAATGGTTACATCTTTCTCAGGGTATTAAAAATTAAAATGCATTATGATTTTTGTGAAATTATTTCGTCTGCTTCACTGCGTCCTTTCAAAGGTAGCTCCAGTCAAGTTTCGACTTATATCTTTTGCTTTTTTTTGGGCAATGCCAAAATTTGTTGCAAGGGGTACGAGTGCGATGCCAGACGAAGCTGCTTTTTCTTGATTTTCCCCCAAACCCAAAGGAATTTCGAAGTCGACGGTAGTCAGGAGTATAAAGTGGAAATTATCGCCACATGTAGACCAGGAAGAGATAGAGGGGCAGTCAGTCACGGCCGTTGACTTTGGAGTGTTTGCATTGCCTGCTCAACTTTGCTCAGGTCCAAGTAGAATTCCAAGTGTCTATGTGTTCTGTTCGACGTAAGGGCGCAGAGTATTGGGCGTAGGCGGCATGGCTTGGCGCCCCTTTAGGCGTCTGCAAATCTCAAAAATGCTTACAGACTTCGTCCATCCGCTTCCGTCGCCTGCGCCTGCCGTAGCTCCATATCTGCATGCCGCATTTGTATCCGTGGGATGCAGCTACCTTTTGCTGTGGCTCCAACAACAACAGCAACATCAACAACAACGACGACTACGCCGACGTCTGGAAAGGCGATTTAGCAAATTAAAAGGTTTTTAATGCATGGAGTGCGCTTTTACTTATTTCATAATTTTGATGCCAACTACTTTATACGAGTGAATGCGAGTACGGCTGCGTCCATGGAGTTTCGAGGGGACTGGAGCACTGCCTTTTATTTTTATTTCAGACTTTTGTATTTTTGTGCAATTGCTGTAGATTACGCCCTGGTTTCTGCAACTGCTTTTGCGGGAGGAGATTTGCCTCTCCTAGGCTTTTTGCAATTTCCGCCGGAGAGTCCGAAGGATAGGCGGAAGATGACGTAGGTAAAGAACTTATGAGCTGCAGTTCACGGATATGAGAAATACTTTTAATTGTATGAGAAATTCTAATGTCTTCTACGAAAGCCTTGAGTGCTTATAAGGAATTATAATTTTAATTAAAAATTGATAAGTAATCTGACAAGTTTGAAATAGGCTTTTGATGGATTGAAATCGGAATATGCAATAAAGACTAAAATGTACATATATTTGTATTATGCCAAGGTTATTAAGAGGGAGACGGTCTTTAGATTTCATCCAAATAAAGTCAAGGATTTTAGGTAATGATTTTCAAATTGTTATGCTAATAACTAAAAATTCATAACATTAGTTTACAAAAAGCTTAACGAAAAATTAAAATTTATAAGTAGCTAATTAATGAATTAAGTATTAAATCAAATTCAGTATTGACGAGATTAAGTCACTTCAAGTGCCTTCAGCTAATTTCATGGTGGCAAAATAAATGAATCCATTGACGATGCGTTATCTTCTCTCAGTCTTCCTCTTCAGAATTCACCGCGAATTACGCACTTGACTGCGGCACATCGTTCGTCAAATCGAGCATTAGGAAAATGGCAATTGCAGAATTTTCGCAGGGGGAAATGTGGAGAGGGAGTGCGAAAAAACAGAACAATCGTCACGTGTCCTCGCCGCCCTTTTCCATGTTAAAATTGTTGTGTGTGTGTGTGTGGCTGGAAAATGTTTTGCAAGAGCATATCAAGGATTTTCACTTGCTCATCGGAAAATTGGCAAATGAGTCCGAGAGGGTGGGATCGCAAAATGTCTCCCACTCCTTTATAATTTTCCCGCCCCTCTAAATCGTTGCCAATTTCGCAAATTCAGTTTTGCGTTTTGTGTACTTTTGCGGTTTTCAAAACATGCATAAAAAAAGTTTAGGCTTTTGAATGTTCAAATGTGTTTTCCTTTGCGGGCGACAGTTGGAAAATTTCAACTGGCGACGCGTTGGCAATAAATGACAGTTGAAATTTTTGATAAATGTCAACGCGTGCCGGTTGAGACTGAGGCTGAGGCTGAGACCGGTGTATGTCAGTTGTAATAAGTGGATTGTTTGGAACCTGGCTGCAGTGGTGAAAGAAAGTCCTTGCCACTTGTAAGTCCTTTGTGTTTGCCGTAGGCTATGATAATGTGATTTAAGGGCGTCACTTGGCTGCAAATGAAGCCAATTTACTGCTAAATTTGCAAGCAGGAAATTCGCAATGTGTGGGTTGGGGGCTGAATACTTTAATTTGGTTAACCACTAAATGACCCGAATTGTAAATGTATTTATTCAGCTAAATTAATTTGTGCAGCAAAAGAATATCTAGTGGATTTTAAATTGTGAAAAATTCTATAAATTCTTGACGTATGAAATACAAAATAATTTCCTCTACTTGATTTACAGTGCTTGTGGTTTACTCGACTAACAAGCTAGTCGCCTGCATAAATATACGACTCCAAGCCAAAGAACCAAACAACCACTTGGTTGAGACTTAAAATTCCTGAATCAACAATAATAGAAATAATAATAGCATTGTGCACAATAGTTTTCTTCTGCCTGTCCCCATTCGACCTCAGCAGTAAGTTTTTGTTTATGACGCACTAATATTGAAATCTGGATAATTGTGCAAAAGGATATGAAAAACCGCAAATACTTTAGCCCGAGCAGACCATTCATTCCGAAACGAAGATATCTTGAGCACAATTTTAGTGCTGCGACAATAAGAGATGCAAGTACCAAGAGCAAGGCAGATGAAGACATCCCGATGTCGAAGAACAACTCAGGAGCGCTGGCTGCCTGAAAATGGTCAGCACCAGCATCAGCATCAGCAGCTGAAGTGGAGTGGAGTGAAAAGTGCTGCCAAGCAGAAAGTGGTCAACATTTTTGCCAGTGCCACGAGCAAGCATAAAGGACATCGTCTCACACAGAAAAACCAAAAAATATAAAGTTGTAAGAAATCCAGGGAATGCAGCATACAGAATACAAATACGGAATGCACCAAAGGTAGCAATCATAGTTCCAGTCGAAAGTAATAATAATAACCTCCATCTAAGTTTTGTTGGTCGTTCGTTGGTTGCTGTCGGTTTCTGCTGCCTTTTGTGGTAATAAACCAAAGACATTTCATTTGAACTCGTAAAGTCGTAAATGCGTTTTGCGTCTGAAAGCCAAATTAAAAAAGCACCCGACACAAATTAAATTCAATTGCTCAAATACAAAGCGAAATGTTTGTGGAAAGAATGGGCTGTTTTATGAACTGTCAGAGATGGAAAATATTAAGAAATGTAAACTATATTTTAAATTAATAATGTGCTTAGTATCAAATGAAAAAATCCTAATCCTAATTAAAATCGAAAAAAATATTTTGATAGTTGCATATGAGGAATTATAAAATTGCTCGTCAGTTATGAATTAAGAAAAAGTTATATTTTTCACGTTTTATTTTTATTCTAATTATATAGTAAGTGTTGTCAGTTACCAGCAACCGAAAAGGCTATACGGAAAATGACTGAAAAGGACGAACAGTTCAAAGAAAAACAACAATGTAAGTAAAGAATTATTCAAGAAATAAACAGACCAATGAGTCATCGAAAAAGTGTTTTTTTAATTTAATTTTTCCAATAGCTTTATTAAAATTGAAATAATATAAACTTTAAAATTACATTGTTATGGAGTAAAATCAAAGATTTTATAAAGCATCTTAGAGTTTCCCAGCGTATATAAATATTATAATTATATACATATGGGTAATTCTCTGGTAAATGTCGCGTGCGAACAGTTTTACAGTGTCAAAAAAGAACATAAACTAAAACAATTTTAAAATTAAGTGAAGGTTTTCCTTAAAGCTTTGGATTAGCACTATTTTTAGAGCTAAGATTGATTTTAGTAACTTATTCTGTTTTACGATAAAATATATAAATTCGTTCATTTTTTGGTTTTGCGTACGAATTTGTTAATTTTTGCAATTATCAGAACAGCAAACAAAACAGAATAAAAATTCCAAAACCATTCTTAGCTCTAATTAAAGTACTAATCTAGAGCTATAAAAATAACCTTTACTTATTTTTAAAATTGTTTCAGAATATGTTTTTTTTTGTAACTGAAAAGCTGGTCGCACGCGACATCTCTCAGAGAATTACCCATATAGTTAATATTTTTTGTAGTTATTTTACTCAAAAGAGTATTTAATTACGTTATAATTAATTGCATATTTCCAAAAAAACAAATTTTACCTTAAAATGTGTGAATTATATGTACGTAACATTCTTATACTCATACATTCGTGAAGAAAGGATTTTTACTCATACTTAAAAATTGCTCATATGAATGTTTTAATGTTGTTTTTTTCTTGTCTTTTCATCTAACCATCTCGTACCAAAATTTGCACCCAAAACTCAAGTATTTCAAAATTGAGCAACAAAAATTACATTTGCTTTCATATGTAACGAGCGTATAATTCAAAGCACCTTTGACCTCCAACCCTTGGACAACCCCAAAAAATTAGCTACAGCGAAACAAGAGTCTATCTGAATTCAGACCGCAGCTCATCAACAATCATCATCCAAAGCACTTTTATTTGGTTCGCTCATAATTAAAGCTGAGCTCTCTGCACTCCGCACATGGCAATGTTCAAAGATATTTTTTTCTGCGGTCCTTACTCCCTATCCCATAGGCAGCCTTTTGTGCGAATGTCAAAAGCAACGACAGCTCAAACAATCAAAAATAAACAGGTAAGAGAGTTAACGTCGAGTATGCTAGACTGTGAGATACCCGCTAAAGTGTATTCTACATAAATATTAAAAAAATATTATAAATAATAAATCAATAAAAATTTGGTATAATGATGTTTAATATCAACATTTATTAGAGTTGTTTGAATTGTAATATAATAATTACAAGAGACGCATGTTTTGAAATTACATTCGTTATGAGTTGTATTTTACAATTTGAGGCGGCAAAATAAGGAACTTGATTCTATTAAGAAATACACAATAACTATCGGCTATTAGTACTCATAAAGAATATATTTTTGGAGTCAAAAAACCAAAATTCACCAAGTCCAAAAATATTTTTTATTCTCAAGTTTAACTCAAAATCTTATCTCATTGTATTAATAAACTGTATAAAATGCTGTTTAACAAGTTTTTTGTTCAATTTTCATATGTTGAAATTTTTTGTCAAAGTTGAACTCACTCACTTGAACCTCATATCGTATGGCTGCAGTTCAATAAACCAAAATTTACCAAATCCAAAACAATTTTTTATTCTCCAGTGTGAAAGGGGGGTTTAGAGGAAATAATAGGCCTTCGAGAGTATTTGTAGGTTTATTTGGATATTTGAATTGATGTGTTTTAACATTTTAAAATTATAATATTTTCCGGTAACTTGCTTCTTGCTCGAGTGCGTGCTTACAACTACTCGTATTGATTATCGATAGATATTTAAGTATTTTTAGCAAATATCGCGATACCAATACTGCATGCAGTATCGATACCGATAACTAAGGGCTTATGAACACTGGCTAATTTGTCCGTTGTTTACACCAGTTAAGCTCAATCCGCTGTTATAAAAACAAAAGCACACCTAAATGAAGATTTTTTTTTTGTTGTAATTTTGTAATGCTCCTTTTGGGTATATGCTAATGTCTTGCAAGCTTCGTTCTGACCAAAGGTATCAGCCAGTAGGAAACATGTTGTAAAGAAACACTATTAAGAATAACAAGTACTCATATATGGAACTGAAATTGGAACTCCTACGCTGGCACTGTTGGCTGTTGTCTGCTGTTTACTGTCTGCTGCTGCCTGCTGTCATGATTTATTTACTCACGGCGTGCGCGTATTTATCAAACTCTAATTAATCGGTGATAAACCGATCAAGACGCTAAATGCTGAGCTACACGAAACCAACCGCCAAGCCAGAAAAACTCCAAAAGAAACAAGTTTCTTGGCTTTACAACTCCCGACTGCCAACTCACAACACCCAGCATTGAGCATTGAGCTCTCAGCTCTTGGCTCCCAGCTGCCTGTTTGTGGTTTCTGTGATTCGTAGTGCATCCATTACCATGTGATTTGCTCGGCCTCAGTTCGTAACCGACTCCGCAGTGAGTGTATGTATTTGTTGAAGCAATTTGCTTTTCTCTCCAACTGACCGGCCTCCATCTGTAGCTTTTACTCACCTCACCTTCTTCCCCCTCCTTCGCCTCTTCGATTGGCGATCCAATCAATATGTGCTCGTGTCCAGCAAATAATAGACCTCAAACCGGCATTTTAAGCGTCTCATCTCTCCCCCTGCCATGATTCTCCTTTCGGGTTTGGTTATGTCCATCTCATGTTTCTGTGTACTCAAATTTTTCTTTCCAATGCACACATAGTTATATATATAGAATAACATGATTTACTTAAATAAAAAAAACGAGTATTTAAGCAAGAGTTATTTCAGTGGACCATTCCTTTACAGAACTAATAATATATTATGTTAACTTTATTATATTCACATTGCATTTAAATAGAATAGATGTGTTGACTTGAACTTTTGTGCTTTTCTTAAATAATTTGCGTACCTTTGATATTTTTCAATTCTTATCTATAGTTTTCTTCTCCAACGAAACACCCTGTTTATATAGCAATGACCTCTAATCCACTTTGGCTAATCAATTTATTAGCCACGTATGACTTATGCCTTTTTAAATGTGCGCTTGCATGTGTTGCCTAGTTTAAAGTTGAACGTTTATGGGTTGCACTCCGCATCCTCTTAACCCTTACTACCCCTCCCTATACACCTCATCTTTACTCGTAACCCGTTGCTCGAAGTCGACTCGAGTTTTGGGGGCAGTCCGCACAGAAGAGGCGCAACAAATTTATGTTAACATGGACTGCGTAGCGCCCTCTGGTGTGTAATTTGGCGTTGTTTAGGCATCACGATTAAAGTTTCTTTTGACCATAGCCATGGCCAAGTGCCGTGACGGTGCTTGGGCCAAAGGAAGGAAGGGCAATAAAATATATGTGTGTCTAAAAGCGGATGCATGGGTGTAAGCCATGATTATCGCGGCTATAAATGATATGTGTGAGCTGAAGTCGAGACAACAACAACAACAACAACAACAATTCGCAGTGCTTTGTTGCCAGTTTAGTGTCGAACACGAGCGTGTGAAATGCTCGTGGGGCGTGGCAGAAACGGTTAAGCGGTCAACCAGCAAATACGCTGGTATTCTATTTATTTATGGTTTTGTAATTACAAGTAGCCATACAAACTTCCATCGACTGGCTGAGATAAATTGACTAAGCTGCCAAGTTAAAAATAGAAGAAGGAAGCGCAAAGAATAAAAAATTTCAATATCCCTGCAGGCGCCACTTGTTGCCAGAAAAAAGAAAATAAAACAAACAAAAATTTGTTAGTTTATGGTAGAAGTTGTGGGCGAGACGACAAGGCGTCACTTTGAATATAAACGTTAAGTATAAAATTGAAAAAGCCATTTTGCTGCCAATTTAGCAAACACTTAAACCAATTTCGCACTTCAATCCACCGACGCACAGTCAAAAAAAAAGTCGAGCTTCTCAGTTCTGTGCTGTAGCCGCACAACACATTTACACATCCGTAGTCTAACACATAGATAGGAGATAGAGCGGAGCGGAATGTGCAGGCATTGCATTGGCATTGACGCGGCGCCGGCTCAAAAGGCAACAACAGGGAGACAATCGAGGGGTCGCTTGACTTGGTCCAAAGTCTCGCCACAGTCTGAGCACAGAACGTTTGCCAACAAAGTGTGAAAATGTCAAGTCGTAAAGTGTTCAGAGCAACGTGCTCTGAAGGTTGTGTGTTAGCCTGGCAAATATCGTTACAAACATATCAGCTTGGAATAGTCTGGTAAGCTGTGTGAATATTGTCAGAATTTGTAAGGTAGCATTTGAAATACTACACAGTTCTGATTTCAATTTATCGTCAGATATTAAGCATCAAAACAAATATCGTTGAAATAAGCATAATAAATTGGCATTCGAAAAATGTCGTGCATTTGTCAATATATTGTTAATTCCTCGCCGCCAATAAATGGCATCGATCTATTGGCCTCAGTTGCATTGCCCGAATCTGCAGAGACAGGAGTGGCAGGTGCAACTTCGAGTATGAGTCCAGAAGACACCAATCTCAATACGTAAATGCAACTTTAATGCAGCAATTACAATTGTAACTCAATTTAATTTCACACAGTTCGAAAGAGGCTGTGACAGATGACAAAAAGATCTCTGTTTGTATCTCGGATCTGGCTGCTTGTCGTTCGGAGAATTGGCTGCTCAAAAAGAAGCTGCTTGAGTACGAGGTCACCATTGAGAATCTAGAGCAATTGATGACCACGATTGTGAATAAGCAACATCAGGTGCTAAGCGATATGTTTCAGTTGCGTAAACGAAACCATGAGCTGCAAATTGAGTGCAACCTGCAAAGGGAATTCAACTCGGTGGAGCGCAATGTTCTTATGAAAGAGCTGCATGAGCTGAAGACTCGATCTCAAACTCAGACAATGGTGAGTAATTTATTTTAGTTCTACAGTTTCACTTAAGTTACGGTCAAGCAGAGTGGGGCAGAAGATGAGGGGGAGGATGGGAATCGCTCTACGGATAGTGAGGAATTTGAAAAGCCCCAGACGGATAGTGATGAGGCTTGTTCTTCTGATCTTGACAGCGAAGAGGATGATCAATCTATAGTCTCTTCTGACGCATCAACTGCAATGTTCTCGGGCAACAGCTCACCATATTCCACAGAGTCGGAGGCCGACAATAGCGAAGATAGTGAGGAGAATAATAATGAAACTGATGAATCTGAATCGGAATAAATATTGGGATCAGGACTTTACACATCCACACACCTCTCACAATATTCCTGATTAACAAAAAACATTAGAAATTTCGGCAAGGATCTTTATGGACCTCATGCCATATTATAAATCTTTTATTTTTATCAAATTACCTTGTAAGTACATACTATATTAAGTTGATTTTGTTCATAAAGCTTCATTATTTTCCATACAATTTTCATAACTTCACTTTACCCGTTTTAAGCTCAAATATAACGCATTAAATAATCAACGGAAAAACGTGACAATCGAGCAAAACAAACGAAATAAATTCACAAATAACGTGACATCGCTCTCAAAAAGGACGTCACAATGCGAAGGACAACGCATTTAAGACTGCCGAGTGTTATTTGCATATCAAAATGCGATAGTCGCCGTTCCTCTCACTCTGGTTGCGAAAGTGATTGAATGCCATGCAAATAAATAGATGAAGCGACCGGGAGAACATTTAAATCTCTGCCAAAAACGTGTTAAGTGTTTACCTATCGCAAAACTTGAAATAAAAAACCAAAACCAAATAAGCCCAAAGCCATTTAGTCCCTCACATGTCTGTGTCTGTTATGCAGATATATTTTTTGCTGCCCTGTAGCTAGCACAGAAGTGTTTGCTTTGGTGTGTGTGCGTGTGTTATTGAGGCAATTTATCAAGCCGCAAGGTTTTTAGTACAAATGAGTCGTGGCAAGACAGCTAAAGGTCCTGCCTCCGTTTGCCGCTCAGGATTAATGAGTCTCGTGTGTTTTAGCGTTTCGCACACTTTGTTCTTCGCCCTCGCTCTCTCACAATCTTTTCCATACATCCTACAACCTGAGCTTGCAACACGTACTAATAATCCATCATCACTTGCAAGTGGCAACTTGTGGGTTTCTCTTTTCGAGCGGTGTCGAGATCGCTTATCATATAGTTCAGGGGTGCTCAACGCCTATACACTGAGTGCACTTTTGTTTTTGTAGATGCTCTGTGCTTATGGGTAGTGCGCCCATAAGCACCGTGCATATGGGCTTCGATTTGCATGCGAAACAAAAACAATTTTGCTTGTTTCTCCTTTACATCTCTTTCCGTCGTCACGCTTCGTTGACCGCAATGTATTTTGTTTTTGTTTTTTCCTCGAACACATGCACTGGAACTTATTCTTCTGTCTGCGTTGGCTTTTGATTTATTAAAATGCGTAATATGCTTCGTAGTTCTGGATGTAAACACAAAATACAATCGTCATTTCTCTCAGTGCACAGCTGCGCCTCAACACAAAAGCGCCGCTACATATGTACACGTTTTCTTGTGTTTGTGTTAGTAGACGCACTGCCATAAGACGAATTTGAGCACCCCTGATATAGTTATAAATATGCATATATTCTTAGGTTTGTGTTCCGTATATGTAATGTGTGTTGTGGTGGGCTTTAGTTCTACACCTTGTATCTTATTATAGTTGAATAACTATTTTGTTGTAATATGTAATTCTTCTTAAAGCTACAGTAGACAATGTTTGACTGTGATTATTACTGCTACCTATGATATCGTGAACAAAAGCAAAATACTGCGGATTAATACGAAAATATTCAAAATGCTACATTTGTTATATTGATATAGTACTACATTCAAGATGTACCACACATATACCAAACTGCCAGCCAAAGCAACTATTACAAGTAGTAAGTAGGCGTTTTTGCCCATGCTAATTTATTTCTTAAATAACTTTTACAATTTTTGTTCGATCGCAACCAAATTTGTTAAGCTACAGTTGAGTGTGCTGCAGCATTATGTTTCCGTTAGCCAGTATTAAGGTTAAATTATACCAAATAAATACCTATAAGATACTATAATATACTAAATTGATTTACCAAAAATATACTGAAGTTTATGAAATTAAAATATATCGAAATCACTTAAATTAACCGAAAGCTATATTTCATATGTGGATATACTACTGCATTCAAAATATACCATATATTAATACCTTATTGTTAACCAAAGCAATCAATACCCAAAATCTGCAGCTTTATGTTTGTTATTTAAAATCTTCATATCTTGAGATAATAATACTATCTGAGATGTGCACATATCATTTAAGCATAAGTCTTATCCTGAAAGTGGCTGAGCTTTGATCCATGGATGTTGAAGTAACAATAAAGGGGCACCTTTGTGCAACAATTATTAATGGCCAGAGACAAGGTCTCTCTATGCATATCGAGTCAAGAATTGTGTGCGATATCATTTATCAGACCACAAACTTGTTGCGCACAAAAAAGATTTTCGTGTCACGTGAGAAACTGAACTTGAATTTGACTGGCGTGCAGCTACCGACGGCTACCAGGAGGAGATTCAACTCTGCACCGGGATCTCTTAGAGCAGTGAAACCGAACATGGCATGAAAGGATGGCGGCTAAAATATTAATATGCGACGTGAGGCGATGTGATGGGTTGTGCGAAACGATGCGATGCGATGTGGCGACCTAAACGCTATGCAAATCGCATCATAAAAGGTAAAAAGATACCGAGTCTTCGCAGAAGTTGTTGTTGCTGCTTTTGCTGGTCAGCCAAAGGTGTTGCTTTGTGGCTCCTTTGTGAAAGGTTACCACAGAGGCAGCAACAAGTAGCACAAATTGCATGTGACCGCACTTCGCCTGCCTTGGGGGAAAGGCACAGCTGGGGGAGATTAATGGATTTGCTTGCTGAACGACATTGAATTATATTGAAAGGCTTGTTAAGTGCAGACATATGAAAACCGCTACTCCAGAGAGATTTCCCTCCCCCGTAGTTGGTGGACACTAAAGTTAACTCTTGTTTGACTTGTTAGCATTAAGAAGGTAGATGTGATATTACATTTATGAAAATAAGTGAAGTGCAACTTTTTTAAAAAAAGTTAAGTGAACGCTTTCTCGATGTTGTCTAAAAAATAACCAACTACCTAATTGGCCATAATTCGAGCTGAATTTATGTTTACTATGTAAGATGTCGAATATTATGAAATGCTTAGGTTTTTATGGTCTATCTCAATATTCGCGTATATTATGAAATAATTGAAATAATCGATTTGAATTGAATGTAAATCTATAATACATTTTTTCCTCCACTCCATCGTTGATGTTTTGTTTGTTATTTCATTGTTTGATTCCTTCACATGCTTGCATTTAGAATGTGTGATTTAATCAGGAGCCAAATATAGACCGATTGAGCGGATCAACGCCTACTTATTTAGTGAAGCGTATACAAGAAACAAGCAAATAAAATCAAACATTGCCTGCTGAAAAAATGCCGCAGCAAAATATTCGCGTGTTCTAAGCAATTTGAAACCAATAATCGTTGGGTGTCTTTTAAATTAACTAACCGGAACCATGCAAGGCAAAAATATAAACCCAAATGCAGTCAGTTCTCAATAGCTGTATATGTTGATGTGCCTGTCAATAGAATGTCGGAGTCGATGACGATGACGATGACAATGATGTGTGGATGGCAAATGCCAAAAATACTGATGTGTTTTGTGGTGGGGGAGAGATTTCTGATATTTGTTTTATTTTTTGTTCGATTGTGTTTTTGAGAACTAATCTAAAATTAAAATCATTTTGCGAGTGGCAAGAGAAAACAAGTCGGCCGCAAACAAAAATGGTTAGATAGATGGGATGATATATGACGATTGATAAAAGTTTCCCCTAGACAGGGATATGCTATACGGGATATGGATACGGATACGAACACGGATACGATATTTATGCACTAATGAGAATGACAAACCAGCAATGCAAATATTACCCAAAAATAAAAATAACGAAACGAAGCGCAGAAGAAACGAAAAACACACGCAGACAACAGCTAACTGCCAGTTCGATTGTGGTTGGTGGCAAAGCCTTCGGGTTGAGAGAGTGAGGGGCGGGGGAGTTTACTTCTAACCGTTTGCAAGGGTGGCGCTAATAAACAGTTTGATTTTAATCAATGAACCGCAAAGCCAAATACATGAAAATGCCATCCAAAGGTAAATGAAATGAAGGCAGACAAGCAGACAGGACTACACCTTTAATTGTAAACCTTTCTTTTTGTTCCTGGCTAAAAAAGAGTGAGTATGTATGGAATAAAGGAGGAGTCCTGAGGCCGATTAAATAGCTTTCGTATTTACTTACTACACGGCAACTAAGCAAACAAAACTTTCTATCCATTCAATGTTAGCTGCGGGGGTAGATTCACGAATTGAAAACATTTCTTTCTTTGTGGATTTTTATTCCAAGGGTTTCCTCATGCATATTTATGGCACTTAATTTTTTCTCTTTTTTGGTTTTTGGTAAACGAGGCCTTTCATTTTTTATATGACAGTCTCAGACCCTTGGCGTAATTAGAAGAGGCCCCTATTGACTTATGCGATTCTCGACGGCGGCATGCATATTTATGAGTATGGATTTAATAAATATTTTTATTTATTTGTGCATGAAAAGGGGGAGAAAATGAGCAGCCTTCATTTTGTTTTCATTTTACTTTGCCATACCAAAAAAAAAATAGAACCGCACTCACTCCATTGCAAATTACTCAGAATCGCAGCGATGCGGAAGTGCTGGACGCAAACATATTGGGGCCAAAACATATGTTAGTTTGGCAGTTTGGCCTAACAAGACGAGTGTACTTACGTACGATAAATGCAATCATGGAATCATACTAATTTGAGTAGTGAAAACTATTTTCTAAATTAGACAAAATAATAGAGTAGAGCCCAGTGAAGAGTGATCGGCGGGGGCCAAGTGCAACATGTGTTGCACCTAGAGTACCGCTACGATTACGATCGTTATCACCAAATCAGCGGCAGCGGGGTTAATAGAGCTGTACAGGCCAGGCGAAAGACTCTGCACAAAGTGCGATTTCGATTAACGATCTTCGAGCTCAGCAGCACACATGGCCCCAGCTGTTGCCCTCAGGCTGGACGAACTAAAGCCTCAGCCAACGAAGTTGTGTTCGCTTTGCCACATTATTTACAGATCTCGCACCTTGACTACCAAATGGTTTTGTGGCAGCCACAAGTTGATCGATCTGCTGTGCTTGCACTTGCACCGCACTAATCCATCTTTTGTGGCAACAAAAATGTTGTGATAAAGCTTGGCGATCGTTGCTCCAACTGGCGAATCTTCCGATCGCTGAACCATACTTAGATTACGCTTAAGTAGACAGCAGGCTGCTTAACCCGCAGCTAAAGCGGTTGACTTTGACCAGCGATCGCAGCGATCGTAGCAATGATCTTTGGCGATCAGAGATCGTTTCTAGGCACCAACCAGCATCCAGCAGCCGTTCTGCGGATCATCTCGTTTCGACTGGGCGTCATTTTTTTAGTAAATTACTTTAATAGTATAAACATAATCATTTGTATTGTGGCTGCTACTCAGAGAGCTGCCTCAGCTCACCAGCATATGGCACTTTTGTGGAGAGTCAAAGATGCACCTACAGCTCGTGCTATGGCCTGGTAGTAATTTCTATCTAGTTATGACGCTGCGTTACCCCAAATGGAATCACAGTTATCTGTCTAACAGTGAAAAATTGAAAATTGTATATGTGGCCGGCCACTTTTTTGTTCCTAGCTACTTTCAGATCAGTTAAGATCTTTTTAGGTGAACCTCGGATTTGATAGCTGTGTACGCAACGCATAAAATGCCAAACGTAATTGTGAAGAGACTTTAGAAAGGCAGACATGAAGAATAGAATAGAATAGAAGAGAGAATTCTTCAGAAGCTGAAACTGTAGTGAAGGGAATAATTTTCGCTACCAAATGCAACCAAATTGAAAAGACATCTGAATCAACTGCTTATAATAGTCGTATCGATCGATGAAGTAATTTGCTTCCACTCGCTACGAGTTCAGAAAGTGAACTAAGCTGAACCCGTGGCGGGATCTAAATATGAGTACAAATGCGTTAACTGTGAACGCAGCTGTCGGTATTTTACGCACCCTACTCACCCTGACCTGTGCCCCCTAGTTGGCATTAGGGGCATCTCATTTAAATATTTAATCAAACTAATTTGCATATGAGTACGGGAGTATATCGTTTACCTGCACAACTCTGATCGATAGACAAAGACATGCGATCTGTGATCCCTACAAAGGGTTGAATTTGATTTGGATGCTGAGCATATGAAGGGTTGATAGTCCGTGTGTATTGTATTTCCCTTTGAGGTGTACAGATAAGAGAACGCTCTACGCTGAATTTTGTTTATTTAGCAAATAAAAAATGCACGCAAATTTGAATAAAACAGCAAGTAAAATGTTGCCAAAAAGACTGAAAAAGAGACCCTGGATAGGAAAAAGGAAAAGCGCGAAACCACGAACATTTTTGCATAATTTATTGAAATTTCGTGGCACAGACAAAGGAGCCAAGTGGGAACTGCAAGCAGGCACGGACCAAGGCAAAAAGGACCCAACGAAAACTGCATGAAATGTGTTTCTATTTTGCGACTCCTTGTGGCTCCGGCTCGGTGGCTGGCTGGCTTGGCATTATCCTTTGGCTTGTGTGCATTTATTTTTCATTTGCATGAATTTTTCATTGTTTTCACAGACGCCAAAGCGAACAGAGCGAACTGCACTTTACGCTCCGCAGGATCAGCACAAACACGCGATATTTGTCAGTGGGAAATCAGCTTGAAAATTTAACTTTCGCCTTCCCAACCCGCCAAACAAAACCCAAGCGATAGACAACCACAGTGGCACCTCTCACACACTATATAGACATCCATAAAATCGTTTGCACTTGGCTAAACACAGAATCCAAACAAATATTTTACTTCTATAATGCAGAATATTCTTTATACGCCTCTTGTCTTTTACTCGCGACTGCTTTTCGACTAGCGAATATTGCTACGGATAAAATGTAAACAATTTCTATGCAATTTGTTGTCACTTGTTGACAAAGCAGAGGCGGTATCAGGTGAAAAAACATAAAAACTAGAGGCTGAGATGTTGGCTGAGCATACAAGCTTTTTTTTTGCTTTTTTTAAGCGGGCTTCTATAAATTGAGGATTACTTTAGTATTTCTGTAAAATCAACAAAGGAAACTGTTTACAAAATTGATAGTTACTTTGCACTATCCCTTTTGCTGTTAATAGATTGTCTGTAACAAATGACCTAAGCTGAGGCTGTAGATAGTCACTTTTAATTCTTATACAATCGAATAGAATAAATAGTGAATCAAATAATTTAGACTATTTCAATATAAATTTGATACACATTTTTTCAAGTTACTAAACTTTTAAACTTTAAATTAACTGAATGAAAATTTACATTAAATGTTTGTAGTCTAACATTTTTACTCCTCGACATGTAGGTATGCATAAGAAAAGACCAAAAGACTGGCAGATATTGACATTGTTTAATTTCTATAAGCTATAACTTTTTAAAATTTTACTTTTTCTTACGGTTAGATACATAACCGGCAGAAGAGGGTATATTGTCTGTCTATGTTTTAAACATAATAGTATATCGATAGACTAAATGTAACTAAATGCAAAATTTTTATTTTCGATTAATTCTAAGTTGCCCCGGCTGAATTCGAATTCGAATTCAGTAATATTTGAAATTTTAAACAAAAATGTTCAGTAATTATTAGATTAGAATTACAAATATTTAATTTTTTACCCAAGTGTCATTTTATATACATAAAACAATTCATGAATTTAATATCTTTTGTAACTTAGAATTTAGTTATATAAAAAAGGATTACAAAGCATAAAATGCAGCCGGGGCAACTTAGATCATCCATTTCTAAGTTAATATTCGTTTAAAAATATTCTAAGTATTTAAGCTTCGTAAAAGATGAATTAGTTTTGTTTATAAAGGTTTTTTTAAGTGCCGATTTTCTTAACTTCCATATGCACATATATAAATTTTGGTGTCTCGTTTAATATTTCAGCCATTTTGGATGCATTTTCCGAGGGTTAGCATCAACTACAGAACCAAATCGAAAGCCAAATCCTTTTTTTCCACAGTGAACATATCTCAAATGGAATAAAAACAACAACTACTTAAAGGGGCAACGCATGTGCGTCGACACACACGCGTCGCCGTTGCCAACCCCGACTCCAAATCCAATCCCCCGAACGACATCTTAGAGAGGGTGGTGGTGGGTTGGGTTGGTAGAGGGCACCGAGTGGCGGGTGACCGGGTGGAGGGCAACGGCGTCGGTGGTGGCTAAATGCAATTTATCATAAAAGGCAGAGATAGAAGCTTGAAATTGAAACAGGAGGTGGGAGGTGGGAAGCGCCAGGAAGCGTCGAGTGGGTGGGGCGAGTCAAAGTTCGCTATAAGTACAACACACACACCACAGGGTAAACATGCCACACACATACACATACACACGCACACTCTCAACACATAGCTCATCTAATAAGACGCATTTAGCGTCTGGCCAACTCGAGTGTGGAGTGTAGAGCATAGAGGGTGAGGCCATCGTTGAAGCAAATAGGAAAAAGTTATGGAGCTGTAATAAATTGGATTAGTTCGAGTTAGAGTCCGCCATTTTGCTTCACTGTGGCAACATGCGGAGTGTGTTCTACGATGAAATTTATGTGCACATAAAAAAAAGCAAAAAAGAACACAGTCAAAAATCCAACTAAATATTTTTGTGCTGGCAACACGCAGCGTTTCATTTAGAAGGGATTACCAGGGACTTCAATTGGACGGAATTGGGGGTCTCTGAATTGAGGATGGGATCGCACTTAAGAGCCCCACTTCTAGTGTGGAGTACACAGGGTAAGAAACATTCGTTTTGTAGGTTACCTGTCAAAATGCTACGTGCCAAATCAAAATCAGCTTTTCATAAAATTTGAATTGTGCAATCGGCATTTGCATATGAAAGCGTTTCATGTTCAGTGTTTCTATATTTGCCACCTTTCGGCTTTTGTTCGTTAAATGATTTTCCATTTTTCTTCTTTCTTTCCCCGCCGCCTGTCATGTGAAGTGTGCAGCATCCTTTTTTCCTCTATCCTGTATCCTGGCACAGCAATTGGTTTCATATATGCAAATTTTCTTTTTATTTCTATTTATCCCCTCTCCCGCTGTTTTTTGTTGCATTCTGTGTGACGCAGCTGCCGCAGATTTTGGTATAGCTACATCTATTTATTATTGGGATGCTATTTTGGGTTGTTCGCGTTCACGTCGTGCATCATTTTATCATGTGAATCCGATGCAGATGCCAACTGAAACTTTCCGTTCTGCCGCCGGCTGATTAGATTTGGTCAAATTTACAAAAACAACAATGCTTTTTTAAGTTAAAGAAATTTGATTTTAGGTACTACTTAAAACATTTATAACCATTCATAAATTAAAATAATTAAATTATTTAGCTTAAGATGTTAAACATTAATATTTCTTTAATATGATATATAAAATAGTTACTTGAATCCATTTTGATTTTTGTATCAATCGCTCATTCGACGGTGTTCGATTTCTTGAAGCTGTAGTTCTTAAGATTTAAAACACATAAATCGTATACTTATAATAGAAAAGTTGAATGCGAACTCACGGCTTTTAAATTTAATGGTACAGCTGGTTTGAGCTATAGTAAGTTATTTATAATTTTTTTTTTACAATCCTTAACAAATTTTAGAAATAATTTGTATGCTGATATTTAAAACACTAGCTCTATATTTGTTGTTCGGTTTTGGTGATTTTAAAACTAACTAACTAACTCGTCAAACTATCATTCAATAGTTCTTAAATAAAATGACTTCTTTCTTGTCTTGAAATTTAACTTGTGAATATCAGAATTCAGAAAAGAAAAGGAAATAATTTATATTAATTTAATAATTATATATAATTTAATGTCAGAAACACTGTTTCATTTCTAACTTCTTCATTTTAAATTTTTTTCGAATTTTATTGATCTAATTATAAGAGCTTTTAAAACTTTTGTTTTTATATATATTAAGTCGAATGTTGACTTTAATTTATATGAAAAAGAGCGTAGATAAATTATTGATTAACTTTAAAAACCATTTATAGAGCTTTAAACACAGAAGATCGTTGTCAATCAAATCGAAAATATCCAAGAAGCTGAGATGGGAAAGTACGATACCTCAATAATATTTTTAGCCTATTGAAAGGAAAAAAGACAATTTCATTAAAAATGTGGCTTGTTATTTTTAATCATTCCTTAAATACTATAATTGACTAAATTCTTAAAGTTAAGCCTTCTGGCTTTCCACAAGCTCAAGAAACCTCTGGTGGATACCATTTTGAAGAAAAAAAGAAATCAAAGATTAAAAAACTTTTTGTTACAAAGATATGTATTGCATATGTGGAGATATATTATAACTAAATATTATTTGACTATAGTCACTATTTCTATACGTTTGTCATTAATATTTGAGCAGAAGCCCTTCATTAGCTATCACTAAAAATAATTTGCTATTGTTATTTATAAGTAGCTCTTTAAAATGTTGCTGACTTGTACCCAATTTGCTTTCACTTTAATTAGAATTCATTGTAGTGAAATATTTTATTTAAGTAAATGGGCAACACTCTGCTCAAAAGTCAGTCCCCAAGTGACAACTTCTGTAGAGAGGCATTCTTTTCCCCCCACCACGTGCCTAATACCGAATGCCTCATTCTCCATTCCTTAAGGTGCGCTCCATGTGGCCGATGGAAGCACTCTTCATTATTCAGGGCTGGAGGCTGTTAATTTATTTAACTACCGCACGCCTAAACCACGTGTATCGCATATATCAAAGCTTCGTTTGCCGTCAAATGGATTTCATTTTGAAATCCAATAACTGCCGAAATGAAAATGAAACATTTTCGCTAAGAAGCTGTAGAGACAACCCTTTCAAATCGCCAGGGATACAAGTACAACAACAACAACAACAGCGACAGCTAACTGCGTCAACTACCCAAACTTGACTGTGTGTATCATAAAATGAAACAGTTTTAAGTATATAATGTAGCGTATTTCATGTACACACATATACATATGTATGTGAGTACATAATGTACGCAAGGCAACACCAACACATGCACATAGCGTATTTCGCACTTTACGCAATTTTCCCCGCCAGCGCGAAAAAGGGTTGAAAAGTGCGTATGGAACAATGAACACCCCAATACATACACACACACACACGCACGCACAAAGAGATAGCGCAGCGTTGCCAGACTGTTGTCGATGGCTTTGTGAGGGCATCATCAATGCTGGGCCTAAGCTTCCACAGCTTCCGTTCGAACCCTTTGACAACACCCCCGCTCACATCCTTTCAGTACAATCGCCTTGGCGGCCATTATTATTTTACTCTTGCTCACTTGTTTTGGCCCCAGCACTTGTCGCCTCCCCACTGCCTCCTCCCCAACTGACTGTCCATACCACACCACAACCAACGGCCGCAACGTTTTCTTTGACGTTTTTTGGTAATTTTCTTACAAATATTTTTGGTAGTAAAGTTTTGCAGATTTAAGCCCTTCACCGTCTATTGAGAGCTTTTGCGGTTTGCATTGCTTTCGCGTCGGCCGACCGGGAAAAGACGAGAAGCGGGCGGCAGCGGGGCTTCCATTTCCATCCCATGCCACCGTAGTCGCCTTTTTAATCTCATTTTATGAAATGAAAATTTTTCAATTTTTCGACAAGAGATAAACTTTTTCTACTTGAATGCGTAATTACTTGCCGGGAATGAAATACTACGAATTTTCGCTGCTTTTCGCTTGACTTTCGGCGGTCGACGCCAACGCGAGCGCGAACGCGAACTGCGACGTCGTCGTCACCACTTTAACCGTTAACTTTGATTTTCAAGATGGCGTCATTGGCAGTGGCGTCACTGGCGCATAACTGTTATTAGGATTATGAAAATTATTAAAAGTGTACTGAAATAAAAGCAGACTTATGATGTGGTTTAATTCACTGTGGTGATCCAGGTCCCGCATAAAGGATAGAGCCTGTTAATGCCCCCGCCGAGATTTGCGGCTAAATTGGCAGGATCTGTGTCATTTTCAGGATTTATCCAACGAAAACAAAGATAACTAACGTTTAATTTGAGGCAGTTTAGTTACCCAATCAAAAAAAGTATTGTTCTGTTCGATCGAACAAAGCAACTGTCTAACTTTTTTCTTAATACAAATTAACTTAAGCTCAGACGGCAGACATACCTAAAACTTACCGTCTCAACTTTGCTCAAGTCATTATTGACGATACCAGTAAGTTTGCATACATACAATAAAGAACTTCAAGTGAGCACGTAGATAAACAAGTGCCAGCGAATATAAAAATGGTTTGACGTCCAAGATAAGTAAAAATTAATGAGGGATCTCAGCTACAGTGTACAAGGTTCAACTCACTTGGTTGTGGGTAATTAAACTGGGTGCTTCATTTGCAGAGAAAAACCAATAGAAAATACCCAAAAATTGTCAATGAGAAGAATCTAGTTGGATTTACGCACAACTCGCTGGCCACCAAGTCGAAACACCCTGTATTCCAATTAGAAAACAATGGCCGCGCACCCATAAGAAGAAAAAATGGAAGACCATAGAGAAGTGCTCGACAGGAGTCGGAATAAAGCAAAACAAACGTAAAACGGAAACCCAAAAAATGTCTGAAGATGTTAAAAAACTTTCGCTTAACTTTGTTTTTGCTTAATGAGCAAATACACATGTACACACGCACACACGCGCAGGGCACATTAAAAAAATGCGTTAAGGGCGCGTAACCAAGGGCCAAAGAGAACAAATATTAATGTCTGGGCCATATACTCATGCGACACACACACACACACACATGGTAAGAGTGCGTAGCTTAAAACTGTAAAAAAATGTCTTGGCCAGGGTTTTGTGGGGATTGTGGAGTGGGGTCTACTGACTGTTCAAAAATTACTCTTGCCACAGGGGTTGCTGTTGTGTTGTGTTTTTTTGGGTGGAAAATGCCCAGATATTGTCTGGCCCAGCAACAACAACAACAATTGCAACCAAAAAATGTTAAAAAATTAGAAATGAGCAGATTTGACGCACGCACATGTCGCAGTTGGCCCTCTCTTCCCCCTGCCCTCTCTCACTCTCTCTCTCACACACTCACACTTTGCGCTTCGCATAAATTATTTGGACTCATTTAATGTTTCAGATGCTGTTGCCCTTACAGCTTCTCTTTTCTACTTTTTCTTGTGTTTTGTGCTTCATCTTCTTTCTCTTTTCATTTTACGATTTTCAATTTTTATATCGGCTTTCTTTGGCCACCCTTCGGGCAGCATTTCACAGCTATATTTTGGGGGGATTTTTCTGTAAAAACAGCGAAAATTTTCGTTGGTAAAATTTAAATAATGCGTCCCCTGTCGCCACCAGATGTAACGTCTCCCCTCTCCACTCCATCGCACGATTGCGTTATTGCGTTTATCCATTTATCGCTGGTCTGGGAGATGTCCAATGCCTGCCTTACGGCGATAATTTCCACCATTGTAACGATTGCAGTGTGACCAGTTTGAGTTAATTCATATGCTGCTCACAGATAACTTTATTGAAGTCAAAACAAATAATCATGCCTCACTCAATTTGTGTTGATGGTCAATTTCAACCGGTTTTGAACTGACCAGCGGTCATTAAACAAACAAATAACAGATACACCTCCCTCCATAGTCATTGGTCACACTTATCTCTGGTTGACAACCCCTGCCTGAGTAGCTCATATAATAACAATTGAAAATGATAATGCGATTTTTATAGCACCTAAAATCGTATGTGTGTCCAGTCTTGTTTGCGCCCCTGTTTGACCAGGGGTAAGTGAGCGGTCAGTTGAGGTCGCCTGCCGCTAAATAGTTTTATTTGATTTGACATTTCGCTTTGAGCAGTGAATAAATTAGCATTGTGTGGTCACTTTAAGTGGATTGGATGGAGGGTTTTTTTTATGACCGCTTGTTAGGCAATTAGTACTGAGCGTAATTAATTCTTAAGCGTTATAATAAGGTTTGCAACATGAACTTTTTAGCACAATTGACACTAGACTTGTGAAAGCAGTACTAGATTTTGGAAGTATTTTATTGAGAGTTTTAGGTAAGCAACATTAAAGTTATAAGCCTTTAAGGGTTATTAAAGAATGGCGTGTTTTTTTTTTATTTGAGGTTGTCTATCAATCAATTGTAACACATAACATCAGACACGAAAAACCTAAACCCTTGTCATGCAAATGCATTGGCATTTTGAAATAAAATTCCCACATGTACTTATGCCAATTCATGAAACTGCAACCCCAGTTTATTGACACAACATCACCAACAAGTCATTAATAAAATCTTCATACATTATCCCTACGCAATTTTGGCATTGCACTTTTCAACAGGGTTGCAATTTTCGCACATACACAATCACTAACATTGCGTATATCCTCGACCCGATTTGGGCAACAAAGCCAGCCAACAAGTGCGCACAATGCAAACACAAAGCGAATCCGATTCGAGGTATGAATTATAAAGTGAATTCGTATTGTTTGCAATTCAACTTATTATTTCCTGGGTGCTGTCGTCATTGAAACACACTAGGCACACTATGAAATGCAAATTTTCATGCATTTTTTAGTTATGACAATTTGTTGCTTATTTGCATTACAAAGCCGATATAATAAAATGTGAATTTATAGATAAGCATATAAAATAGAATCTATAGGATTCGACAATGCAGAACCAAAGAGGTAAACATAAAAATACTATGAAAAATAAAACAATAACTTTACGATTTCTGTTTTATTTATTTGTTATGTTTGTCGATGCCAGATGATGGCAGGTGTGACCACTCAAAACAGCTGACAGTGTGGTCGCGATCAATTGATATCGAAAGTGACAAAGCTAGTATACTGTGCGTGTGACAAGGTCACACTGATCTAGTTTATCCTCACGTTGGTCACCCTGCCCTCTTTTAGTGCTTGTTCCTAATAACATATGTTCTTACTATTCGCTGACCTGCACAACAAGTGTATTTTCAAGTGCAATAAATATAATTGTAAAAGTTACAAATTGTATTAATTCACACAATGTTGAAATATTATATAATGTTATTCATATATGTAACAAAGTAGTTTATTGATATGAAATATAAAATGAATATATAATGAAGTAATGTTGAAATAAACAGATTAATGATCAACACGATTAGAGGACAACTGTTCCTGTCAATGCCGATACACCAACTGCCTTCCCGTCGATCTTGCTTTCATAATCAGTGCTGAACAGAGTTGATCTTGCACATCTATTAGAAAAATAATAACTCGTTTGAATATCCTTCTAAATTTTCTGACAAATGTCGGTAATTTCATTAGGCAAAAGTGTTTGTGAAGTAGCAAGCACTAGTATATTATTTCTTCGCATTAAATATAAGCTCAGCCATATGAGGTTACACATTACAATATTTGTAGCTGTGTTTCCGTTTGCAATCAGAAAGTCATTTGGTAACAAGCCGAATTTGCCTTACGTGTTAGCCAACTACAGCGAAAACTACCTTGCATGTTCTGGCAGGTTTTCATTAATTTCGAACAGCCCCAGCAATGCGTAATTTATGCAAATCAAACAGAAATGTTTAGTGGATATATTGGGGAATAAAAACAAGCTGACCAAGGGCACATTTTGGGTAATTAGCAAAGGTTGAGCTGCATGTCCTGCAGGGATACGAGTATGTGGCCTAGCACTTGGACTGGCACGCGTGCTACTTACAACAGTCCATTGTGCAACGAGTTGTGGCACGGATGAGAGTGTGGAGGTTGCAAGGTGGCAAGGCAGCACATGTAATGCCCGGCCTAATGACCGCTACGCACTTCCGGTATGGCTCAAGGACTCTCATGCGTATTTTCGGCTCTGATAAATATTCAAATTAGTAAAGCGCGCAGAGTCAGCTGCCCAAAGCTCAACACAAAGCGGCAAAAAGTGTGTCGCATATTAAAAAGTCATTTTCCAAGCAAATGATTCAACATTTTCTTAATTTTTTTTACGATGTGAGATTAGAGGGAGCAAAAACGACAGGGAGGGAAACACATGCTGTTCGACATGAGCTTGACCGGAAGTGGCATACGTGACGGAAATGCGTGTTTTTTGTTATGAACTCCATTTTAGTTGTACTTTCGAATACATATGAAACTAAACTCATAAACACAAGAATTGCGAGGCAATAATATTTGTTGGAAAATAACTCGTAGTTAATTCCTCGAATGATGCAAATAAGAAGAATTGATATGCTAAGTTTCTTGAGAAGGACTGATTGAAACTAATTTCGTTATTATTATTATTATTCGCTGGGCTTGGAAATTTAAACACTTATTTCTTGAATCGTATCGTATTAATCGTTTATGATAAGTTTTAAGTCATTAATTAAGCTTCTTATTTGTTCACATAGAAAAAACGATGATTTCAAAATTCGAAAAAGGAAACAACATTTCATTACACTTTTAGTTTCGAATAAAGTGGTAACGGTTATTTAATACTTAATATATATTAAAATATTCTTAAAATGGTATATATGGGAATTTTCAAGATGAGTAATACGATCATTGTGCGTCGCAAAATACAAAGCGAAGTAATTGCAAAAATTATAACAAAAGACGAAACTTTCAAATGAAAAGCACGCATCGAACAAGCAAAATAAAAATCCGTTATTTTCATAGGAATATAATATTAGTTTTAGATATTTTTCACGCCCACGAACGAGAATAGAACGCGCTCTTTATGATAGATTTTTGCTACAAATACAATAGCAATTGCTGTTTATATGGTTCCTGAAAATTTGGTAGCCATTGGAAAAACATTATAGAAATACTATATATCATATGAAATAAACATTGTTGAAGTTATTTAAGAAATAATTTGATATAGTAAATAAAAGACCGAGTTGTTTTGGTTGTCAATCCGGGGTAACATATCGATATACCAAGTACTGTCTTCTGTATATTTTAGTATTTTTTCGGAACACTAGTTTAGTTTTAAGTAATAATAACGCACTGATTTTATAGATATTCGGTGTGGTGTGTATCACAATCGAGCAAAGTTAAATGTACTTACCTTCTTTATTTCGAATTTACCTAATTTTAATTCAGACCATTTTTAAATGCAAAATAATAATATGAAATAATTTTTTTGCTTTGCACAGTAATATTATTATGTATGTAGATATACTTTGAAGCAATTTTCGTTTTGTATTAAACTTAACTGAGCTAGCTCGACGTTAAGCCCAACCTTAAGCCTCCATGTTTAAGGATTTGGTTGGAATGTATCTGACATTCTCCTTCAACATTTTTTTTTTTTTCATTTTGGCATATGCATTTAATTCACTTTTTACATTTTCTGTTGCTCTATCTTCAGAATGCGATGAATATTAACGATTTTTACTATTACGCATCTTGTAAGAGCCGCTGTTGGCTTTTCCTCTTTAGCTCTTCTGTTTGTTTTGCCGTTTGTTTCAGTCGAAAATTTCGTTTTTCTTTTTCGCTAAACGTCAACTAGAAAATCCTTGAATATTATAAATATTCCCAACACTCGCTGCGCTGTCTTCCATTTGCCGCATTTGATGTTTGATGTGGATGAGGCTGAGAATGTTGACGAGTACATGAAGGGAGATTGCTATGCAGAGAGGACAGAGAGTCGAGTCCTGCCCACAGGACTCAGTTGCTGCTACCCAAACAGCTCTTTACCCTGGCTGTAAATTTTAATGATTTTTGTGTAGTTGTTGTCTTGTGGCACACACGCCTCGTCCTCCTTCTTCAACTCCAGCTCGGGCTTTTGCTTCTGCTCCTGCTCCTGCTGCTTGTTGTCGCTGTGTTGCGCTCTGCTGCTTTTTTATTGGATTTGCCAGTGAAGCGTCAAGCGGGCAGTCAGCCTCGAGGTGCCTCGTGGGCCTCGACTCTCTGTGTGTGTGTCTGCTTGCTTGCTTGCTTGGCTTGTCATCTGGCTAAGCTCTAAAAATTAATGATGCGCAGCCCATTCGTAAGATCCTGACGCTGTCATTGGCTGGCTGCGTATCCTCGCATATGCAAACATTCACATTCGCCGATGTAAGCCGCGGCTCAGTTCCGATCGGCTCATTGATGAAAATTAATGAGTGTGCGTGCTCTACTCGTAGTATGCAAAAAAACAAAAACAAATTCCAAAAAATATATATGCATACTTACATATATACACATATTTTGGAAGATTTTGCGTTTCGATATAGAAAAACTTGTTTGTATTCGTCCTTTGGTTCGGGCTTCCAGAACTGACTCGAGAAACTAATTTGCATAATTACAGCCCGAATTTTTTTCTCGTTTTTGTTGTTATATTCAGAGCGAACGCTTGTAAGAGAGTATTACCTTGCGGCATAAGGGTCGCAATGTCCTTTTTGTGTATATACGAATCAGTGTTCCCTCATGAAATTACGCACTCACAGACACAGTCACAGTCACAGACACAGATGCAGATACACACATGAACAGGCGCACGCACTTTTTATTTTAAAAGCGAGCACGCAATACGAAAATCGAATGCGAATGCGAGAAAACACTTCAAATACTCGAACGAGCATTTGAGTATGAGTTGGCCATGCCTTCATTTACATATTCACAATTAACAACTAGAAAAGATTCCTTTATGCACAGCTATTATTATTTTCACAATAAACATTTTTTTAGAGAATTGAAAGCGCTTTTGTTATTGCTTTGCTTTTATCATTTAAATATAAGCTAGTATGAAAAGTACCATAATTAAGGATATGAACTGAACATACCAAATAAAACATTTTTAATGAAAATTTTTTTAATTTGTATGCCAATGTTTTTTAGTTAAAAGGCGGATATAACATTATAATTATTACATTTAGATTTTTATAAGCAAAATAAATAATATAATTTATTATGAAAAAATTATTATATGTGCACAATCTGTATCAATAGGTATAATAAAAAGGTGTTTTATAATAAGTTATTTTCATTATTACTGAAAGGTATAACATTATAATAAGGCTTACATCAATTAAATTCTATTCTATTGAAAGGTATATAGTATCATATAAAAGGTATCATAAAATCATTTATTATTTCATAGAGCGAGTTCGGTGCAACTTAATGTGTTGCAACCCCGACTGAAATATTTTTTCTTGTTTATAACCGATTTAAAAATTCGTCTGAGCACTGCTAACGACAAAGTTGGCGATGGCGTTCTCAGACTTGGGGATATTTCTCGAGTTCATTCCATTCATTAGCAAAACCCACCTCTCTCCCACTTTATCTCTCCCTCTCTCTCTCTTTATTCACTCACTTTGTGTTCGTGTCTATGTGAGAGAGAGAATGATTTCATTTGGAGTTCGTAATTTTTACTTGGGTCTCTTGTGCGAGAATTTTCCTTTAATTTTATCGATTTACAAGGATGCCCAGCACTCTCCTTTACCGTTAGCCAGTTAATGAGCTGCAGTTGAGCTTCGCTTGACATTATTTGCCCAACGGGATCCCTCCCAGAATCATTCAACTTTGCCAGCTACTGATTATAATCAGCATTATAATGTGTACTCTCCTTACACTTGAATAGTTCACGCCATGGATCACTGCACTTGGAGCTGCAGATGCCGATGCCGATGCTAGAGATGCTGGAGCAGGAGCTGAAGCCATCAGTTGACTGCGTAGTTGAACGTGCAACGCAATGCCTGAGTTGAGTTTGGCTTTTGAGGCACTTTCTTATAGGCTCTAATACCCATAATCAGGTTAACGTTAACGTTCAGTTTACCCACTGATTTGCTGGCACTTCTTCTTCTGCCTCTTCTTGGAGGAGCAGCTGCTGCTATTCGAACTCTGGTGAATGTGTGAACATTCTAGGCAGCTTCCTAGTTAGCGAAGCCAATTGCAATTTGCCCCCAAGTTGTTCAAGTTGCTCGAGTTGTTTTTTGTAAGTTGTGCAAGTGGCAGATGCAAGTGGAAACAGATTTTAATCAAAAGTCAGACCGTTGTAACCCGAATCCAAAAGACCTTTCTCCCGCACGTTAGCTGTTTATATAATTATGATATTTGATTTAATGACGACTTGCTTCCGAAACAATCCAATCAAAAAATTTGATTGAAGTGGGCGTCCCATCGGCCCATTGATCCAACAGCTAGGCGTGAAACTATTCCAAAGGTCAAACACCCAAAAGAAGTCCTACTCCCAGTTCCAATCCCAGTCCCAGACGAACTCCTCTGAATAGTTTCATCTGATTTAGTATAATGGCGAACTAGTGCAGGCCAAGGCAATTTCCTAGCAAATTTATAACCACATAGGATCCATACTCGATCCCATACATGCAGTCGATGTGCTCCACTGGAGATCCTATGTCGATATTAAATTCTTAATTTGCAATCATTAGCAAACCCGTGAGCCATGGAACATGCCAAGGCGGCAAATTTAATACCCATATATTGTTCAATGCGTTCCTCTCTCTTTCTACACACGACTGCCAATCGATGGTCTGTTTCTGAAGACTTGTTCTCGGGGTAGCTGCTTTTGATTTTTAAATTGAAAATAATAATTTTGCGCACTCAATTTTCAGCGATTTGTCAAAACATTGTTTATTGTCCGACGCCAGAGCCGCCAAGTCGCCAAGTTGCCAAGCTGCCAAGTCGCCAGCCTGCAGTCTCTCAAGTCTCTGAGTTGCCTAACCTCGTCCTCATGCTTATGCTCATCCTCAGACCATCTCTAGATCATCCAAGTCGTTCTACTCGGCGGCGCACTTTAAGTTAATTGAAATATTTCAACGATTTTCGCCTCTACAAATGCTGCCTGTGGCTTCTACCTGCTTCGTTCACTGTCTGCCACGTTGAACTCGGGACTCTTCATTTGCTTGAGCTTTGCATGCGGCTTAGATCAAAGCGCCTCTCTTTTTATATTTTTTATATTTTGCATATTCCTTTTAATAGAATTCAATGCTCTTTTCTATCGCATGCGATTTATTTTCTACGTATTTAAGTTCACGAATCTGAGATCAGACTCGATTCATTGCCCAACCTCGCCGCTTCTTCTTGATCTCCTTCTCCCTCGCACTCTATGCCTGGAAACCGAGATCAATATTGATTTTATATTGCCATTTGACCGCTAGGCGCCATATTGCCTACAAATTGAGTGATTGGGTTTCTTTTTAAGATCCCGCACAATCGTCTGAATATTGATATGGGAAATTGGGAGCTTTGCTAAATCTAAACAATTTATTTTACCAAATTACTAAACAGCTGCAGGTATTTATGGACTTATTTATTTATAAACTTACAATCTTAATATATCAATAGAAGTCATTTAAAAATTTTAAAGTTAGTTGTGGTTTGTTAATAAGTGCAACTATAAGACTAGAGTTATAATTTTAATGACAAACAATATACAATACTTAGTTAAGTACAAGACATTATAATTAATCAAGTAATACCAAAGTGTAAGATACAAAACAATACATAAGTGTTTTTACTGCATTAAAAATATACTATAGACACCGAAATTTACAGATTGTATACCAAAGCAATTAAACCCCGTAAGCTGCGGGTCTAATCGCAACCCATATATAACCCATACAAATATACGATTAATCATAACTATGAGAATAACAATAATATTATAATAATAATAATTAATTTTAGTTTTAGTAATTTCTTACTATTATCTAATAACAATGAGAATAATAATAATAATAATTATTATTTGTAGCTTTAGTAAATTCTTTGTATTATCAATATAAATAGACTTACAATTAATTTTATATAATATGATTTCAGATGATGATTTTTCATCTTTGGATAAACTTAAGTAGTTTTTTTTTGAGCTTTCACTTAAAATATAATATTTTCCTTGACATGCACTCACTTTTGCAGAAAAACGAAAAGAAATGATTAACTGCCGCGCTTCTTCGAATAAATTCTCAGAATTGTCCTGCCACTTGGCCATAGGCCTTCTGAGCACATTTCTATGTAATCCTGTGAGCTTTGTTGGCTTGTGAAACAAATTTTGGTTGTTTTGTTTCTGACAACCGCCCAGCGACAGTCTATGCCAACTGTCGCACAGTGGGCACTCCAAGCAAATTCCCACTCTGCGAACTGAGTGTATGACTGTCACATGCGTTTGGCGTCCGGCTCCAAAGTTTATACGCTCTAACGGCAAATGGCCAAGGGAGCAACTGAGGGGTGGCGGATGAGGTCGCTAACGCCCACAAAAAAAAAGTTGCTGGGTCCCTTGAAGGCAAGCGCGTAAATCTTTTGCATAATTCAGTGGCTGCTGAATCTGCTTTTGCTTTTGCTGTTACTGCTTTTACTTCGGCTTCTACTTCTGCTTCCCTGCTCTACCCAGGACACTGTACTCTGTACTGTACACACTTTAAGGCGGTTTCAAGTGGCGCACTTACGACTCACAGCCATAGCAGCTGCTTGTCACACCAATAGCCTGTCCAACTTCTTCACCAGCCCAGCCTCCTTCGTGTCCATTCGGTCGAACAAGTTGAGACCCCCTGTCTGTGCTCATTCCAGTGTGGAATCCAGTACTCCCCACTCCAGCTCCCCTCTGAGCGCACATGCAAATCCCGAGCTGTCCGTCATTGGCACCCACCCTTGTCCTCTTCATCCTCAAGCTCATCGGCGTCTCGTTTTATAGTTAAACATGCCACCCATTTAATAATCATCCCTCTACGCATTGTCTCCCCCGTCACATGTAAATGATTTTTTTTCGTTGCTTCTCTACTTCTTCTACTTATTCTCCATATACTTCTTTGTGGACTTTGCTACTTTCTCAGCTTCCGCTCGAACATATCCGGGACGTTTCTTATCCATTCTTTTCCTGTCGTTGTTGTTGTTGTTGTAGTGCGTGTGCTTGTACGCGTGCAGACTGTTGTTTAGTTGAGTCTCTTCCCGCGATGTTCCCTGGTCTCTTGGGGCGTCATTTGTATTAACGAAGGTGAAGGATTTTTCAATTCCCATTTTTATTCTCCCGCTTCATTGTTTACTTTTTTTTGGCACCGTGGCGTGTTATATATGACGTATTGCTTCGTACCTGAAATTGACATAAATCAGTTTTTTAGCTTGCGAGGTTCCTAAGTGGTCCCACTGTACCAGCTGCTTATTTATCTTCATCTACGGCGCACACATTTCCTTATTTACGATCTTGCTTAATGCATGTAAATATTCTTAACAACTAAGAATGCGGCAGTTGAGTGCGCCTGAAAAAAATGTTTTGTTAAAATATACCAAATTAATATAAAAAATATACTAAACTATTCCAGATGCTTTATTTGGTATAACGATAGATTAAAATTGTGCCATAGAGTAAGAAACCTACACTTGAGCGTGCTCGACTCTGAAATACCCGCGACTCATTGTGAATAAAAGTACAGAAGAACGGTATTAATGTCAAAATATCTCAAATGAATATACCACAAACATAGCAAATGCTTTATTTGGTGTTTTTATATAGTACTACATTCAAAATATTCCAGATTGTCATTTAAAGCAACTAAGACCTGTAGTAAGTTTCCGTTGTTGCCCATGCAAAAGTATTTCCTTAATAACTTCGTTATAAAGACTGTAGTTATTGTCGTATATACCAAAATTACGACTTTTATCGATTTGTGGAAGCGGAAGTGGACGTGGCAAAAATTTAAAACAAACTGGATCTGAGTGCAAACTTAAGAAGTCCTATATGGGGTCGGAGATGACTTTTTCTGGTTGTTACATACATTTCCTGCAGGTACAAAGTTATATTTTGAATGCGGTACTATATCGATTACCACATATACCATTTGGTATACTTTTAGTATATTTGCAGTATATTCGGTATATTTTGAGAATAATACCGCAAAATATATTGCTTTTAATCAAATTGGGTAGCGGGTATCTCACAGTCGAGTGCACTCGACTGTAGCTTTCTTACTTGTTTTATGTCGAATTTAATAAACATCCGTCAGCAATAGATCAGTAGATCTTACGTGTAAGTTAAGGAATTTGCCAAAACACTTACAATAAAAGAGATGCTAAAAAGAGGCATAAAAACACGACATTAAATGGACAATAGACAAACATGGTCATAACTACGCAGCTGCAACTCATAGAATCCGAAGCCTGTAATTTCGGACAAGCACCAAATAATTCCATATCCACAACCTCAACTACAACTACAACTGCAACTATGGACACATCCACATCCCAGAGCTAAGTCCAGACGTTGCGCGTGCGAGTTTGCCGTTCGGCATTGCGATTATATCAGAGTACAGGAATCGATGCTTGGCACGAAATGAGTCTCTGTCTAGGCTTAAATATAATAATATTTGTATGCGTTATGGCCACATACACATATAGTGGAGTAGGAAGATGGAAGTGTTGGTGGGGGAAGGGAGTGGTAGCACTCTTGGCAGCAGTTGCAGAAAGCCTTGTTAGCTCCGTTTGCCAAACTGACCAGTCTTGGCTAAGCAGGCATTGAGTTGTGAATAAGTGAGTAAGCCAACACTCTTCACTGACCTCCCCCGCTTCGTGTTACAGTGCTGCGCTGGGAGGGCGCCGGAGGTCATTTGGCTTCTTAAATGCAATTGAACGGTGTTCGTGCGGCATTTTGGGGCAACACTTTGCAAGTGATTCTAGTGGCTCCACTAGCGGTGAGTAGAGTTCGCTTGCCATGCTTCCTGAATGTGCACAATTTGGGTAACAGGGTTGTCGAAGCATAAAAAGAAACGGATAAAAATTTAAGGAACTCTATCAAAAATATTTAAATGTTATGTAAAAATATTAAACTGAATAAAATAAATATTACTGTTTATTTAATAAAAAATACTTCTTAGAAAGACAAGTCACATCATAAAATTTTTTTTAAGGTTTTCTAAGAAATATACCACTGATGGATATTGATGAAAATTAATCAAAAATAAGAAAATATCATTTTCTGAATTAAAATCAGTTAAGAATTTTAAGCAACTATTCTAAAAATATGTATAGTAAAGTTTATATCATGAAATATTGAAAGCATAATGTTAAAGATTATAAAGACACATTATATTATATGCCTATTTTAATATATTAAAACTACATTTCGCGTTGGGAACTCAGTCTTACAATACTTACCACTATTTAGATTGATAAAAAGACAGCGCCGCAAAGAATTCTCAACAAATATCCACTAAATGGTTGAGCAGATGATCGCCCAAAGCTTATGCGCTGTCAATTTCATTGTTTTCCGGTGTCTAAATTGTAATCCTTGACTGTCTGTCCGTTTCCCTCTCCCTCTCTCACACTCTCTTGTTGCATCCTTGCAGTGAACAGAGCGGCTTTCACTTTGCCGATATTCTGGACTGGGTGAGAAGCGATCGCTGTCCCTGCTGCTGCCCCCATGCCACATACGAGCTGGGAATGGGAAGTTTGAATTCGCGTTGGGTCCAAGACTGAGAGACTGTTGGATCGCGAGAGTTGGGGTCTGGGGTCTTGTTCTGTCTTGTGTGTTCGCTGGTCGTTTACGATTTAGTCGCGATTGGACGGCGAATTTGTTACACCCACAATTGTTGTGGCAGTCACCTTTTCAGCCTGGTAGTTTCCTTGCCACTTGCGGCACTTTTGCACTTGAAATGAGATCGCCATGGATTGCTCAACGAGTGTCTGCTTCCCTCTGGCTGCCTGCCTGCCGTGTCTTAGAAATGATTTATTTGAGCACGCGCGTTTGCCAGTTCATAGAGGCCACACTCCCGACTCCCGAGCTGCTGGTTTGTGTCTGGTGAGCTTTGCTTATCGCCAAGCAATTAATCCGTGTGATTGGTCACTTGACGCCCACGTCCAGTTTAGCGAAAATATTCTCTGTTGTACGAGCTAAGTATCAAGAATAATCAGGCCAGTATTGAAAACACTTCTTAGGTAACTTTCAAGTAAGTTAAGAGGCGTATAACTAGATGTATTTCTCCTTCTAGTTCGTATCTTGAATACCTAATATATATCAAATGAAATATCTGAATAAAAACTCCTGTATTCAACTGGCATTTGAAAGTTTATTGTGCAAGCATTTTAGTTAAAGGAAATCAGTTGTGAAAATTCGCCTAAAGAGAAGGGAGATTCTTACTTCTTCTTGAGGAAGGGGCTGACGATGGCAGGAGCCGCATAGGTGGTGATCGGAGCAGTGTAAGCAGGAGCTGAGTAAGAGGTCACGGGTGCTGCATAGGCCGGAGCACTGTACACAGAGCGAGTGTAAGCGGGATAGGCAGCGGAGTAAGTGGCCACAGGAGCAGCAGCAGCATAAGTTGTCACTGGAGCAGCAGCAGAATAGGTGGCCACTGGGGAAGCAGCAGCATAAGTTGTAACTGGAGCAGCAGCAGCATAGGTGGTCACTGGAGCAGAGAAGGCAGGGGCTGCAGCGTAGGTGGTGACAGGAGACGCCAGGTAACCAGCTTGGGCGACAGCCAGGCACAGAGCAAAGCAGATAAGGAACTGAAAGTCAGAGAAGAGAATCATGAATCTGAAGCAATTGTTAAGGCTGCATCACACTAACTTGCATGTTGATTGTTTTGAGTTTGTTTTGTTGGTTCGTCAACGACTGATGCTGATGGCCAATTAACGCATCGCTTTTATAGCCAACTTAACAACTGCTCAATTGCGTAGGCGATGCCAGCAAGCAAACAAGTTTTTCGGCTTAAATTCCGAACTAGAACACAAAAGATAGATTTCTATAGAGCACTCGTAAATGCGGATGCTGTCACAGTTATTGGCATTATCTTCAGTTCGACTCATAATTGTCGAGTAATTGACACCGTAGGCGTATCTAATGGATTAATTTTTAATTTTTTTTTTCTTGATAAGACTCCTATTAGATTTATATAAGTTAATTATTTATTTAAAAATAATAACAAAAATATATTTCATTACGATTCCGATTGGAACCGTTCTTTATTGAAATTGAATTAAAGACTAAAGACTAATTCTAAAGCTAGCCCTATATAAAGCTGCGAGTTTCAGCAGCGGCGTCGACAGCGCTGCTTTGGTTGGTGAATTGGGTGCAATGCTTCTTGTTCCTGGAATTGCTTGCACCGGCATGTGGCGGATGTATTGGGCAACTTGGCTTGGGTCTTCTTGGAATGTTTTGCAGGTGCACTCGGCGCGTGCAGGAAGTTAGTCAGACGCTGAGTCTGCATTTTGGACTTGTTGGATTTGTTGTTTGGGTTTTGAAATGTTTTGTCTGTTAACTCTTCCCCCTCTAATTCGTGCTTGTCCTCAAGCAAATTTTATTTCTCAAAAGTATGGGATGTTGTTGAATTGAGGCAGTGGATTTTTCTGTAAATCTTCTTGCTTGCGGAGTGGTGGCTTCAATGTTTCTGATGGAGCTGGTGTTGGTCCAAGTTGAAGGGTAATGGTGTTCTTCTTCCGACTGCAAGCGTGAAGTCCTAACGCTGTTATCAGGATGACACCGAAGAGCGTTAACATTGTAATGCTGTTGACCATGGAATGCGTCTGTATGTATTGCAGCTTGTTGGTGTTATTGAGATGAAGCGCTTCCAGTGCCTCTAGGGATAGAATCCTTAAACGTTCAGTTTCTTCGGCTGTTATTCGTGAGATTGGCACTTTTGGTTGCATAATGACTGGCTCCATATTGTTGAATAGCCGCTCTTTGATTTGCATGGAATCGTTGATTAGGTGTATTAGAAATGACCCTTCCAGATGATTTCCGGTTCCATTCCAGACCAAATTGCCGTTGAAGTTATTGAGGAGAATTATACCATTGTCGATTTCCTCTATCTCCGGGATGTGATCCGCGTTGCTGAAACTGCACAGTGCTCTCTCTCCCTTAACTAATTTCGGAATACAATGTGTTTGGCTTACATCAATAACATTCTTTTGTCGCAAACTTTTATGTTTAAGTAGGTTTTACAATTTTTTGGTATGCCATATACTATATCATTATACAAAAATAGTTGACTTATTTCTAAGTGTACAATTGCGTTATTTTTACTATTGGTTTTAATAAAATATCTTGATATTCAATTTCTTCTAGGTTAGGAATTTTGACAATATACAAAAGTGTAGTTTTATTATGAAGCATTGATATATCGGAGAATTCCATTATCTCTTCGATTGACAATGGTGGCATATTGCCTTTTCTAAATATTTCTCCAATTTCTGTTAGTTCATTTTCGTTTAGTAAAAGAGTATTTGCTATATTTAATTTGGCCCACTGAGTGGCATACTTGATATTTACTATTTCATCTTTTAATAATCGGATTTCATTATGAAGGCTAATGGCTACCTCGTTACTAAGAAAACTACTTTTTTGTATTGAATTCGTTAGGGAGTTCGATAAGGACGTAAGTTTGTTAATTCTTTGCTCCAGTTGTGTATTAACTATAACCTGTTGATTATTATTACTGATGAGATTATTGATATTTTCTTTTAACATGACGAGATCGTCATGATCTGGGTTACCTGCTATGTACTTCCAACCTGTGCCTAACCAATTTAGTGACCTAGATTTTCGTTTATTTGGGGAATCTGTTATTGTTTTGAGTGCGTTAGTGGTAGCGATTAACTCATGATGTATTGTTGAATATAGCGGACTACGCTTTAGGCCCTCTTCAGTATGACTGTTAAGTAGGTCTAGTGCTTCCTGGATTTGATTAAGGTCTATTACATGTACTAATTTTGTTGAGGATGTCTGTAATTTTCCCAGTCCCCTATGAATGGTCACTGTCTGAGCGTTCGTGTAGTTTGTAATGTCCATCGTAGCTTCCGTTATTGTCCATAGTAATACCCTGCGAATATTATGATTTGATGTTACTTTTATGTACGATTCTTCCAGATTCTGTTAAAATGTTTGTATTTTTATCTTCTTTAACTAATTCTTTCTTAAATCTTGGGAAAGTTTTGAACCTAAACGAGTGTTTACTTTTACATATATTTCTTGTCCTGGCTCATAAGTTATTATTTCGTTTCTGCTTTTGTTGTGGAATTGTAAATTTTATTTTGTGCTATCTTAAGTTTGTCAATATTGTCTTGTCTGGCCTGTTCGTACTGGTCTGGGTTTGTCGTGACTCTCCTTCCGAAGAATACCTCTAATGGTCGCTTTTTGGTCGTGGAGTGGAAAGAGTAGTTATATTCGTATATGGCTCTATCTAGAAGTTCTTCGAAGGTTCTATGGTGGTTTTCTTTCTGTAAGCATCTCATTACTTCGGAAAGTGTCGAATGGAACCTTTCTACTTGTCCATTAACTGTACTCTTATATGGTGGCGCAGTGTAAATTGTAATATTTAACTGATCCTCAAGCATGAATTTTATGGACCTTGAGTTGAGAGATTTCTCATTATCTATTACAACGAACTTAGGAACTCCATAATAGAAAATAATGTCCCTAAGTGGTGTTCGAATGTCTTCTATTGCTTTTGAATTGATTATGCGTGCCTGTGCTAGTTTTGAGAATTTATCTATTGCTGTAAGAACTAAATGGCCTTTGGTTGAGTAAATGTCAATGTGAATGATGTGACCGGGATATTCTGGTATTGGAGTTTTTTATTTCTGGATTAGGGGATGTCGGTCATATTTAGATTCCTTACAAATTTTGCATTGCCTTACTATGTTGCTTATTCTTTGTTTCATTTTGGGGAAGTAGAATTTTTCTGCTAATTGAATTTTATTTTCTTCGGCACTGCGGTGTGCTCTATTGTGGATTTTGAGGATTTCCTCCTCTTGTCTAGATTCGTTGGTGAGGTCTACAGTCATAGATTGAGAGAATCGGGTTTTGACGTTTTTGAAATATTTAGGATATAATAGTTGTATTTTCCCCATTATATCCTCAGTTGTTTGATGCCATTTATAACCGAAGGGTTGAGGTATTTTTAGAGTTTCTACTAATTCTTTATCGTTAAATTCCTTTTTGTATATTTCGTGTCGATGGAACGTGGGGAATGGTATAGAGAATATGTAGTCGGATTTATCTGATTTGTTAAGAAATATTTGGTTCTTGAAAACATTAATGGGGACTTCCATACTGGGTATTAGTTCGTGACTTGAGCTTTCTGCACTATGCTGAGTTGAGGCTATGGAATTGATTTGATCAGTTGCTATTCTCGAGAGTGCGTCAGCTACGACGTTCTCCTTTCCTGGTTTGTAGAATATTTCGTAGTCATATTCTTCTAGGTAGGATTTCCATCTTTTAATTCTAGCATTTCCGTTCCAACTGCTCAAAGAATGTGTTAGGGGTTGATGGTCGGTGAATATTTTGACTTTTGCTTTCCCATATAAATAATTTTTGAGAGCTTTAAGTGACCAAATGATGGCCAGCATTTCCTTTTCGTTAGCTGCATAGTTTTCTTCTGCTTTTGCTAGTGTTCTCGATAGGAATGAAATTGGTTGGTTGTCTTGCGATAGGACTGCTCCTATTGCGTAATTAGACGCGTCCGTTGTCAAGTGAAATTCTTTAGTAAAATCTGGATAGCGAAGAATTATTTCCTTTGAAATAAGACAACTTCGTAGTTTTTGAAAAGCCTTCAATGCTTCGGAGTCAAGAGTAATTGGTTTTTTTTTGATGACCTGTTTTTGGACACGTGTCCATCTTCCCCCTCTTAAAAGAGACGTAAGGGGTTTTGCTAACTTAGCATAACTTTGTATGAATCTTCGGTAGTAGCCGGAGAGTCCAAGAAAAGATCTCAGCTCTTTTAGTGTTTTAGGGCAGGGATAGTTGGCTATCGCTGCGACTTTATTTGGATTTGTTTCGATGCCTTTATCGGAAATTACAAAACCTAGAAATTCGACTTTATTCTTCATGAACTCGCATTTATCTAACTGACATTTCATGTTGGCATCTTGTAAAGTTCGAAAAATTAACTCCAAGTTCCTGTAATGGGATTCATCATCTTTACTAAATATGATGATATCGTCTATGTAAATGAAACATATCTTACCGATATGTTCATGAAGTATGTCATCCAAAGCTCGCTGAAATATAGCGGGCGCGTTTTTGAGACCAAATGGGAGTCGTGTAAACTCATACTTTCCGTTATTGACGGAGAATGCGGTCTTTTCTATATCTGAAGGTTTCAAAGGGATTTGATGAAAACCACTTTTGAGGTCTAAAACCGAAAATACTCTATTATTGCCTAGCTGTGCAAGTACCTCGCCTATCTCAGGAATAGGGTATTTGTCTGCAATGGTTACTCTGTTTATTTTGCGATAGTCTATTACGACGCGATATTTCTTTTTTCCTGAAGCGTCAGCTTTTTTGGGTACGATCCATACGGGAGAATTGTATGGGGACCGAGACGGTCGAATTATTCCATCTTCTAAAAGTTCTTTTATCTGTTTATTCACTTCATCTTTCAGTGACATTGGATACTGATAGAACTTGGAATATACAGGGGTGTCGGTTGATGTTCTTATTGTTGCTTGTACCTTGGTTGTGTAGGTCAGTTTTTGGTTTGGATTGGCGAAGAGGTTTGGAAATTTTTTTAAGAGTTGGTTTAGATTTGTTTTCTGTGTTTCTGACAGGTGGCTTGTTCTTGGTACTATTGTATTTACTGCTTCGAAGATTTGTTCTTTTAAAGGGATTTTTATCTTGTTTCTGATTACCATTAGGTTTTACTTGGATTTATCTCTGCTCCTAATTCCTTTAAGGTGTCGTTTCCTAAAATAGCATCAAAAGTTTCTAGGTCTTTTAATAAGAAAAATTTCACCTCAACATCTGTTATATTGAACAAGTTGGCATTTTTGTGGTGTGTTACCAGTGTATTACCTCCTATCGAGACGGCGTGAAAAGGGTTTTATTTGGAGTGGGGTTTTCTACAAATTTCGGCTTGATGTAATTTCTATTGGATCCAGTGTCAATGAGAATTTTAATTATTTGGCCGTTCCTCAATCTACAAGTAAAGTATGGGAGAGAGGAACTCTTTACTCTAAAAATTTAGTGCAGAGTAGTCATAAAATTCGCAAGTGTCATCTTCATAGTTGTTGTCGTATTGGTCTACTTGTTCTACGTATTCTTCTATTGTTTGTTCTACGTCTGCGTGAGTCTCGTATTCAGCGACTGCTTGTTCATAGTTAGTTGTGGTATCGTAAGTTTCTGTCGAAGGTTCTGTTATTTCGTCGTTGTTTGTCTGTATGTTAAAGTTTCTCTGTCGTTTCTGTCCGTCTGGTATAGGACCGGGGGGTCTTTTCCCAGCTTCGAATCGTGGCCTGTTCATGTAGTTGACAAATTTCGTTTGAACGCTGGAATCCACATCCATTGGTTCTGGACGCGGTAGCGGTTTCGGGGCCATTGGCCTAGGTGGTGCAACCTGTTGAGAGGTTGTGGCAACAGTGTATTGCCGTGGGTTGGCAATTGGTTGATACCAGAATTTGGGAAATATTGTCTTGGTAGTGGAGTTGGTGGTAGTTGTCCGTAGTGTAAGTATTGTCGTGGCTGTTGTTGTCTGAAAGGGATTGGTGGTGGTTGTCTGTTTGAGAAGATGACATTCCGTGGGGCTGGTATGGGTTTACCATTACTGTTTCTAAAATGTGTTGGATGTCCTTTAAAAGTGGCATGTTTCGACCTAAAGGTTTGATTTTCCATTTTTAAGCAGAGATGTAGTGCGGTAGGTAAGTCTGCTGGTTCTTTCATGCCTAATAGCCGAGGCAAGTCACCTTGTAGCCCTCGAATGAAAGTGTCTAGCGCTTTGTCTCTGTATAATTTTGTCAACATTGCTTCCCGTTTCTGTCAATATCCATGCTACTCGTTTTATTTAAAATTAGAGACAAGTGTCTGTATACGTCTTTGTGGAAATCTTCCACTGATTGATTCGGACCTTGTACTAATGTAGTCATTTCATATTCTAGGGTTGCTATGTCTCGTTTATCTGCATAATGCAGTGATAGACATCTACACATGGCATCCCAGTTAAGCGGTACCTTATATGCTTCTAAAGCTTGGTCTGCACTTTTCGTTATCTTGTCTCGGATGGTGTGCAAGATATTATGATATTTGGGCGTACCTTGGTATGAGTTATATGCTTGTAAAACACGCTCTACACTTTTTTCCATGAGCTAAATTCTTCGGGGTTTCCACTAAACTCTCGCAAACCTTTTGCTATGTCGGGTACTCTGTCAAGATCTGTCAAATTTCTTTGATGTTCTGGCGCAATAACATGATCTGGGAGACTTAGAAAATCTTCTACAGGATTGGTATGTTGCCTTAATAATGTTGGCAATTGTTCGGCTAATATTTCGCTTATAGCGGCTGTTAGAGCGGCTCTGTTATTTTCGTTCATGGTGGGTCTGTTTTGTTGATGTTCTAAATGCCTATTGTTTTGTCTTTCAATTGAACGTTGCCTTTGTGCTTCGTTCACTTGTTCTATTTCTTCTGGATCTAGTATGGGGGGTCGAATTAAGTTATGACGATTGGCCATAAGCGATAAGATGAAATTTAAACGCTATATTTTTCCTTTTTCCTTTTTTTTTTTTTTTTTTTTTTTTTTTGTTTTATATTATAAGTTTATAACCAGTGGATGGTTTTTTCCTTCTACCTTGGAGGGTCCCTTGGGAATCGCAAAGTTGGAATAAGTTATATCACCGTTGTGATCTTTTTGTTTGATTTATCGCTTTACGCTTATTTATGTTATTTACTCTTTTACTATGGACTCTTTTGAGTCTTGTTTACTTTGCAATGATTCGTTTCTTTTCTTATATATTTTTTTAATTTTGCTTTTCGCTTTTAGTTTTATTCATTTGCTTGTGATTTGCTATATTCTATATGGACTCCTTGGAGTCTTGTGTATTTTCACACTTTGCTTTATGTTTTTAATTTCTGTTTTTGTTTTCTTTTCTTTGTAAAATTTCTTATATCTAGCTTACATTAGCAATGATGTGGCCACCTTTCCTGATGGGACGGGGTTGTTCCTTTTGCAGCTGCTACTGGGGCTCCGTGATCCATACCTCCTGGAGAGTATTCTGAGAACGGATCTTGCAGAATATGTGGTCCACCGATGCAGTTCTCACAATCTCACCTGTTACACTAGCTAACTTAATGGCTTGGTACAGGTTTATGTTGGCTAACTTAATTGCCGAGATTGTTTGAACTGTTCCTTCAACTGACTAATTTAATAGTCGCGAAGGTTTTGCAAATTTAATTGCTTTGGTAGCACTTGGTCGAATTAACGTCCTTTTGGCTTAGTTGCACTTCGTCAAATTAATGTCCGATTGGCTGGTTGTTATTTCCCAGTGATTGATTATCACGAGCCTTTATTGGGATAATAACTTGGTTTGAATCGCGCACTTAGAAACTGTTTTGCTCTGTCGATGCACTATTCGCTTTCACGCACTTAGAAACTGTTTTGCTCTATCGTAACGCGATTTGACCGAAAATGTTCTTTGGCGCACTTAGATACGGTTTTGCACTATCGATACGCGAACTTTCCGGTCCCTGCTCGGGCGCCAGTTAATTATTTATTTAAAAATAATAACAAAAATATATTTCATTACGATTCCGATTGGAACCGTTCTTTATTGAAATTGAATTAAAGACTAAAGACTAATTCTAAAGCTAGCCCTATATAAAGCTGCGAGTTTCAGCAGCGGCGTCGACAGCGCTGCTTTGGTTGGTGAATTGGGTGCAATGCTTCTTGTTCCTGGAATTGCTTGCACCGGCATGTGGCGGATGTATTGGGCAACTTGGCTTGGGTCTTCTTGGAATGTTTTGCAGGTGCACTCGGCGCGTGCAGGAAGTTAGTCAGACGCTGAGTCTGCATTTTGGACTTGTTGGATTTGTTGTTTGGGTTTTGAAATGTTTTGTCTGTTAACTTATACAACACGGAATTCAATAAACTCATATATAAGTAATTTATTTTTATTTATCGGTTTACAAGTATGTTTGGCTTAAATCGTATTTTTGTGATCACTTGATAATAATATTCATGAACGTACACTACAATTTGAACTTCGTTGTATGGCATTTTACTAGAACGGGTATTATAATACAAAAGGTTAAGTTTAGTAAATCTAGAGCAATTTTTTTCGGAGTGTACAAATATTTCATTTCAAAACAACGAATATTCATTTCGTCGTATTAACAAAAGAAAAACATTCCTAAATTTCATTAGGTGAATTACTAATACTATTCACTTTCGATGAAACCAGCCTAATACATTTAAATAGTTCGTACGTAGATTTTCGGTCAGTGAATAAACTAATAATGTTTCATTGGTTCATGTTCATATTTATGATTTTCTGATCATAAATATATAAATTTGTTTTTTAAATTCTTTTACTCTTGGAAAAAACTTCATATTATTTTGAAGCCTCAAAATAAGTTAAATAATTTCTTGATTATTTATCTTTTTCTGCATATTTATGTAAGCCGAAGATGTGAACAGTTGATGGAAAGAGAACAAATAAATTGGTAACTTAGGTTTAAAATTAATGTAGCTCTTTTAGCTAATAATAAGAAGTAAATACTATTAGTATTTCAGATCATACGAAGCTGTCAGAATAAATAATAAATGTTAATAAGTTATATATATATATATTTTTTTAATTAATTATATTATTTCACTTAAATTTTTGGTATCAACTACTATTAAAGATCAATATAAAAATTATTTTATATGGAGAATATATTAATAAATTGGCCATGCAATGAAATCGACTTTACTATCGAAGTGCGTCTAGATCGATTAGTGTTCAGTCGATTGCACCAATCAAAAGTCGAGTTCTTCAGGCCCTTCCTCATGTTCCTTCCATCTACATAGAGTCAAGCAAGTGACATGTTGACATTTCACGCATTTGGCAGTTTAGCAGTGTCACCGAGCAGAAACCGCTAACAAGGGCAAAAAGGCAAACAGAAACCAGCAGAGCTCAGGACAAAGAAAAACTGTTTTTCCAGTGGGTTTTCCACGACATTGCGAAAAATTTGCAAATCCCATGCACACGTCTGCCAAAAAAATAAAGGGACAGTCAAGTGTGTGTGTGTGTGCTCAGCTTTTGGTTGGCTGCACACACACACACACACACACACACAAGCGCAGATACTTTCGCAGACTTTCACCGCATGTCAACACCGAGAAGCAAAACCAAAGACATTCACAGCGCACCCTCTGGTACTTCCCTTGACTCCCCCACTCGCTTAGCCCTTGGCATCGAGCTGAGCTGAGCTCGCCCGCATTTCGCATGTCGTATTTTGCCTCTTGCCAAAATGTTTTTATTGGAATTTTATTTTATTTCATTGGATTTTGATGGTTTCATTGTGTGTCCCAGACCCTTAATGGAGTCACTGCCTCTCTCCTCCTTCGCTCAATTCCCACCCCCGTTCATCCGATTGCCAAACGGTGCAGGCAAAATGCGTATGCAAATTTTTTTCTATCTGCCCCAGCAAAAAGAAAACCACTAAGATACTGCGCTAACCGGATTTTTGGCAATATTCGATGGTAGATGGTAGTCAGGGAAGTGGAAGGAGGATGTGGGTTGTTTTGGGCGGTATTTGCTGTTCTGTTTGTTGTTATAAACATAACACGAGGCTCAGCTGCTGTGCCACACTTGCAACGACGCGTTGAACATTTGACATTTACTGCTAATGAAGTCAATTGCTGTCATTTATCTTGTTGTTGTCCTTGTCGTTGTTGCTATTGTGGGATGTTGGCTTTGATGGGTGACACTACATGAGATAACACGCACAACATGTTACTAAATTCAGTTGAGATTTGGAAGAGGGGAGAGCCATTTTTAGTGAATAACCTGGCGAATCTTTAAAATGGTGTTCAACAAGGTTATCACAGAATTTGCATTCAATATTCATAATAATTGTTATTTCCAACATTTAAAATTAAACGAAATTAGAAAAATCTTCATATAATATAGAAATACCATTACCGGAAAAATTATTTGTACTTTCACATGGTTCAATTGTTTATTTTTATACCCGCTACCCATAGGGTAGAAGGGTATTATAACTTTGTGCCGACAGGAAATGTATGTAACAGGTAGAAGGTGGCATCTCCGACCCTATAAAGTATATATATTCTTGATCAGCGTCAACAGCCGAGACGATATAGCCATGTCCGTCTGTCCGTCTGTGTGTCTGTCCGAATAACAAGCCTAATTTTAAAGCTAGAGTTTCGAATTTTGGTATATACGGTATATTGTATGGTATATACAATAATTACTATAGTAGTTATGATTCCTGAAAATTTGGTTGCGATCAGATAAAAATTGTGGAAGTTATTAAAGAAATACTTTTGTATGGGCGAAAACGCCTACTTACTAGGGGTCTGAGTTGCTTTGGCCGACAATCTGGTACATTGAGCCGTATATGGTATATTTTGAATGCTGTACTGTATCGATATACCAAACATATCATTTGGTGTACTTTTAGTATTTTTTTTAGTATTTTCGGTATATTTTGAAAATGATACCGCAATATTTTGCCTTTATTAAAAATGGGTAGCGGGTATCTCACAGTTGAGCACACTCGACTGTAACTTTCTTACTTGTTAAAATCTACAACACATAAAGTGCACATTTTATTCGGACTTGTCGTAGATTAAATGTACAGACCGGTTTACGGCATTCTAGTATTTTAAAGGTTTACAATCCTAGAAACAAAAAATTATTAATTAAATATATCTGTTAACTAACAGAAAATACTGATATATACTATGTGTGGTATAACGACAAACTACCTCATTAATAATATAGCACATGGAACAAAATATAATAAATTGTCAACCAAATCAATTAAGACCCAAAAGTTTACAAATTTATGTTCATAAGTGTTTATAAAATGTTATTTTTTTGCACGCACCTAATACGAATACATTTCAAAGAGCTCTAACAGAATATTTGTAGTCACTAATTTGCGGCTAATTTCCAATCTTACAAGGTTAATTTTTTGGAGCATTTCGTATTAAATGAGGCGCAAAGCGTAGCCACAGAATGCATACAAGAATGCCACACTTAAGTGCAACATGCTGTGGCAAAGTGACCAATAAGAAGTGTAGAGTGTGGAACGAGAAGCGTGCAGTTGCCCCAGTCGGCCGGTCGCATGTTTGGCATGCAGCAATAATTTGCACAAAACGTGCAGCGGCCGCCTGTAAAGCGATTACTCTGCATAATGTTGCCTGATCTAAATACTCCGACCTCAGCTGGGAATCTGACTCCAACAGACAATTGGCAACACATGCCAGGTTGAGGCTGGGGATATGTGTGGCATATGTCTCTGTGTCTGTGTTTGTATCTGTTTCTGTATCTTTAACTGTGGCACTCGCTACGATTTGGATTTCTTTAAACATCGCAATTGCTCTTGATTATGCTCATGGACATGGGGGCATCGAATTAATGTATCTGTATCTGCCTGCAAATCTTTAATAAATCGTGAAAATGCTGCGAACGTGACAAAAGAATATAGTGCATCTAGTAAGCTATACTATAGCATAAGCTTAAGAATGGATGTGTTCAAATCGAAGGCATAGCAAAAAAATATATAAACAGATCTGAAGGGAATTTACCTCGCGTAGCACAGCAACAAAATATATACAATTTAGTTATTGGAAATTTTTTTTCCAAAAAAGAGGGACGATTAAAAAATTTCTTATTCAAATGTTATTATTATATAATCATTTATATAATCATTCATCATATAATTCATTTATTTATTTCAAAACCAACTGTTAATACAAACACCTTTATTTTGCTAAATGATTTTAAATTTATTAAATAATTTAAAAAATTTGGTAAATTGAAAGCATTAATGATTTATTAACAATAGTTTAAGCTGAAAATTAAAAAAAAATCATTTTAAGATTATAGCATTCTACCTCTTACCATATGGAATATGTAAATAACCCCCAATGAATATTATTCATGAACAATAGAGGAGCTGTTATTTGAGACTATGAATTCATTTTAAAGACATTTAGAACTTATGTTGAATCTTATACAGAATAAACAAGTTTTTATACCCGCTACCCATAGGGTAGAAGGGTATTATAACTTTGTGCCGACAGGAAATGTATGTAACAGGTAGAAGGAGGCATCTCCGACCCTATAAAGTATATATATTCTTGATCAGCGTCAACAGCCGAGACGATCTAGCCATGTCCGTCTGTCCGTCTGTGTGTCTGTCCGTCTGTGTGTCTGTCCGTCCGTCCGTATGAACACCTAGATCTCAGAGACTATAAGAGATAGAGCTATAATTTTTTTTTTCGACAGCATTTGTTATGTTTGCACGCAGATCAAGTTTGTTTCAAATTTTTGCCACGCCCACTTCCGCCCCTGCAAATCAAAAAAATCGAATAACAAGCGTAATTTTAAAGCTAAGGTTGTGAATTTTGGTATATATAATAATAACTATAGTAGTTATGATTCCTGAAAATTTGATTGCGATCAGATAAAAATTGTCGAAGTTATTAAAGAAATACTTTTGTATGGGCAAAAAACCCCTTCTTACTGGGGGTCTGAGTTGCTTTGACTGACAATCTGGTATATTGTGCTGTCTATGGTATATTTTGAATGCGGTACTATATCGATATACCACATATACCATTTGATATATTTTTAGTATTTTTGCAGTATATTCGGTATATTTTGAGAATAATACCGCAAAATATATTGCTTTTATTCAAAATGGGTAGCGGGTATCTCACAGTCGAGTGTACTCGGCTTTCTTACTTGTTCATTACTCCACAATATTATCTACTTTAATTTGTTCATACGCTTCAAGGACACACTCTTAAAGAAGCTCTCTCTCCCTAGTCCAAAGGTCTTTAAGAAACCCATTCCCTTTCTCAAACACTTTTCACCCATTCAGAAGTTATAAAATAATTACCGCTGCAAATTACAACTTAATCTGGAATTGACCCACAACACGAATGCGATTAAAGTAAAACTGAAAACAGGCAGCAAACTACGGGGTTAGATGAGGGATGAGGGGTGAGAGGTAACGGTTGACAAGTAAAGGTCACTCAATGTCCATGACGACTGTGAATGGGTGTGAGTATGAGCATTCGAGTACTCGGATATTCGAGTATTCCAATGACGAGGGCAACCGACCGACTGACCGCACGAACAAATGAATGGGCGACGGGTCGTCAGCCAAGGCAGCCAAAGGTCAGTTTCGGTTTCAGCTACAGCCACAATATCAGAAGCCCAACTACAATAACAATCGCATTCATAACCGGCATAAAAAATAAAAGAAAATGTGTACAAGGGTGTCGAATGAGTCGCGTCCAAAAAAAGGGGTGAGTGCCGGCCGACAATGAAAAGGGGAATGCCGCCAGACCAAAGGCTACTCAATGTTTTTGTTTAAAACGGCAGCAAATCAATTAAAGCTAGCCAATCTTGAGTTCAGTTTCAGACCGGTTCGGTCATTGCATTATTAACAAGTTAACCCAGGTCGCGTTTAGGTTGTGGCCAAAAAATCAGCACGGCCATTAAATTAAGCATCCGGAAAGGCGTTAGCCCAGCGAGTGAATTACCTTCTACGTATAAAAAATTCAACGATAAAGCTCACAAAAATAAAATAGAAATGAAAAGGGCAGAAAACCAAAGGAAATCGTAGACTCTTTCTTGCAAAATGGGGCGTTGGCCGGCAATAAAAATTGCGTTGTCCTTTACATGAGCTTGGCGAAATATTTTGTAAAAATTTTTTATTGCATTATTTTTGGCATTTGATTTTGAAGACTCGCCACGCTCCGACAGGCAAAGAAAGACCTGCTAATAATACAAGGCCAAGTATGCCATGGATGCTTCCCTTGCATTGCACGACTTGTTGAACATCAAATGAGGCCACTTCGGGCAGCTTTAAAAGCATTTAAGTTGCTGACTAGCTAAAGTCTAAGTTCAATTGAAAAATCAATTTTAATATCCAATATCCAATGTATGTCATAGAAATTGAAATGAAGTTTGTGGGGAAAAATGGGAAATTAAGACATTTTAATACAGAGCTTATATTAAAGAGATTATATTAAATTAATGTTTTAGATTTGTTTGATCTAATTTAATTATTTATTAATTATTAATTATAATTATACATAATTATAATATTGTAATAATATTGAGTTATAATACTTGATTGTTCAGAGATATTGTAAATATAGCTTTCATTTCAACAAGCTGAGATAGTTGCAAAAAAAAAAGTATTATTATTATTATGTAAGAAGATCGTGAGATTCCAACACCCATTTGTATTAAAAGCAAAACAATGCGAAAGCTGATTATACCCGCTACCCATAGGGTAGAAGGGTATTATAACTTTGTGCCGGCAGGAAATGTATGTAACAGGTAGAAGGAGGCATCTCCGACCCTATAAAGTATATATATTCTTGATCAGCATCAATAGCCGAGACGATCTAGCCATGTCCGTCTGTCCGTCTGTGTGTCTGTGTGTCTGTGTGTCTGTGTGTCTGTCCGTCTGTCCGTCTGTCCGTATGAAACACTGGATCTCAGAGACTATAAGAGATAGAGCTATAATTTTTTTTCGACAGCATTTGTTATGTTTGCACGCAGATCAAGTTTGTTTCAAATTTTTGCCACGCCCACTTCCGCCCCCGCAAATCAAAAAAATCGAATAACAAGTGTAATTTTAAAGCTAGAGCTACGAATTTTGGTATATACAATAATTACTGTAGTAGTTATGATTCCTGAAAATTTGGTTGCGATCAGATAAAAATTGTCGAAGTTATTCAGGAAATACTTTTGTATGGGAAAAACGCCTACTTACTAGGGGTCTTAGTTACTTTGGCTGACAATCTGGTATATTGAGCCGTCTATGGTATATTTTGAATGCGGTACTATATTGATATACCAAACATATCATTTGGTATATTTTTAGTATTTTTTAAAAGTATTTTCGGTATATTTTCAAAATGATACCGCAATATTTTGCCTTTATTAAAAATGGGTAGCGGGTATCTCACAGTCGAGCACACTCGACTGTAACTTTCTTACTTGTTTTTAAAATATGCCAAATCTATATACTGAAAATATGTATACTTAAACATACCTAAAGCTGTGTTTGGTATTAGGTTATACTTTTTCACCCAATGTATTCTATTGATAAAAAACAATCCAGATTGTCAAAAAGTTGTCAAACAGTATGAAATTTATACTATAAATATGTTATTTGAATCCCCTGGATAATCTTATTCCTTTCCTTGATTTTCAAATTTAATATTGCAGCGCGTCTAATTTTTGATTATTTTGCAATTTACATATGGAATTACTTTCACAAGGAACTTCGATAAAATGCAGACGACGAACCCCGCACAGATCGCTACATGATAATCAGTGAGAGCAATAAGAAACGAATCAAATTTCAGCAACGAGAGATGAGAACGCACGGCAGGAGTGCAATTGGAGGCAATTGTAGTGCCAAGTGCAAGATGATGTTAAGACGCTTCCCACACCACATTTAACCCAAACACGATTCAGCAAGTTGCACCAACACAACCGGAAGACAACAAAGTATGCGAACAACGAGGTGATCATGTGGCGCTACAAGGGAATCTCTTTCTCTCTCTCTCTCTCGGTAAGAATACTTTTCTTAAAGGGAATATGCCAAAAAGTCGAAGCTGGCGCTCGCGAAATAAACGATTATCATCCATTATGAGGAGTTTCAGTTGTGTTCCTGGACTGTCTGGACAGACTCTTCATATACATAGTTCTACTATATGTGTAGGTATTCCTTTATGAAAATGTTTGTTTTAGTACGTGACCGATAATACTGTGCGCAAAGAATGGACTGAGGTGAGTGAGCGCCGGCTGCTGATGCACAGAATGCGATACACACGCGATGTTCAGCTCAATTCTTACCTGCGCTGGCATTGTCTGCACTTATTATTGTTGTTACCCCATGATGTTGAGGTTCCCCTTGTTGTTGCTGTTAGCCAGATGATCTACATGAGGCAGTGCTCCATGAGGTAGGCGCTTGCAGAAGCAACACGTCGGGTTACAGGGTTCAATTGAGTTGACTCCTTTCCCATCTCATACTTTGTTCAGTACTCAGTTCAGTTCAGTTCATATGCATTTGCATTGGTCACGTTCTGGAGCGTGTAATATTTTTGCTTATCTCCCAAACAAATATGTACAAATATGAATTTGAGTGGGGCCCCAACAATGATGCCCAGAGTAAACAGGGAAGAAGGTGGTAGAAGCGTGTATGTGCTATCAAATTATTATTATGCGCATGCTAGGCAATAATATGACTTTAATTGCAATCGAAGAAGGGATTATGCAAATGTGCATAACATTCTTTAAGCCTTCACTGAAGTGAACGGATCACGACTGATATTGCATCTTAAAGCTATTTATAAACCTTTTTTAAAAATATGATAGGACTCACTTCCAAATTATTGGAAAAAGTATTACTGTAATACTGGAAATTGTAAGAAATTGTAATGAGCCGCCTTAAGGCCATATTGGGTACTAAAATGTTGATTTTTAGCTCAGTAGTTTTAATATATCAATTAACTCTATTAATAACCTGATTAAAACTTCACTCCTGCTAGTTCTGGATACCATTTACTACGTTCATTAGAATTTAATGATCACCTATAAAACCTAAAGACGCTGTTTATCCCTAGTTACCTAGCTAGCTGGAGCTCATTGCCAAAAAACGACAAGCATAATAGCCCCCACTCTTCAAGGCTTATGATACGGAGCCAGATTGTATGACAATCAGATAATAATACCTCTGAGATACACGCACAATTCCCTTTATAACCTGGCATATACCATTCGAGAGCCCAATTGCGTTGACAGCAGCCGCATGCTGACAACGCCTCTCTTCTCTCTTCTCTCCTCTCCCCACTCTCAACGTCTCTTGAAGGAGACAAGCGGCGTGCAAATTTATGCTGGGAAAATTTATGACACGCAACTTGTACACCCGCTAAACACAACAGCAAACAAACAAACCATCATCCCAGCTGCCAGGCTGGCGGCCAATAAACTAAACGCCAATTTACCCCCTTCCCCATATCACCCATCTCACCCCAATCCGCTAACCCAGTGAGTCGGCCATTGTCGTGTGCCAAATCGAAGCAGCAGCAGCAGTAGTGGAAAACATGGCAAGCTTTGGCGAAAAAATCGGCTTTACCCTAATTTAGTTTGGCTTTCACTTTCATAATTTTTTCGCAACGACTTTCACCCCAAGTGAGCAGCAGCAACAACAGCAGCAGTCAGTAGATGAGCCATCCCCTTTGCTGGGTGGGTCGAGTCTTGGCTGCTTGGGTGTTCTATTTCACGTCATCGCTTTGATTGCAATTCAATTGCAAAATTGGCAAAAACATCAATTTCATGCCGCCGCAGAACAATCATCAAGTGCCGGCCCATTACGTAATCAAAGGCAGGGGAGGTTGAGGGAGGTTGACTCAGTTTCAGGACTTTAAGTGTGTTGTGCGGGGTTGTGTGTGTATATTAGGCAAACATGTTGCCCATATCCTGCCCAGCTCAACGAACCCCATAAAGGATACTTAACTCGACTTTGCACAATCTGATTTTGGGCTTGCAATTTTCTCCATACATTTTTCCAAAAGGTTTGCAAAATTTTCCTTGTCAGTCTGTCGTCTGTCTGTCTGTCTAAATGTGTCGAGAGGGTGGTTTGTTGTGGTTGTAGCTGTTGATTTAGTGACGCGATTTGTGGGTTGCAACCCGCCTATTGTTATACTATTCTTCTTGTTGAATCGCAACCAGGAAATATTGATAAACGTTTACGTATCGGCAAAAATTTGCATTAGAATACTCATCGAACAAAACCGAACAACAATTGGCTGAAAGGTGAAAGTAGCTAAATAAAGCACAGGGTGAGTGTGACCAGAGTCAGCATTGAGTGAAAGGGATGCTCACTTAGTGCGCATTTTGTCCAATTAGTTGCTTGGCCCTGTTAACTACCATACAATTTTCTAGCTGGGGGAAAGGTAATTGTTATTAGGTGACGTTTCGCATTATGTCGATCCAACTATCTGATTAAGTTTGATTGAATTTGCTGTTGCTGTAGATAGATATGAGGAGGAGTAAGGTCAGCAAATTACAGGCAATTTATGTATTTCATTGCTCGACGATTAGTGAGATGGCTATTCATTGTAGTTATAGATTAAGCTACCTACGTGATTCATAATTTTCAGATCTATTGAGCCACCAAAAAAAAAGCAATGTGGTATAGCTTTGCGCAAGTTCGGTAGATGAAATAGCACATTTCTTAATCATAAGTATTAACAATCTAAATTAATCGAATACTCTGTTTTCCGTATACGATTCTTGCAGATTAAACCATAATGCTTGGGAATATTTAAATTAATGTTGATACAATTAAATAAAATAAATAACTAGAGAATTTTGGATTTGAATTTAATATTCTAAATTGCTTAACTTAATAACTTCTATACATGAATCTACAGAAATACATTGTAACTATATTATCCAATTCTAAGGCTTTACAAAAATGCATCTTGCAATAAGGCTGTGTATTCTACATATATTTTTTAACCTGATGTGCAATAAAACTATGTTGATAGTGTTGTGAATAAATTTTAAAATTCCCATATCCGACTAGCAAAAAGCGCTTATCGTTAACTAAGAAATTTTTAATATTGAACAATGCGTTCCTCTAATTTTTATAAAAAAAATTAAATTAAAATTCACTATGTTATCGAACTGTTGTTAGTTGAACACTGCTCGACTGTCGATGCCATGGATCCGAGGGGTAATACTTACATACATACATATATGGCGAAAAAATTACCAAAAGCTATTTGTAAGTAATATTGTATAAGTAATATTGGTTTAGTTTATGTTGCAGAGGAAATTTAAAGAAAATATGTTTATTCGAAAACAATAAGATGTTTTCAAAAACTATATTGCTGATATATATTTAAGCTGAATCGTGAGCGTATAAGCCTAAAATATATATAGTAACTACTTTTGGCTATTTAAAAAAAAAGGAGTTCAGGATAAAAATACTTATATACATACTTGAATACATATTTCATGTGTCAAAGAAAAGTTGACAGACCGACAACCATTCAAAATGAGTGTATATTCAACCACACACACACACTTAAATACACACACACATAAATATGTTATATAGTATATGTACAATCAAGCTGGCACATTCAACAGTCATTTGGCTCGAAACTGCCTGCAACAAAAGCAATTCCGCTTGGGAGACCAACAGCAGTCAGCTGCCATTAAATATTCAATTCAATTCCCCAGGACTCCAACATTTTTTAGACCCCTCTCAATCTTCGCTCTCCGTGCTCCATTCTCGTATCTCGCGACTATTCGATTTGTATCCGAATGTCATTTTTTATTTCGCATCTTTGCATTTTATTTGTTACATTTGCGCTTATTGTTGCTGTGAATCCTTCGCTCAATACGCAGATAGCGCTTCCTAGGACGATTCCAGCTTCGTTCTATACGAATATCTAAAGGAAGGAAGGAGGAGATGGAGGCGGAGAGAGTGAGCGAGTGAACGTTGAGGCTGCCATTTGGGGTACGCAATTCCATTGACAATCCATGTCCATGTGTTTAAGGATGTATATTTGGGGGATTGGATCCTGGCCAATGGGAATCCTGCAAGCTGCCACTGGATTTAGCCCACAATTTCTTTTCTTTTCTTTTCTTATGGCTTCGTTTTTCTTCTGTCACTTATGCGATATTTCGAGTGTGTACATACTTACATACATATGTATACTATATAAGAAAGCGATGGTCGACGGTCGATGGGTGATGGGTGATGGGTGATGGGCGTGAGATATCCTGTGGCAGAAGCATCGAGTAAAAAGTTTTTCAATTGATTTTATGCTATTTTTCGTTCTCTCTTTATTTCCGACTGGGCACGTATTTCGCTTTTTCTATTGCCTGCCGCCCCAGGAGTTTGAGAAATTGGTTGAAATCAATTGGATTTGCGCCCAACCAAGGTTTGAGTGACAGTCACACTGTGTGTGTCCTTCTCCCTGCTTAAGCTTCTGCCATTAACATTTTCAATATACTAGCTAGCTCTGGGTGTGGCGCATAGGCGTAATGAGTTCTTTTTTTTTTTGTTGTGTTTTGCACTTCGAATGGCGGCTGATTTGGGATTTGCATAATTCGGAGAGAATTCTGAAAGAAGGCATCAAAAACTATTACCAAAAAATGCAAAACACATAATTGTCTGAGATATATTAAAGATTTCTACGTCATTTTGTCGGAATACGTAGAGCTCAACCAACTTGAACAGAATTATATATATAATTTATAATTTCCCTTTTCAAATATTTATATTTCTTAACACATTTTTTTTTTTTTAAATAATAATAACTTTTTTAGGAAAATAATTATGCAATTCGGTGACATCTTGTAAAAAAATTCACAACTTACAAAGATTAAAACAAATTCAAAGTTGCTTGTGAATTATGCTAATAATAAAAAAAATACATATGTATATAAGATTTTTAACTGTTTTATTGTATTGTATTTACTGACTGTGGCAAAACACAGATCGACTTTTATACTATTTTAAAACTGTTATATTGTAAAATATTCCTTTTATAAAAAATTCCAAATGGAGCAATTTTTAAATGGGGAAATGTATTTTTATATAATTTTATAATATTTTTAGATTGATTTTTATTGTGAACCACTTTGCTTGGGAATTTTATGCCTTCTCTTTCTTAAGTGCAAATCTGAAACACGTGCCAATCAAATCGAAATCAAATTAGAAAAACGCTCTTCGAGTACTCACTTCCTTGGTTCGCCTGCCATCCCCAAATAACAGTGGTTTAATTTTCATGCGGCACAAGACCTCTTAAATATAATAAACACTATGAAAAACTAAGGTCTATAGGAAGCAACACTCGCATTTACTTGAAGGTATGCAAATTAAGTCACTTACACTCCGTCATTCTATTCTTTAAACGTCTCTTGACACGTGACGATTGAAAATGTACAAAAATTGGGTAAACAAAATATTTGGGAGTTAAAAAACATGAATCAAATATTTAAAGTAATATATAAAGCAGAGTGCCTATTTTTTAAAAAGATATATAAACATGTCCGTTTATTTTATAGCAGCTACCCATAGGGTAGAAGGGTATTATAACTTTGTGCCGACAGGAAATGTATGTAAAAGGTAGAAGGAGGCACCTCCGACCCTTTAAAGTATATATATTCTTGATCAGCGTCAACAGCCGAGACGATCTAGCCATGTCCGTCTGTCCGTCTGTGTGTCTGTCAGTCTGTCCGTCTGTCCGTATGAAACACTGGATCTCAGAGACTATAAGAGATGGAGCTATAATTTTTCGACAGAATTTATTACGTTTGCACGCAGATCAAGTTGGTTGCGATCAGATAAAAATTGTCGAAGTTATTAAAGAAATACTTTTGTATGGTCAAAAACGCCTACTTACTAGGGGTCTTAGTTGCTTTGACTGACAATCTGGTATATTGTGCCGTCTATGGTATATTTTGAATGTGGTACTGTATCGATACCAAATATACAATTTGGTATATTTTTAGTATATTTGTATTTGTGGTATATTTTGAAAAAATACCGCAAACTTTTGCTTTTATTCAAAATGGGTAGCGGGTATCTCACAGTCGAGCACACTCGATTGTAACTTTCTTACTTGTTTTTATTTGCTAATATTAGAATTGGGTAGCGGGTATCTCACAATCGTTAAGCATTAAATGTCTGAATATTTTCTGAAACTAACGACTGAAACTAACACTATTAACCTTAGCATCAATTCAATTCATTATCGGGAGTGAAAATTTACGCTTTTGGTCAAAGCAAAATAACTTTTTGACATATGTTTTCACTTTGGGTGAGTACGAATGCCCATATTACAATTTTATAAATTGTCAAAAAATTAATTGAAATATGTCATTAAAAATAATTTTATTTGACAGATAATTAACTTAACTTAATTATTATTGAATCACAGAGTTGACACTCGTCCCCAAAGCGTGTAACTAAAGTGTTAGTCAACTTGTGTAACTGGCCCCAAGGAAATTGGTCATTATGTGCACCGTCTACCGTCTCCTACTGTCCTACAAGTCTGGCACCGGCTTTACGTGGCTTTTGGCCATTACTGAAACGCACAACAAGAAAAGTAAGTAAAAGAAGAAGAAAAAAAATTGTTAAAAAAAACTTACGATTTTGCGCTGTTTAACACTGAAAATTCATTGTGATAAGCAACGCGGCGGCAACAAAAAATGAAAAAAAATGGAAAACGCAAAAGGAAAAGCCATTGCCATCCCGGCAAAACTGTTGTTCAAAGTCAAGGCGAAATCTTAAAGTAATAAAGTAGCCGCCGCGAGGTCAACGCTGCCCCTGGCGCGTGTGAATGGCCTTTAAGTGACCTGCTTCTCTTTGGTAACTTCCTTATTTCCATCCTCGTTTGCTCCTTTCTCCTTCGTCTTTCCACTTCCCACCTCCCTCGCCATACTTACCACAATTGCCTCAAAGTCCAGTCGCTTGGCCTTGGCCACAAAAATTAAATTAGCATCTCTGCTTGACCAGTCTCATGAATTATCACTTTAAACTTCAACTTCAACATTTCGGAAGCTTCTTTGACAGTTTTGTGCGTTGTAGACAAAGCCTCCTCCGTTTCAGTTTGCTCTGACAAAGCCTTTATTTTTTCATTTATTAAATATTGAGTCGCTTTTGAGTGGACTTGCGTCTGTTTGTGCCTCTTTTTCGAGTGTCATATTCCTGCAAGTGGTCATCTGCATGGTAACTGCACAAAATGCAGTTTCAAGTCTTTTTGTAATAATTTAATACCTTTGTGGTTTGCTTGGGGTGCTGCCGAGTACCTCCTCGGCTAAGAGTGTTTCAACTCTTTGTGAATTCTTCGCAAAAAATTGTTGAGCCAACAAGGCGACCACTTGTCGGTTTCTCTTTGAAAAATTAAAAACTAAATATTTTAGGTAAGCATGTTTTTTTGCTAAGTTCAGTTAAGCAACAAACAAATATGTAATTATTAAAATTTATTAATATTAATGAATATTCATTTGTTTTAGATTAAAAGCATTTGCTTGTAATTAAATTTAAGCTTATATAACTCGTGAAATACACGGCGTATGCGTAATGCACGACAACTCGTACGTCATATTCTCGTTTTCTCTATATGCAATGCTCACGTTGGGCCACTCCCTAATCCATTGGGCATATATGTATATATACACACACATAAATATGGCTGCACATGTGTGTGTCCTACTCCATCCATTGGAAACGACGACGCAATACGAATATGAACCCATTTCAGTCATACGCACACGCATTCAAAATGAGTATATACTATATGAGAGTATATACTTTTTGTATATTTGTGTATATGTATGTGAGTGTATATGTGTGTGTGCGCTAAAATAAACCTAAACATGATGCAAAACATAGCAACAAACTCATTCGTTTTCTCATTCGTCGTTTCGTTGGTCTCGGCAACACATTAAGTCCAAAAAACGAATGGATGAGAGTTAAAATGAGCCACACTCACACACACACATCCATATATATGCACATACACATTGCTGCAAGTAAGCATAAGTACGCAACGAGTACAGTGCACAGTGCATGAATAAATCACACGAAATGCGAACGAACCGAGCGAGGCACATTCACATTCACACTCGAACTCACACTCGCATGCTCCGACTCCCTCCCTCTCGCATACTCACACACACACACAGCCATCCGCTCTTTACGTGCACACATACAGACACACATTCACTCTTTCACCAGCAGCTTGGTTGCTCCCACTCTCCACTTCCCCTTGGCACCTAGCACCCACCATCATCATCCCACTACATCGCACTTCCCACAGCAGCGACGATGACGGTGACGATGCTTAAAAATCCCACAACAGGCGACGGCAACGGCGGCAGAAGCAGCAAAAGCAAAAGCAGCAGCAGTAAACAGTAAAAATACGAAGAAGAAACGACGAAAGGGGAAGAGGAGTGGGAATGAGGCGACGGGGTGGTGAATTGCGGGTTGCGACGGAGACAGCGCAAGACACGCAGACGACAAAAAAGGCGGAGTCTAAAAACTGGGGAGCACAAAATAATAACAACAACAACAGCAGCTACGGCAGACACGCAAAAGAAAATAAAAAAAAACATGTAAGACTTATACCCATACACATACATACATACATGCACACATTAAAAGCGCCAACGCCAACTCGTGTGCAGCAAAACAACAACAACATCAGCAGCAGCAGCAACGACAGCGACTCATACACACACACACACACACACACACACACACATGAACTCGCATGCGCTACGACTGTCAGTGTCTGTGTATGTGTGTGTGTGTGTGAGTGGGGCTCACTCGCATCTCTCTCAGCTGGCGCTGGAACGAGCGAGCACCAAAAAAACGAACGCTGTCTGAGTAAACGCCAGCTGCGCTGTCAGCGTCGCAGCCAACGCCGACGTCGCGTGTATGACGGGTACTCGCAATCGCATTGCACACTCTCATACGTGGACGGGGGCCGGTGCCTGATTCGCTTTCGCTTCTAGTCTCTCGCCTGAATGTATATATGTACATACATGGTGTGTATGTATGCTATACATACATATGCATGCACATATCTACATATGTATTTACATATCTGAAGCTAGTCTTTGGTATGCGCCCCAGCCAATGTTGGAAAATTCTTCAGCGCTTTTCTTTTACTTTTTTGAGATGGTCCCGGAATACTCATAGATAGGGAATGAGTAACTGCTTCCCATATTTCGAATATAAATATATGTATGTTTATATGAGCATGAAATTTAGTTAATTGCTTAAATTCTATGATGGTAATGAAGCATCGTGTCAGGGTACGAGTTTTGTTTTCATGAGGGTAGATGTGAATATTGGGATTCAAATTAAATTGGATTGATCATAATTTTGAGATATATTTTAAATAATTTATCGATTAAATAATCAAAACAAATTCATAAAAAATCTGAAATTAAATAATTTAAATAATTAATAAAATATATTGAAAACAAAACTTTATATATTATAATATTATTTAATATATTTTATAAAAACATATATTAATTTTTTAAGGAAATCATTTAATTCTGATACTTTAAATATCTATATTATTTCCAAATAAATAACAATTTTGTTATTGATAATTAACTCAATAATAATGGTGTAAATTCAACAATTTAAAAAAATTTTGAAAAAGCATTTTTTTGGTAAGCAAAATAAATGTATAGTAAAAAATATTATAAAACATTACTTTTAAAAAGATGTTGGTTTAACTTTAAAATAAAAGTACAATAATAAATGCAAAAAACATTTTTTATCAGAATTTTGTTTAGCTTTTAAGGATACCCCTTCTTCATTAAAATTCACATAAAATGGGAGAATTTAAAATACAAATCTGCATAGCAAATGCCTTTTACAAACAAATTTCGCAAATACAAAACGGAAATGTTGGCTGTATTCTCGACGATGGAGCACAGAAATGAGTAGAGAATATAAAACAAAAGATGAGCGAGAAATGGAAATAACACAAACACAAAAAAAATACAGTCAAAATGCGACTTAATGCGCAAAAAGGAATACGCAAATCTCTGCATTTGTAAAAGGAAGCAAAATCCTAAACAAAATATGCCAGCCGACGGAAACGGAATGGGGACTTACAAGTCCGACTACCGAATCCATTCCCGAATCCGTTCCCTAGTGCCTAAGCTTCCAATATTAAATGACTGGAAAACTCGTCCAAATGACGACGCTCTGTCTGTGCAAGAAAGCACTCAATGTGTCTGTGTTGGTAAGGCTGAGAGAGAGACAGCGCAGTCGTGCAATTTAACGAGAGAGAGCCGCTGCTCACGGAACGTATGAGTGATTTTTGAGCGTTTTTTTTCTCTAGACTCAATTTACCTTTTTTTGTATTTATCTGCAGCTCTTATGTATTCATATCTGACCAGCGCCACTAGGGGAAATGGAGACAACGAAGCATATAGTGAAAGGGTTAAAAACCTGTGATCTTTTTACTCTCCCTGCTCCCTACTCTCTGCTCCACCCGCAGCGGCCGTCACTAATAGTGGAACTTTTCTTGTATAAATTATTGATTAATACAGTTGGCTGGAGTGTTTCTTTTATTGTCTCGAGCAAGGAAAAGCTGTAGTGCCTTTAAAGCAAAGTAGCTAACTTTAAGAGATTCGGTCAACAGCAAGCCACAGATTGAGAATAGTTTTGATAAGAATTCGAATTAAATTTAATATAAATATGTTTGGGTGAAACTTGTCTGATTATGTACTTATTTCTGTTGGCATTCTTGGAACAGAACCAAACTCATTTCAGCTTAAATTTACATAGCATAAACAAGCAAATATTTGTACATAGTGTCTAAGATACTTATCGTTACAGTATGAAATCAGCTTAGCAGTTCCGTTGATAAGTTGAAATTTGTAATGAAAAAGCCTTGAGGCATTATGTGCGAAAGGGGTTTCAAAAAAAAGCTCATTATAGATGGTATTGGCAACCCTTTTAAGGCTGAAATTTATTCAAAGCCATTTTGATGGAAGTCATTACACCTGCGCCGCCCGAGCACTTAACCCCCAACTCTTACCCCAACTCCATCTCCAACTCCAACCCCAAGGCCCATCAACTGGGAGCCCTTCACTGATTATCTTCACGGGGTCTATTGCACACTTTGCTCTTTGAGTGATTTACTGTGATTTTTCATACGAATCAATGGCTTTTAGTCTCCTTCACGAAAATGGCTGAATCCGAAAATTTCGCTGAAGCCTAATTGATAATTTTACTACTGTTGCTGGATGCTGTGTGTGGGCGGCAAACGGCGATGACGACGACAACAACACTCGTCATCATCTTGGCATTCGCTCTCTTCCCTCTAATCGATTCAACTTTAGTTTGTACGACGCGAATCAATCAGTTTGGCATTTTGGCTAAATTAATTTCTCACATTTTTCTCTGCCTCCTCAAAAAAAAAGCAACGAGCGGAATACTGCAAATGAAAAGGTTCCGCCTTCTCCCTTTGTCGTTGTCCACTTCCTAGATTTGAGTCTGTTTGTAGGTAGTAAGTGTTGTTTTCTGCACTTTTTAACAACGTTTTTTGGGTGGTTGGGTAATTTCCCTTATTGTTGTCAAAATTCAATTAAATGATTAAAGTGTCCCAAAAGTTTTGTCGTTATGGATGACTTGTTATTAAGTAGCTAATTATACTTGTATATACTTAATTTATCTAATGATTCCTACGCTTATGCAACATGGATCAAAATGAAATGAAAATCAATCAAACGTCAAATCAACTATTAGCCACTTGTCTATCCCTTTTGGTATTAAGCAATAGAGCTTTGCTCGGTTGTCTTTACTAGCTCACTTACATAATGGCCCCATATCACTCTTCTGACCAATATATCTGACACCAACAACAACTGCAACAGCAACCACTATAAATATTCCCTCCATCGCGACGATTGATCATTTAGCAAAAACAACTTTAAAACTGGTCTCAGCTTCGAGATGCAATTGCAATGCACCCACAATAGTTTTGTCTTTGCCGTTTTATTGTTTTTGTGAATTTCTCGCCTTTTGTGTAGCTTCTAGGCATTAGCTAATAGTGTTCGAGGTGTTTTCTTTGCCCGTGCAGCAATTTGTTGCCTTCACCCTTTTTATTTCTCGCTGGCCAAATATTTAATTTATGGCTTTGTCGATATTTTCGGCCTGCTATTTGACTCAAATATTCGTGTGCTATTCATTGAGACTCTACAATCATGGGACATATACGAAGTTGTAAAAACTTGTAATAAATATATAAAATATATACTTTGAGCTGTTAAGCTATGACATAAATGTATTTAAACTTGTTAATTATAAGGAGTCTAATTCATGACTGAAATTATTCAAAATAGTACAAAATAAATGGCATTGTGTGTTCCACATTTACCACACTATTCCTATACAATAAATTAAAATATAAACTATTAAACAATGATTTTAGTGCTGTGTAAATTTTTAGTACTGCTTTAAATTTTGTAAAATGAAATATTAGTATTCTGTTTAAAATACTTAAGAAGTTTCAATAACAATGTATAAGCTTAAAATTGATTTATTTATTCGTCGACAATTCTATCAGTCAAATAGTTCGAAATTCATATATTTTTATAATAAAGGGGGAATTTAAAGTAATGTAGATTAACAAAAGCTTAAGGTAAATATTATTATTTGATTCACAAATTTATTAGTTTCAACAATTATGTATTGATATAAAATATAATAAATAAAATTAAATTATTTCGCCACTTAAATAGTTTAAAAATTTCAAACATTAATTTTAATTAAACTCAAAACATTTCAATAGCTCAAATTAGTTCAATTAGTGTGTATTAAATATTTATTAGTTTCCAAAATTACATATTTATTAAAAGTTTGAAAATTTATATAAAGACAACTAGTTTGAAAATTCCTAACATTAAATCGTAGGGAATTTCGCGTCAACTATTTGTTTGCAGCCCGAAGCCAGCTCCACGTTTAGCTCCACTTTGGTAGTGCTAATTTACTAATGAGACTCTGATTTGTTTTGGCATATTGTAACTGGTTGTGGAACTGTCTCATATACAATATCTTGTGGTTGGTGAACGAAACGCCATCGATGTCTGTCACTTGAAAAGCACCGAATCGAAAGGGAACGCTTTTGATGACTGTGATTTATTCGGTGAGGCATTTGTTTTGGTGGCCAGTTAGCACAGCGAGTTTCTTGGACCAGCTCAAACATTTACTTAGCTGGCAAGTACTCGTTAGGATACAACGAAAAAGAGAGAGAGAGAGAGAGAGAGATTAAATGAGTGCAGACAGAAGCGGGACTTGATATTGGAATTGGGTTGGGGCTTTGAATACGGATTGAGTATGGGTTTGGGCTTTGGGTTTTGGGGATAGCAGACAAAGTGAACAGCTTGCGAAATCGATGTAGCAGAGTTGGACATCTTCGACGTCGTTAGCCGAGCTCTCGATTCGATGTTGCTGTTGCTCTTGTTGTTGTAGTTGTCTTGGGAAATCTTGTCCAGACCAGGCAAATTTAGCTGTAAAATGTCATTTCGTGCAGACAAGTTAACAAGCCAAATAATAATGTTGACGGGTTGCATGCACCCATTGTGCCTGCGACTGTGCCCCGTGCCTTTGCCCTAGTCTGGGATTCCAGTCCGTTCTGGCAACTAGTTTAGTGGGTCAATCTGATTAGTGCAGGGCATTGAATGTTGGGTCAGCATTTAGTGTCGTAATAATAAATTATCGCCAAAGATTATGAGTTGCAATCCCTTTCCACCAACGGTCCATTGAACTTTCTGTTGACATTTGCATTTGGCGTCTAATTACTTTGTGGCTAAAGTTCACTCGATCCTCAATTGATGGATCAATAACTAACACGCCATGAGTCCAATCGAATATCTAGCTTCGAGTCGAAGTCTAAGTCGAAGTCACAGTCGCAGACGCGGCAACAATTACAGCTTTATCAAGAGGCCAGATTCATTTTCACGCTTCGTTCACACACTGAGCAACAAAATTTCTCACTCAATAAACAAAAGGAAGAAGACAACAACAATAACAACAACAACATACTTGTAGTTTTGCCCTCAATTGCAACAACTACAAAGGCGCATATTATAATAGAAACATTATAAGATTAGACAAAACTGAACGGACAGACAAATAACTGAACTACAATTCGTCAATTGTATTCAAATTCATGCAAATGGGCTTCGTCTGCGTCTTCGACTTTGATTTCAACTCGAACCCAAGTCCAACTGGAGATGAGTTGTAGAAGATGTTGGGAGGGGCAGGGACGAAACGGTAATGCGCCATGAAATTGATCTTCACACTTGAAACAATTTGAAAGCGCTCACATGCTGTGCCCCAAACTCAACCTTTCTTGCCCCTTTAGAAGCCGGCAAAAATACAGCCAAAAGATAGACAAATACCCAATGCATAGATACAGATACACTTACACACAGGCCAAGATACAAATAGGTACGTCTCAGTTTCAGGCTTTGGGGGCATCGTGAACAGTTTGTTGTTTACTGAGTCTTGATGCCCCGATGCCTGATGGTTGATCTGCCTTGATCTTGATCTCTCTCCGATCTGATCTGTCTGTCTGTGTGATCTGTTAAGCCCAGCGCATATGTTTGATGTCCGTTGTTTGTGTTGTTATAGCTGTTACTCGAGCTGTTACTCGTTGAGCCGCTAATCACGCGTGCAACATGCCGCTAATGCAAAGATACAAGAGTTCACGGTTAGTTCGGACACAATTCCCTCTGAATTTGTTATTCTCTACATCGAAATTGCGAGAAATGTGTGTCAGTACATTTAATTTCTGTAGTTACTTATTCAATTCATACCATATTGCTTTATTTTATTATTATATTATTTTTTAAAATTTTAATGTAAATTCAAAGTGTGTGATCTTTAAAATTATTATTATATTATTATTATTATTATTATTATTATTATTATTATTATTATTATTATTATTATTATTATTATTATTATTATTATTATTATTATTATTATTATTATTATTATTATTATTATTATTATTATTATTATTATTATTATTATTATTATTATTATTATTATTATTATTATTATTATTATTATTATTATTATTATTATTATTATTATTATTATTATTATTATTATTATTATTATTATTAAAATTAAAATTACCTCCCATTCTCAAAATAAATGTATTGCTCCAAACCTAACTTTTCCATTCTTACTTCATGTTTAATTTCAAGTATTGTAGCAAATTCACATGTTTTTACTGTAGACATGCCGTGGCAAGCTTAAACACTGGACACCAACGCTGACAATTAGAATCAAATTGGTGAACTGTGTGGCAGGTAGAAGACGGCATGATGTCAGCGACTGTCGATAACCAATGCGACGCTGCATGACCACATTCAATGTGTGTCACGATCGATCTGGCGATCACATGGGAGATGCGAGTTGCAAGTTGCAAGTAGAGGACGGACTTGCACCTACCACATTTGTTACGTGCAGCAGCGTGGCTGATGACGTTGCTGATTTGAATCTGCTGGCTGGTGGAGTTCTGTTCTGATCTTGATTTCGATTTCGACAACGACATTGTTGCTGTTGTTCTTGCTGCTGACGACGCCCCGTTGCTGTTGCTGCTGTGGTTGTTGTTGCTGTGTTTCCGTATCTACAACTTCAACTCTGAACTTGCAACAAATTCAAGCGCCAAATTTCAATGCCCCACCACGATGACGACGCTCAGTATGAGGATGAAGCTAGAACTGAGGCTGCAACCTAAAGAGCTGAAAAAACGTGTTGTTGTTGTTGCTGTGTATGCGATCGGTTTGCGTCTAGTCGAAGTTGGTTGCAGCAACAGTTCTCTGCACTAGGCGAGGCAGCCTCTTTGTAGCATTTTTCTTTTCGTATGACACGACAAACACAAACATGATCTCGTTGCAGTTGTTGTAGTAGTAGTTGTTATAGTACTTGTTGTTGTTGTTGTGGCTGTGGTTGTTGGTGTAGATGTTGTTGCTGGCGTGCCTGTTAGTAGATCACTCGCTTTGTGTGGCTTTATCAGCTCGACAAGCGCAACATTTATTGCTGCAGGAGTTAAAAAGGAGTTGAGCCTTTAGTCGCAGCTTCAACTCCACCTACACTTCGACTCTCTCTCTCTCTCTCTCTTTGCCTCTTCCTCTCTTCCTGCACCCACACTTTTGGCGACTGCTTCGACTGCTAAACTGGAGCCCTCTTGACCATGTGATCACGATTTATTTGCCTGGCTTGTTGTTGTTGTTTCTGTTGCTGTTCTTGCTTGTATCTAAATATCCCGCGTGTTGCTGCCGCTGCTGCTGCTGCCGCGGAAGCAACTGCAACTGTTGCCGTTGCCGTAGTTATTGCTGTTATTGTTATTGGCTCTGCAGTGCCTACTTGCAACTATGCGCGTTGGCCACTTTTTATTGAAGTTTTTATCGCATTTATACATTGTGATATCAGATGCTCATAAGTGCAGTAAACAGCAGTCAGTTATTATGAGTATTCCAGAATAAATTATGGGAAATAAAACTAACATACTAAAATTGTAATTAGGTAATGAAAGTATAGTTTAAAATTTTATTAACTTTTTTTATTTATAACCACCTTGCCAGAATATCTTTTTAGAATTCTTGACGAATATTTTTGAAAAAAAATACTTTCTTTTAGTATTTTGATTATAGATAATAAAGTTCATTTTCTAAGAAGGGGAATTAAATAATAAACATTATAAAGTTTAAAATTTAATTTAAATTCTTATAAATTATCCAAAATAAAGTATTTTAATATAGTATTTTAAATATGCCAGAATTCTTTATAATAGTAAAACATCCTAAAACACCTAAAACATTATTGGGAAATTTCAAATATTAATTAATAATATTAAACGTGCCAAAAATAGATTTTAACCCCAATTTTATAATTCAATTAAATCATAATAATTAAATTAATTATTTCCAAGATTCTTATGATTTTCTGAAAGTATATCTAAGAAAATCTCAAGAAACGTAGTAAAAATATACTTTAGTAGTATTAAATATTGTTTAAGAATATTTTCATCATAATCTTAATATACACTGTAATTTTAGGTTTTTCTTCAGATGTAAATTTATAATTTGCATATAGTATTGTTAACACTATTGGTGTTTCTGTTGATTTATGTAAATTAGATGTTACAACACCCAAAACTAGTATTACAATTCGTAAAGTATTGCAAGCGTCTGATTAGTTAACTCAAATGTAACCTTGTACTAACAAGATCACACATTAAAATACTATATTTGAATTCAATTGTTTGCATATTCAGTGAACTCAACTGAATTGTACTTAATGTGTAGGTTCAAGTGCCTAAACTTAATTCTAACCTTGCTAATGAAAAACAAATATTGCACAACCTTTTCGCTTCATTGCTCAAGCAACACGAAACTCTAAGGTAATTATCACGAGAGAGAAGTTATTTTTTTGTATTTTCGTTAACTACTCAATCAAATCATCACTTCAGAACATATCTATAACTGTCCCATTAGCAGGCGAAGTAGAAACACCAAGCTCAAGATCCAATCAGTCGTCGTAGAGAACCGCTTGCCGAAAAACCAGTTTGTATATTTTGTGGTTGTTGTTGTTGGTGTTGTCTCCGCTGACAAGATCGGTGGCACAGCAAATGTCGGTTATAATAATTTCTGACCAATTAGAACGTAAACTAATTGCTCAAGCGCCAACTGGAAGACCGCCATCCAATTAGTCAGGCCGGCAGATCGACAAGCCAAAAGAGAGAGAGACAGAGACTCTTGCTCACGTGTGTGCACATTCAACTGGCCAAACCAGCTCAACACACATAAAACGAAAAACCAGCTTAAATCCCGCTAACCAACCAGCGAGCACGAAAAACGCTCAAAAGACTCGAAAGCTCGACTTGAGCTTGGCCGAACGAAGCTGTGGACGATAGTCGAAAGTCAGTTGTTGGGCAAACGCGAACCGAAGCAGACGCGCAGGCGCAACTCGCGAGAATCCAATTGGAGTCCCGAAAGGGGAATATCGTAAACGTCGATCGTAAATGTAACGCTTAGCGTTTTATCGTAAAGTGCAGCTAACCGTCGGAAATTGCTTCGCTCACAGACATTATTCAAAACGGTTAACTATAATATAAAACAAATGTAATTAAACAGAAAATACTAAAACAAAAATGTGGAAAAAGTAGAGAAATTCAAGTTCAACTATAAGCTATTAGCAGCTCGTTAACAAGTGCACTAAAAACTCAATAAATTAGTAAAAACTCACGCGAAACCAATGCAAATTTTATTAATGCATTAAATCTCAATTATCGCAAAATGCAAAATGCAAATGAATCACATTGTTTCTAATGCATTTATCATTTAATAATTTTTACGTAATTAAACAGATTTCTAGAAAATTAAAAACCTGTGTGTCTTTGTGAGGGCCGCGCATGCTACAGCCCAAAGTGCTAACTGAATAAAAACAAAACAAATGAAATGGCAAAAAATAAATAAGTAAAAAAATGTATTTTCCTAAAATTAGCATAAATTCTCACATGGCATATGAATAGTCGCGGCAAACAAATTTAATTATATTTTAAATATTTCTTAATTGAATTATAATCGGGGGAAAACAAAAGTCTCCCGTGTCGATGTTTCAATGCACAAGTTCAACACCCATCGACGCCACCAAAGCTTTTGCCTTCTTCAAAATACGAATATTTCATGCAAATATTCCATGCAACTTTAAGTTGAAGGTAAGTTCAATTAGTTGGCTCTGAGTTTAAGAAGTCACCGGGTGGCCTACGGCTTCACTTGCGGCATGTGGCAAGTAGCAGGTGGCATTGCACTTGGAGGAGCAAACTGTTAAAATATGCACAGCACGCAATCCGGCGCATACTCGTAGATATTTGCCAGTGGTCTCTGCGCACAATAATCATCACATCGGCTGATTTCACTTTTTCAAGAACTAAAGTTATGAGACCTCAGTCAAGGTTAATTTTCAACGCAACCTTTGAAGCGAAGTTCTGATATTTCTAAAGGGATTAGTGTTAGTATAGAATTATTTACATTTTATTATTTAAAATGATCGAATGATAAAACAGTAAATACGATTTAATGTGTATTTGTTGATAGTTCATACTTACATGATTATTAAGAATGAAGTATAAAATTTATTTTCTACTCTTACAGTTTATTTTTATTTCTTTACAAATAAATCTTAAGGAATGAAAATTTAAAACTGTAGTAACGATTTAACTACTCAGTATGAACTATAAAAATTTTCCTCGCTTCTGAAAGCATCGTCAATAAAATATTCAAGTTATTCATTGAATGTGTGAACTGCATTTCCACAATCTTCATGCCATAGATATAAGTATATATTTTATTAACAAGTTTTTTGTGAGTGCAAATCAGAAAATGTTGCCGAAAAACGAAACCGGTTCGCTTTACTTTTGATTTTAGTTTGAAGAAGTTTTTCCGTTTCGGTGTTTCTGCAGCAACGCCGGCAAATGTCGAAGTCCAAGTCCAAAAATAAGGTCGAGAGAGCTCTGTAAACTAGGGGGAGGTTTGGGGACAGCTGGAGAAGAAGGAGACATGTGGCTGCTGTTGAATAGTTGAAATCAAAATTGAACAATGCGAGAGTGCAGACATGGCAAGAAACGTTGACGTTGCTGTTGCTGTTGCTGTTGCTTATATCCGCAGGGAATTGGCAACAATTACTAATAGCAAAACAAAAGCAAAAACTAGCAGCAGCAACAACAGCAATTGAAACCAATACCAAAATCTCCATAGAAAAAGGTTATCAAACTGCACAAATCAAAACAAATCGCCAACGAAATGAAGCAATAAAAGCCAAGCGACGACGTTCTCTCTGTCTCTCTGTGTCTCTGTGTCTCTGTGTGTGTTTCTGGCCCAAGGATATGCAAAAGGATATGACAGCATGCTGATAGTGGGTTTGGCATTCGAGTCGAGTACGAATATTCAACTGCCGCCACTTGTACACAATTTGTAGTCATGGAGAGTCAGAGCAGCTCCCCAGATTCCCAGATTGGTTCGAACCAAAAAGCACAGTAGCCAACTTGCCTTGGAGACGAAGACGGGCCGAGCCAAGCCGACAGATGCAACAAGATACAGATACAAATCCGGATTCGAATGCTCAGTGGGAGGACGAGAGGTTGTCCAGAGGGTGTGCATAAATTTCGAGCAGTAACAGTTCACGAATATTAGGATTGACACTAGCATGAGAATAACAATCAATGTAAAAAGGCCTAAAAATAAAAAAAATCGTAACAATTAGTTAAACTACTTGCGATTCTTTATCAATAATATGATGGCAGAATATATTAAGTTGGATTAAAGAGTATTTTTAAAGACATTTTTCACTCTCATCTACGGTGAAAACTCACTCTGAGCAAAACTATTTTGAGGATATTCAATATAGGTTGTAGGTCAATTTCGTCTTTTTTGAACGGACGAAATGTGTTTGACCTTAGAATTTTCCATGAAGGGTCAATATAAATGTAATTTAAATGTTACATCTATTTCTAGTTTCTTTTCTAATACAAATCACATTTACGAAAACAAATTATGTCACTTCGAGATATAATGTCACTTCAAGAAATTATTATTATTATTCTTAATTTGGTATATTTTACTATCTATTTCATCTACTTTGCTTTTATTCAAAATGGGTAGCGGATATCTCACAGTCGGGCATACTCGACTGTAGCTTTCTTACATTGTTACATTAAAGTTTACTTAATTTATGTATAAACAATTTTGTTTGGAATATGTATTATTTAAAATTGGTGACTTGCTTAATTGCAACTCTTATTCGCAGCTTAAATAAATGCATGATACTTCTAAATTCATAAATTTGATATTCTCAAAATTAAAATCGAATCGCATTAATATAATAAAACTATATACAAAGATATAAAGTCTATGGAATGTAGAGTGCAAGAAATATAAATTTAGGTTCTATTTGGAGACATTTTATGTTTTTATTTACATCAGTATTTAACAGCAAAACATGAGAATATTTATAATTTTCATTAATAACTTGAAACAATAGTGTCAATGTAATTCAAAGAACTCAAATAAATATTCATTTCAATTGAATCAAAAATTGAAATACCAATCAGGGCAGCAAGTTGCAAATGGACTGATTTGTTTGCCGATCTGAGCTCTCGATCTGAGCACTTGGCCTAAGCCTCTGTGCTGCGCCTCATTAAAGGCTGCACGCCAGCAGTCGATGCCAATCGAGATTTTGTAATCGTTAACCAAACTACGACAAACCCAAAACAACAACAACAATAACAACAGACAGTTTGTTGAGTCAGTCAATCACGAATCCCAGACGCGAAGCATACTTAATCACAGATCTCGCCTAATTTTCATGATTATCCGGCGCTTCCGAAACTACAGCAGCAGCAACAACAACAGCAACAGGAACAGCAACCGCAGTGGAAACAACTAAAACGGTAGCAAGAAAAAGAGGCGTAGAATTTCCTTGCAAATGCCACTCCCACACAGACTGAGCGAGGGACTGACCTAATTTGTGTGATGTAGAGGATTAAGCGACCCTGTCTTGTGGTAGCTAATAGCAACTTGCCTCTCTTTACTTCGCTCGTTCCTCGTATCAATCTCTGCAGTTCTCTCTCTCTACTCAGCGAGACGAGACGATGGTAATCTTAACTTTTTGCTGGCAAAGGATTTTTGCTAATGTTTATTTGATTTCGCTTTTGTCTGCACTCAAAGTCTGAAACTGCAACGGCGCCTCAACTCATATGTTTAATCCTGGCGCTAGGATAATCCGCCTTTTAGACGTGGCTCAGTCACAAGTCTAGACAATGGTCCAGAGTGCCAGGCATCGCGATAAGAGTGTTTCGCAAATGCAATTTTGATGATCATCACTTTTTCTTCTTCTTCTATATATCACGATCATGATGCAATTCCCAAGCACTTGCTTTTGACTAATGAGTATGCAAGAACATATCCCTTGGCAAACGATTCTAGGTCAAGAGAGAAACCTCCCAAGAGACCCCACAAAACAATGGCCACAACAATCCCTGGCGCCACTTTTACGAAACAACTTTGCAGCCTCTAATAGAATCTTACGCCTGCGGCAAGCTAGAAGATGTGGATGTGGTTGAGGATGAGGTTGCAGCTGCATAGCGAAATCAATAACATTGCGATGATTGCAAACAATAAAGCCATTTGGGGGCTATAAATAAATATTATAATATTTATTTATTTTTTATTTTAATTTATTTTTGCATACTCGTATTTGCATAGATCTTCTTTGTTGCCGCTTAACAGAGCCATCGATTATCTGTCTACAGAACTGAATGATCCCAGCTTGCCTCAATCGCAGTGTCCATTGTTTTGGGGCACGTGTTTTTGTTGTTCGTGGTGTGCCTCACATGTGTGGCGCTGCCACAATGAATGTCGATGGGTGTGGTGCCCCCTTGCTGCAGCCTTGGCATAAAATAAAATCCAAAACCAAAACCAATCGCCTTGGCCATAAGCTTCATAGATTGGCAGCTTGGCATTTGAGTTTAACTTTTCAAAAGTTATGCCCAAAGACAATTATTAGTTATTAACTAAAACTGAAAACTATTGCTTTATATTTACATCTTTAGCTTTAGTAGTAGTGAAATAAGATTTTTCTAGTATTTTCCTTAAGTTTTGTCGACTTACTGAACCGCAAAACTTATCAAAGTTCTAACGCAATTTTAATTACATTTCCAATTGCCAACAGACCCCAATTAAAAGTTCGTTTCAATTTACAAATAAGCTGCGTAGGATTTCTTTTGCTATTGTTTCTAAAAATTTTAAATTCAAATAATATCTAAATAAAATGAAGTGCCAGAAATCTGTATAAAAGATCTAATATTCTTACGTAAATTAAAATCACTTCCATAAAAACTAACATGAACAATAAAATCAAATTTTTCCCTAAATGACTTTTTAAATTCAACCATTAAAAAAATATATATATCTTGATAAAATGGATATTATATAAATTTGTTAGTACATATACATATATGTTAAATCACTATAATCAAAATAAAAATTCAAAATTTCAATTCAATTTTATTCTATATTCTTTCCTTAATTTTGTTTAGGGTTGACTAAAAACAACCCTATTTTTAAATAAATATATATTAAAAAAATGCTTAAAAATGTTATAAAGTGATATAAATGTAGTATTATTTAGTAAAAAATTAAAATAATTGGTTAGTGATTCCAATGTTATTTCTAATTCGTTTTTCGTGAATACTTAGAGATGAAATACATCTGATAAATCTTTCTTCGAGTGTTATCGGTGAAATCGTAATTACGAATGCAAAGAATTGAAGCTATGAACATGAGAAATATTACAATAAATATTTAAAACAATTACTGACCATTGTCCGAAAAAAGGGAAACTAACTGTGTAGCTGAGAAATAAAATACAGAAACACCCACGAATACAACATAGGAACTCGTATCAGAAACAGGTAATAAAAGAAACAGAAGTCGTCAACGGAGACATTGCAGTGGTAATCGTATAACAGTAACACGGTATTAATGGGAATAGAAAAGAGAAATAAAAGAAGAAGAGATATACGTAGATAGTGATAGAGAAAGATGATATGGGCTTCCTTCAACCCTGCCTGCCCCTTTCAATAGAGCAACCCAAAGAGCAACTCAATTCGTGGTGTGCAAGCGGAGACTCACTCGAGGCGCCAGCGATAATATCAGTTAAGGTGATTCCCAGTGCATATTATGACAAAAGATAAACATCGCTTAAAGCAGCAGACGAAGCACAAGGCACAAGAAAATAGACCAAAAAAAAAAAATAAATAACAAAAAATATACGAAGTAAAGCCGAATGACCAGCATCGCTTAAAGGCCGCGAAAAATGTAAATTTTACTCAAAAAAAGAAAAAGAAAAGAAAATTTGTTTTTGTGTCTGCCAAGAAATAGAAGAGAAAAAAGTGCAAGAGAAAAGCACAAGAGAGTAATAAGAAGAACTTTCGGACAATAAAGGTTAAGTTAGGAAAGTTGTTGGCCAGTGTCCGACGCGTCACTTGGACAGTTGGCCAACGACCGCGCGAATCGATTTTTATCTTTTGAGAACAAAGTGGGGGCTGGTGGTGCTGCTGAAAGGGGGGCACAAGACTAGCGGGGGGAGCACTAGCTACGTGCGAAAGTTAATGAGGCAATGAAACAAGTCACGGCCTGGTCAACTTTCTTAAAGCGCCCATCGCCTTGAGATACCCCAAAAATAAAATAACAAAAAAAAATTTAAATTAGCTCCAACAGCAGTTTTGTAGTTTTGTCTCTTCTGAAAATTGTATGCTCATGTGATCATTCAGTTACCTCTATAACTAGATACGTATGTCCACATTACTCCGTAGGGCCACCGAAAAAAAGGCACAACAAAAAAATAACTGAAATTATAATTTAAGCGTGTGAAAAACGCATTGAATTGTGTGAAAAACTGGAAAAAAAAAGATTTTCTTTTGTATGTAATTATTGAATGTGTTCACATTTGAACAGCAGCTGGTCGACTTTTGTGTGTGTGGGAGTTTCGGGTGCCAGTTACGGATTCATGTGGTCTAACTGTATAAGTAATGATCAGGTGTGCTATCTAAAGCAGCTTTACTGTCTCCCGCGGGTGTTTAAGAGCGTGGTGATGTGTGTGAATGTCCAATGGGAACTAAAACCCCAAAAGCCTTCAATCTAGGGCTTCAAAGCTCGAAATCTAGTTTAAGCATGTCAAAAATCTCCGTTGGCTGCCCCTTTTCTAATGTGGTCAGTATTTGCTGGAATAATAAAATCTTAATTATCGATGCAATAGTACTTTACTAAACATTATGATTGAATATTAAGACAACCTAATAGTAAAGTATTTTGGTAATTTTCAGTTTGTATTTTTTTGGTATATATATTTTTTAAGTTTTAGTGCTAATACCTCTTTCGCTTGTTTTTATTTATTATTGTTTTGATTAGTAAAAGTTCAATGGGAAAATAATCAAAATTTAGTTTAAGCACCTCAAATTTCGCAGCTGTATTTGGTGGAACTTATTAAATCTTGTTTGTCGATGCACTAATACTTCACTAAACAATTTCATGAAATATTACCACATAAAGTTTGTTGGCATATTTCGGTATATATATGTACATTATGACGGTATATTAAGGCAAACAAATAGTAAAGTCTTATAGAATATTTCAGTGCTTTTCTGGCATACGAATTTCTATTTTCATTTTATTGAAAATGGGTAGCGGATACCTCACAGTCTTTCACTCTCTTCTGTAGTTTTCTTACTTGATTTATTTAGTTTTCCAATTACTATAACTACTCATAATGTTTTAGAATTTATTTCTCCCATTATTCAGATAATATGTGCTGATTATTATGTACGATATACAATACTTTTAAGTTTGTTATACTATTTTTATCAAAGTACTTTCTCAGTGTCTATTTAATAAAGGATATTCAGCATGACAAAAGACTTTATTTGGTTTATCGAATTGTTGCTAAAACGTATGACATAAATATAAATATAATATAAAATAGAATGGCTGTGATTAACTATAAATGCTCATCATAAGTAGCACACTACTTATATATGTTAACTCTTTGAAATAAAAGTCCAAGGTGACACTTTGCGCTGCCTGCAAGCTTTGAATATTACGTATACGTCTCCTTGTTGTGTTGACAGCATTCTAAGCGGCATTAGTACGTGCATGTGAATGTGTTTTTTTATTCGTAGTATAGGTTAGAAAAAGTTTACAGAGTGGAGTTATAGGAAATTATGTCTAGAGAAAAGGAAGAAGAAAATCGAGTTAGCGGAGCCTGGCTCTTGTGGGACGGCCGCGAAGCAATGCTTCACAAGTGCGTCGGCGCCACTTACTCCCTCGTTCGTTGTCTTGCCTTCTCGGCCCTCCTTTGCTCGTTCATGACCGCAGCCACAAATTGGCTGATCAGTGTCCAGTTAGTGGACGATACCAGCATCAGCGGAACCAATGTCGACACAGTTAACCTCTCACCAATTGCAACTGCCAGCTCTTGTCTGAGGGCTGCGTATCTACCGCACTGGAAGATTACGTGCTCGGCGTCCTCCACCGCAGTCGGGAAACAAGCGGGGCACTCTTCGGCTGTGTCGTGTCCGAACCGGAACAAGTAGCTCCTGAAGCAGCCGTGGCCACTGATGACCTGGGTCAAGTGAAAATTCAACTGGCCGTGACTCCTTGTCGTCCATTCCTTAATGAGAGGGATGAGCCGGTGAGTCCACCGCCCTTTGGACGCCTCGTTCCACCGGGTCTGCCACCTTTCGAGGCATTCCCTCTGTGCCCTTTGTTTAATGGATCTCTTCTCGGCGTTGGGTAAGGAGCCAGTCTGGAGTTGCCGGAAGACACTTACCCTCTCCTGACCATTTCCTCGAAGGGGTATGCCGGCAATGACGTGTGCAGCCTCGTCGGAAACGGTCCTGAAACCGCTTATGACTCTGATGGCGCTCAGCCGGAAGGTTGACGCCAAGCCGCCGATATACGAGCTTTTGATAACGGCGTCTGCCCAGATAGGAGCAGCATAAAGGGCTATGGACCTTGTCACGCTCGAAATTAATGCTCGACGACACTGTTTGGGGCCCCTGGTGTTGGGCATCAGGCGAGATAACGCCCTGTTGGTGACAGCAGCCTTACGGCCAACCTCCTGCAGGTGTTCCCGAAAACTCAGCCTCGAGTCGATCGTCACTCCCAGGTACTTAAGTGTACGCTTGGAGGTAATATGGGCGGCTCCGACCTTGACTACCGCTGTTTCCACTTTCTTCCTGCTACTGATCAGCACTGCTTCCGTTTTTTGGGGAGCCAACTCCAGTCCGACGGAGAGCAGCCAAGTCCCAATGCAATCGATAGCTCTGTTGCAGTTTGATTCGGCGACCTCCAGCTCCTTAGCGACCACAAGTAGCGCAATGTCGTCGGCGAAACCAATTAGGTTTGCTCCTGTCGGCAGGTCCAGTCGAAGGATTCCGTCGTACATCGCGTTCCACAATAGAGGGCCAAGCACAGACCCCTGAGGAACGCCTCCAGTCACGATGTACTCTTCTGTTCGAACACTGGTATCATATTTGAGTACTCTCGACGAGAAGTAACTCCTGATAATCTTTAGCAACTGCCGTGGGACTTTGAATGCGTCTAGCGCCCGTAAGATGCAGTTCCACCGGGCCGAGTTGAAGGCGTTTCTGATGTCCAATGTCACCATCAGACAGTACTTCTTCTGGCCCCCTTTCCAGCGAGTGCCAGCAATTGCATTGGAAGCAATGCCAACTACCTTCTCGATTGCATCTACTGTCGACCTGGCCTTCCGGAATCCATATTGGTTGGGGGAAAGGTTTCCGTTCACCAATATAGCTTCCTCCAAGCGAGTGCAGATCACCTTCTCCAGCAGTTTCCCCGCCACGTCGATGAGGCAGATAGGCCTAAACGAGGATGAATTGCCAGGCGGTTTCCCGGGCTTCGGAATTAGGACCAGCTTTTGAGTTTTCCACCTATCCGGGACTACAGCTTCTTCCAGGCACTTATTCAGCATTGTTGAAAAAGCTTCTGGATGGAGGGAGCAGGCGAGCATTAGTGCCCTTGCGGGTATGCCGTCCGGACCTGGAGCGCCGGTTTGTTTCATACTTCTAACGCATTTTAACACCTCCTCGCTGGTGACCAACTTCAGCGGCAGACCATCGTTGGATGCTGTATCTGGCAGCCATGCGGTGTCTTCCTCCACGCTGGGAAACAGATCCATGACAATCCCACGCAACAGATCATCCGGTGGTGGAGGCGATCTCCGTGCCCCGATTCTCTTTATAACGATCTGGTATGCCTTGCCCCATGGGTCGTCATCCAGTGTGTCACACAGGGCCAGGAAACACCGTTTTTTACTCTCCTTGATCGCATTTTTGAGAGTTTTGCGACTCTCTCTAAAGAAAGTTTGCCAATATGGGAAAGAGGGTCTTCCCCGCGCTCTCTGATAGCGCCTCCTCGCGTGGTTGCAGACACGTCTTGCAGCGGCAATGGTCTCGTTCCACCAGTAAACTGGTGTATGGCATAGCGAGGGGTTTACACGACTCGGCATGGAGCCTACGCAAGCCGACTCTAGCCTTTCCATGACAGTCTCGACCATCTGCTCTGCGCTGCCTGAAACCTCCAGCTCTCTCAGCGAGCTTGTAAAGCGCTCGACGTTTAGCTTGCTGGCTGAGAAATTCCTCCAACGAGGTGCGGCAGAGATGCACCTGAGGCTCCGAGCTCCAATTTTGCAAAAAATGGCCATATGATCACTCCCTGTATAGGAGTCACTGACTCCCCACTCCGCTAGATGAGCGAGCGAACTGCTGCAAAATGTTAAGTCAACAATTGAGCCGGTACCGGCCCTGCTGAATGTCCATTTCGAGCCTTGATTGAGGAGAGTTAGGTCCAGTGAAGCAAAGGCTTCGACCACCAATCGCCCTCTTTGGTTGGTGACCATGCTTCCCCAATCGACTGCCCAAGCGTTGAAGTCGCCTGCGACGAATGCTGGTGAGTGGTCTCTCACGTCCGCAGCTAATCTGTCCAGTGCGTTAGCAAAGTCCGAAATTGACAAGCTGGGGGCTAAGTATACGCTGTACACCCAAACACTGCCCACTAGCGCCCTGACGAAGCCGCCGTCAGCCTGTTGGTGGCCAAACTGGTGTGGGTTTCTGCCACAAACCCATATAGCCGCCTTGCCGGTGTGGTCGCACGTCCAATCAGCTCCAAAACCAGGTCTGAAGGGTTCACTAAGAACGCATACATCCACCTCATTCTCCCTGATCGACTCCAGTAGGAGGTCCTGAGCCGCTGCACAATGGTTCAGGTTCAGCTGCATAATCTTCATAGTGTGTGTTTTATACTTCGCCCATTTGCCGAAGGGCAGAGTCTGCTACCCGCTGCGTGGTTGACCTCACTGATGCCTTTGGTTACGCAAAGAAAGCATCTCGCTGGTCTGTTGCATGACGCCGCTTTATGGTTTTGCTCGCCACATTTGAAGCAGCTGTTTGCTCTATCCACCGCGCTTTGGCACTTGCTCGCAATGTGCCCAAAGTCCAAGCATTTAAAACACCGAGTCCTCGGCTCCTGCTCGGCTACTCTGCATCGCGTCCAGCCGATTTTCAGCTTGCCCAGCTGTCCAATTTTTTTGGCCCAGATTGGAGGCACCAGGACCGTCGCCGCCTGAGTGTTGGCGTAAGCAGGTCTTATGCTCTTTACCTGGCACAGATTTGCCGGCATGCCAACTTGCTCCGCCATCGCTTTGACAATCTCCTCTTTGCTTGCAAGTTCGTCCAGGTCTCTGACAACCAGCTGCGTGAGTTGAGACAGATTGCGCACCTCAGCACAGTCTCCCAACACTTTCTCGATCTCCTCTCGTAGTTTGTCTGTGTTGTCCAGACCTGTTCCTCCAAGTTCTAGCAGCAGATCGCCCTTGGCAGTTCTGCGCGCAGTTGTTACTCTGTCTGATACGTCTTTGAGTCTGCCGTCCTGTCGTCTCGTGACTAGAGAGAGAGCACATCGCTGTAGCTCATCTCGCCTTTCGCGCTCACTACCAGCGCGTCCGGGCGTATTTTGTTGGCCTTCTTCTTAGGACCGGTGGTGGTGATGTTGCTCCTCCTCGGCTCTACGGTTGTCCACTCGCCGCCTTGCACCTGGTTGTGAACATTTTTGTTGCGCTTTGGGGGGAGGAGTTTTCCTCGACCCGCTCTCTATGTCTCGCGGTCTTTTGGGTGTGGCCGCTGCCTTACTTCCGGTTGTCGCCAACTTAACTTCGCTTGGAGCTGCCTGATCTGGTACTGCTACTGCGTTGGCGGGATCTTCCGCTGGCTCGTGGCATAGTTGCTCCGCTGCCGCTCGTTGCAGCTTCATCAGCCTCATGAGCTTGCTCCTCATTTTCTCGTTAATGTGCCTCTGAGAGGCGAACTGCTCCGAGAGGCCGTCCAGTTCTGTGCCCATCCGCTCCAGAAGGTCTTTGACTGACCGCCGCTTCTCGTTGGCTGGGCCAGCAACAGGCACGATGATGCCGACCGCAGCATGTGAATGTGTATGCTTGGGTGTGTGTATATATCCCGATACATATGTATATAGACAATGACTTGAAGTTAACTCAGTAGGCACTGGGAGTGCTACTGGGGAAGGGCTTAAGCGATGCTCCCTCATTGGGGGAGCGGCGAGTTGGCAACGTATGAATGCGCGCATTACTCTTATATGAGCTTGCTTGGTATATAACAGTACATACACACACACACACACACACACACATACCTACACACAAACATATAAAGCATGGAAAACTCTGCAGCAGAAACGCTGGCAGCTACGACAAACTTTTCGCGTGGGTGAAAAACAAGAAGCAACAACAACAACAACAGCAACGAAGAAAAAAACAGAAAATCAACATCAACTCGTGGAAAAACTTTTGCAAACACGCGTGAACGAGATAGATGACGACAACGAAGACGACGAACCACGACAGCACATGAATGGCAAATAGGGGAATGGGAGGTGCAGGGGGATGGGTAAACGGGTGTATGAGTGTGTGAGTGCGAGTGCGCAGCTCAGTCCCTTGAAAATGCTTGGAAATATGTGAACGAAAATGCGTGCAGAGTGGGCGAAAATGAAAACACCGCTTTGAGACGCGCCCACACACACAAACCAAGGCAACCCCTCCAGTCCCTCCCATCAGTATTTGGGTCCAAAGAAAACACTTGTGGTGCAGACTGTAAGCAAGGAGAGGAACGAGGGGAACAAGAAACGTGGCCAGGACACAAAACTTTGAAGCGCCGTGCGCGCATTTTTAGGGTCTGTGTGTAGGCATTTTTCAGGACTTTCACTTTTTGTATAGTATAGGGAGCGAACTCCAGCGTTCGTTGTCGAATTCTAATGAGTTGCCCATGGGAGGGAAAGCTAGAGAGGTGTGAGGTTAGAAAAGCGCGGCAGTAAGAGCGTTACATTATTTGGTCGGCACAGGAAGTTTGTTTTCGCGGCAGTCCATTAGGCGACTGATTATGGGAGGCAGCAACGAGAGATGATAAACGGCAAATAAAAATTGTAAGAGTGAGCAAGTGAGTTTGAATTACTAAAAGGCCAAGAAAATATTTGTGCTGATGATTGCGATAAAGTTGCCAATAACCAAATGTATTATTAATATTTCTTCACAGCGAAGAAAGATCAATATATTTTCAATTAACTTCAAGAAGATTAAAGTCATGAAATTGCTTTATTATTTTCTGAACTAAAAATCAATATCCGTAATGAGGTTTTCTAACATGCTTATGCATATTAAACTTTACTGAAAGGATTCGTTTACTAATCTTCTCAAAGATCTTAGACCTTCTTCCTACAGTCCACAATCTTTTCAAGTTACTCCATAAACTAGTCAGATTTGAACCATTCGTTTGGCTGTCTTTATGCAAGGAATTGCAATTACTCTCTGTCTACTTTTCATTACAAATTATATGTGAGAACGAGTAAGAGTCAAGGAGTATTTGCCAAGACCTTATACACGACGCTTTTGCTTTGCTTTTGCGAATGTCAAGTCAGGCAGCAGTTTGCTAGACAGTTGGCATCCCCAGGAATTCTATTGCTTTTTGGTCGCTTTCGGTTTTTTGCTTACAGTTTTTCATTCATTAATATTGTTGCCAAAGCATTTTTCGTTCATTTTTCTATGCCACTTGGCCGCACCAGCAGCAGCAGCTCAGGAATGAGGAGGCAAATGGAAGCAATTCCGGCTCAAAGGCCCCCCAAAACCTCCAAGGCAGCTGTTGTCCCTTGTTATCCTGGACAACGTCAACTGGCCGTTGCCATGGCCAACTCCACTGGCTGTCATGTCCTTATTTCTTCTTGTCTTAAGTTGAAATTTGAGCTCAAAAGACAATAGAAGCTTCTTCTTCGGTTTTTTTAAATAACAACGCCGAAAAGCAAATACTTCCAAAATGTGGGAGGCGTGGGGGCAAGACTATTCCCTGAAAGATATGTGGACATTTTAGCTTGGATGCCACTCCCCAATTCCCTCTCTTCCCTAACTTCCGGTGACTTCCTGGTGGTTGCAAATGTGCGTCAAGTTCGTTTTTCCTTTTTTTCTTGCTACTTTCAATTAATTCCTTATGCTCAAGACATTCCACTTTCTGTTACTTCGTATTAGCTTCTCTCTAGACATTTTTTGCGTCTCGCTGTTTTTTATTGCCCCATTGTCTGTCTACACGTCTGTCCATCTTCATTAATGAGTTGCCTCATTCAAAGCAACACATTTTGTTTCGTTCCGTTTGTCAATCCACTGATACTGGCAGCGACCGCTGTGCGAATCGCGAGTGATGCAGTTCCTTTGATCTAGGAGTTTAAGTCCTTTGATTGGGGGTCGATTTTAAGTAAGAACTTGACAGCTGCATTCGAAAGTCAAATCTTTTAAGAAGTACTATACTTAACATTCATAAATCTTTTAGGTGACTTTAATCCCAACCATCCGAGTTACAAAAATAATATTGATAATTCAAAAACTTAAATGGCATATTAGCTAAGAATACTAGAGTTTTTTAAAGGATATAAAAAAGAGTACATACCTTTTCTACCTTAACAGATTAATTGAAATTAAACATGAGAAATTCTAGACAAAATGTAATTAAACTGCTAGGGTGCGAGTGTTCAAATATTATTTAAATAATATTTAACAGCTTATAACATGACAATCAATATTTTCAGAGCATTTAAAGTGGAATGATAAAGAATCGAAAAGAAAACGAAATATTACCAAAATTCATGATGATTACTTAAGAATTTTTTTGAATGAAGACTAAATCGTAATGGAGTAATAATGCCAATGGAACTAAAATCAAGAATAAGATATTGAATCACGATTATATGAAATTAAAATTGAACCAATAAATTAAAATTTAAAAATTCTACAATTCTACAAATTCTAGGTAGCCCATTTTAGAAATTCAAGATTATATTCATGTTGCAATAAGTTATTATTGCACTTTTTACTATCTCTTATGAGTATAAGGACATGTGACTAATGGTAATGTAAATATTCAAGTATACAAATATTGTTAGATTTATTAATAACTGTGTACTGTATAGTAAGTAGCTTATCGATAGATGCAATTACCCGTTCCATCGAAGAGGGAATCTGCTGGCGCAACTCCGCTCAGTCTCATAAGCATTTACAATTACCGCGTACTGACCACGACAGGATTTTCTCCTTCGTTCTCTCTCACTCTTTTTCCGCTGGCTGTTTGTGTCGTTTTCCATTTCAGCCTTCGGTCGGCGGCGTTGTTCAATGTGTCGCAGGCAGGCGCAATCCTCAGGCTCTCCGCGATACTCAAGACTAGAGACGGAGGCGACAGCGTCGTCTTGCTGTCAACAGTTACAAAATGAAAATGGCGTTGATGGCTGTCGCCGTTACATCGCCACCATGGCTCCTCTCCGAGTGTAACTCTGGTAGTTGCTCCTCTAGATGCTAAGGTTATTTGTTATGCATGTCCTTGTTACCTTCCTCTGGGACGCGGCCTCAACAAAAGGCATAAAAAGCTGTGTGTGTCCACTACGGCCATCCAGCCATCAGCCATCATCTTCTGTCCGCCTAGCCAGAACTTCTACTTCGCTTCACTTTCCCTCACTAGGAGCAAGTGCTCTAGTGCCTTCTCCTGTACGTGCCTGCGTTGCATCATCTACGCGCCGAGCTGCATCCCCATCCCCCCTCAGGCATCCCCACCACCATTTCCTTTACCCTGCTCAGTCTGCCACCCCTCGGCGCTTGTTGCTTTTGACTTGCCGCCGCCCGTTCCTTGCGCAACAAACTTTTTTTTTGCCTTATTTAAATTTTCTTTTGCCGAGTTCTCGCTCTTCGCTGTTTTTTACTGTGCTTTCTTGCTTTTTTTATTTTCTTTTAATCATATTTAATTTTTTCAGCGTTTCCATTCTCGCTCTCGCGCTTTTTCTCCCATTTCTTTTGTTGGGGTTTTTTTTCCTTCATTCTCGCGAGTTTTTCTTGGCGGCCCGTTCACTTTGTGCTGTGGCAACCTGCTGCTGCTTTCTGGGCGCCTGTTCCACGGCTGGACGTCGCCGGCCATTCTGGCGGCCCGAGTTGACGGCGACCGTCAGAAGTCGCCTCTGTTTGCTTCTGGTCAAGTTATATTTACACTTGTAGCGCATTGATTTTTTTCTTTTCTCCTTTTTTTTTGTTTCTTTCGCCGCTTTTCTTTGTATTTTTCGCGCTGGTCAGAGCGGTTTTCTTTTTTCATGCTTTTGTTTTTGTGGCGTTTTTTCTCATTGTGTTTTTTTGTTCTTTCTAGAATTTCTTTTGCACTTTTACGTTGTCTGCGCCTTGTCAACTTTTTGGCCAGACATTAGAACTTGCCAGCAGGTGATGCAAAGAAGTCTGGCAAAATGTGAGATGTTTGCTTAGTTTTACAATTATTTATTTGGATTTCAACATTGATTTAGATAGAAAGTAAAAAATATTATTAATCAATCGTTATTTATGAAGATATTGGGTACAAATAAATATAGTATTTGATCAATTTCTTCTTCAATTTAATATCGAATTTTTTAGTTAAATTATTTGAAATAGTAAAATGTTTAAGCCGAATTTTTCATGTTCCATGCATTTTTAAGTGAATGTGTCTTAAAGGGTTCATCAACATGAAAATGGCGAGACTCAAAGGCACATCCTCTAGCCACCTGATATCTCATTAGCATGCATTACTAACCAAACAGCAAAAGCTTCAATCCTTTTTTCCTCTACCTCTTCCTCTGCTTCTTCCTCTGCCTCTGCCCGCCTCAAGCCATCGCATTATGCTCAAGAGTGCTGCAACAAGATGCCCGCTGCCTCCTCCATTTCAGCCAAAAGACAAGATAGTCGCTCTTCAGCACGCTTGGCAGGCAAAACTTGTGAGCTCTTAATTAGTAAATGCTGGCCATTATGGCGGCGCCTGCACCCCCAACCCCTTTTCCAACCATCCACTGCATCCCCCTGTTTCGTATATAACTCATACATAGAGCATTTCATGCATTTCATAATTATCTCTAGCAAGTCAAGAACCCGAAGCCCTTCATCATGGACAGGCGCACCTACAAAAGTTTTAACTCCCCCCTCCTCCACCAACCCTTCTCGAGAGCATCCCCCACCCACGCTTGCAGAGTATAAGCGCAGTTCATGTGATGCCCCATAACCATTTCGAATGGTAACCGAAGAGTTAATGCGGTGTGAGTGCCAAAGACAGCGAAAGAGAAAGGGAACGAGTGCGAAATGAGCGAGAGGGAAATACTCGCAGATGGAGATGGCATCCCTTGCCCAGGTTCGACGCTCAGCGCGCGCTCATTTTCGCGAGCGTGGAAAATTGAGGAAAAAATGGAGCAGCAAATGGATGAGACGGTCTCGGCTTTGGTCCAGGGCACGGGACATGCGCACGTGCGCATTGAGCAGGGAGGGGAAGACCGAAGAGCGAAGAACGAAGAACTGTGAAAATTCCATTCGAATTTTTCCAGCCACACGAAGCAGAGATGCCGCAACCGCTGTCGCAAGCAGACATTCACGGCGGTTGCTGCCACGCGCTGCTGCAACGCGACAACAACTGAGATACTCGAATCGTAAACAGTTGCAGTGGGTATACGAATTTGCATAATTTGGCCATAAAGGTTGGCACACACAGGAAGTGCAGCCACCCTGCCAAATACACCAAATGCCGCCGCATTGTTGAAGGTGTAAAAAATGAGTAAACCTATCCTTGTTGAACCTTTGTTTCATCTCATTTGCATATGAAACACAACACGCTCAAAGGCTGCAAGGGTAAAGTGGGGGTAGTTGTAGTTTTTATACCTCTTTCTCTGTGATTTAGATGATTTACATAATCGGCGCGCGCATGCGTGCAGTTTATTTCCTATGTAGCACTGATTGATCCTTGGCCAGATCCCTGCTCCTAGTTATTGCAGCTGATTTGCCAGCTTAGTGCGATCATCGGAAATGTGTGCAGTTTTATTTTCGTTTCGTTTGCCTCATTGGGTTTCACAATTATTGTTATTTAATCTTCTGATATGCAAATTATTTGCCTAACAATGCGACACCACAGCCAGGTGTCGCTGTGACAATGTAACCGATCTTGAACAAGCGATAACCATAAAATTGAAGCATATTTCAGAATCTGCATATGCATCTATAACACCTTCAACATACGTATATTTTTCTTTTTAATTTTTTTAAATATTTTATTTTACAATTTGAAAATTTTAACATCTTAAGCTATGCTGAATTGAGTTAAAAGAGGAATTATGTCGCACATTAATACTTATACTATCGCTTCCAATAGTAATCAAGAATGTTTCGCTAGAAGAACAGAGAACTCAGACACAAAGATTCGGGTCGAGAATGGAAATATTTTATTAAAAATAGGACATTTTAAGCAAAGTAAAGTAAGTAAACAAAACTTACCATATACGATTATCTAATATTATTTACTTTAAGTATCGATCGATTTGGGAAGATCAAGCTTAAGATAGATAAAATTGAACTAAAGTATATAATAAAATATTGAAATCTATTAGAATATATTATATAGAATACTCACGGTATACAATGTGTAATATCCCACTCTTTGCATTCAGCAGCAGGAATAAAAACTCTTGTCTTTTTGCTGCGAAATTCGATTTATATCAATTTGGCAAGAGGGACACCATAAACTCAACACAAAAATTCAAGTTATTAAATCCCAGAAAAGTTTTGACAATAAGTAAAAACAACAACCTACTTTATTTGGCTTGAAGAGCAAGTTCAGTTTCGACTCTCGGCTCTCTTGTCAGCAGTTGTTCCCCTCTGAACAGCAGCATCAACAACAAAGAGAGCAGGCGAGACACCAACAATGAAAGGTGCGACCTGACAGCGCCTAGACGAGAGGCTCGAGGGCGCCCCGACAATAGGAATACTGCTCTAGCTGCTTGGCTCCTAGCTGGCGGTGCAGCGCCTCCAGCAAAAAACACAGAGAGAGAGAGAGAGAGAGAATGGCGCAATGTAAAAATCGAAGAAAAACAATTAAAACGTGCAAAAATAAAACAGAAAAAACAAAGCGCAGGCAAACAAATCATAAAATGCAAATGAACCAAACAAAACGGAGGCACACGAAAATGAAAATGAGAATAACTAAAGAGCCAGCACACAAAACTCAGCCAAATGGGCAGTGCTGATAAAGACAAAAACAGAGACACAGTGACAAAGCAAAGAAAAATAGAGTATTACAATTAAATGGTAAGGTTTATGTGGATCAAAGGATAACAGGAGTCTTCCTAAACATGAACTTTTTTACATTTTTACAATGCATTAATAACTGTTCGTTTCCTTCAAATATCATTATAAAAATTAAAAAACTGAACTAACATTTTTAACCATAAGTTTATTTGTTCCCAATCTACTCCAACTCTAGTTTAATGCTATTTGCTAGCTTTAAAATCAAATTTGAAAAATATATTAGACCTTTATTTGGTGATAAATCTTGAATTTTTATAAATAAAATGCATATGACACATATTCAGTATATTGATTCCCGATCAATTATATTTTTATACAAATCTGCAGTTCGATCGCTTAAAAATGAGGTCAGAAAACTATTATGATAGATATTTTTGCTTCGAATGAAATTTGCATTTTTCAAATAATGGTGGATTTAATTATATAATTGTTACTTTCCCTCATATAAGTTAAAAAAGATTAAATTGAAATACTCTATTTTTAATGTAGCCCGATGTTTTGTATTCTATTATAAATCCAAATATTCTAGTTTAAATTTAAAAATGATATCATATATTTTATTATAGATTTGGTCAACGAATAAATCTTCCAATTCTAAAACTGACATGATTTGTAGATATTGCATTATATGCAAGCATATTCACAAGGACATCCCCTCTATCTATGACTGAAGCGAGGTTCTCTCAGCCAATCTGCTGACCTCAGCTAATCCAACCATACACATATGTGGGCGTATGTAACCATCACACATGTACATGCACCCTATATACTACTACATGTGTGTGTGTGTACATATGCGTGCTTGTGTGTGTGCGAGAGAGAGCGAATACGGCCAACAAATCGAAATGTTGCAAAAAGTACTCATATGTCCCACACACACACATATACGTGCACATGCACATGCTAACCCTCCCCCTAAAGCAACGCACTCGTGTGTTTGTCATTTTCCCATAGAGTTTTTCATTTTTCTCTTTTTTGTATTTTGTTTTTTTTTTTGTGGACTGAAATCAGCGAGGTTAGGGGTTGGTTTTTCCGACCATCGAGTCGTTATATTTTTTTCGCATTTCTCTTTCGCACACATGCCAGAGCGAGACACACATATGCATATGCGCTGCCAGTACGTATGTGTGTGTAATATGTTGTGTATATGATTTTACATTTTGTTTTTTTTTCCGCTGTTTCTGGAGCTGCGCCAACGTCAACGGCAGCGCTTATGTAAAACGCAGTCCGCATGCAGGGAATTGAAGGAATACAAGGACTACAAGGAATAGATAACATACTAAAAGGCGAGCACATGCGAGTGAGATAGCAATAGCGACAGCTACAGCAGCTGGAAAGGCTTTAGCAATAGCAACAACTTTAATAATAATAATAACAACAACAAACAGTTCGGCGCTGCCAGCGTCGCAGTCTCCGCCAGATGAGCAGAAGAGTTGTGTGTATGTGTGTGTGTGCGGCAGCAAAAAAGCTTTACATGTGAGCTCCACACTCAACACTCACACACACACCGACACAGACACAGACAGACAGTGCGACAGAGCGCCACGTACGTTAGTTACATACATTCTATATACACATACACACATTATATCCTTCAATATGCGCACTTTCTCTCACTCACACGCTTGCTCTCTCTCACTCACTTATTCGTTGGGTTGTTCTTGCCAGCGTGCTTTCTCTCTCGCTCTCGCTCTCTGACTCGCTCCAGCGGCTGTTGTTGTTGCTATTGCCACAAATACAACTGGAAAGCAAAAACTCAACTCACAGCTTTGAGTTTTCGTATTTTCCATAAGCTGGTGCTGGCCAAAAAGGATATGTCGACGCTGGCAGCGCTGCTGGCGCCCCTTTTATGAAAAATGTTACACTCACGCGCAGTTGACGCCGACGTCGCTGCCAATGTGTGACAACTGCCGCTGTATGAGTGTGTGTGTGTCTGTGTGTGAGCGTAAACTCCATGTGAGCCAACGAGGCATTGGCGTCCACGGGGGTGGGTGACGACTCAGTTGTTGTCGTCGTTGTTGTTGTTGGTGTTGATGTTGGTGGTGGCTATTACTCTTTACGAGCGAGCAAAGCTCCACATGCCACGTATGTATGTATATGTGTGTGCATGTATGTATGTTTGTATGTGTGTGGGTGCGTCGCTCTTTCGTGTCGCTCTTCTTTCGCATTTGTTTTTTTTTACGTTTCGTTTTTGGTACACTTCGTGTCGAGGCCACTCGGTTGCTGTCTGCTTCGGCTTTGCTACGCATGTGTATGCAAATGTATTTCGTATACCGTGTACTGTGTATGTATGTATACGTATAATAAATTTTTTTGGTATACGTGACGTGCGAGGACGTCGACTGGTTCTGCTGCTGCTGTTGTTGTTGTTGTTGTTGTGATAAGGCAAAAAATATATTTTATATGACGAAGGAGTAAAAACTTCGTCGCGTCGCTGCCAGCGTCGACGCAAACGCAAACGCAGACGTTGACGCTGGCGTTAACATTACTCGTGCGTCGCATCGTTCCGTTCTATCGTCCAGCCCGAGCACCGAGCATCCTCATGTGTTTCGCATGCTGTTTGTTGTTTGTGCCTCGCCTGCTCATACGTGTGCGCGCACGTGGGCGGGAAGGGGTGCGGGGTTGGCGCGGGGGTGGTGGGGTCGCGTGTATGTGACGCTGCTGCCGGCGTCGCCGTCATCGTCGTCGTCGTTAGCGCTGCCATCGCCGCCTTTGGCTCGCATATCTGTTTTTTCGGGCCGACTTCATTTGAATTAGTCGCTTCGTGACGTTTGAACGGTTCGAAACATACACGCGACCGCAGGACACACACGTACACACACACACACACGACTCGCGAAGATACTAAGCGAGGCGTTACCGTTACCGTTACGATCTCATTCCGACGCCAAACCGTATACCGTTAACTCTTTTTTGAGAAGTATGTGATACAATTTCGAACGCTCACATGTGAATGACAAAAAAGACTATTTCTGAGCCAGTTATCTGTGTGCGTTGCCTGAAGATGGACGTCTTGTAATTCTAACGGCATTTACAAACATTAACAACAATAAATAAAAACAATTTTTATAACTCTTTCGGAAATTCAATAATTAAATTAAACGTGAAATGGTAAATAAAAGTGTTAAAAAAAATATATCTAAAACTAACAAACTTAACAAAAAATAAATTTAAAAAATATTTATTAAATTTATTTATTCAAAAAAAATTGTATAGTAATTTCTCAAAAGATTTCACATAATGAAATATAGTGTATTTAGTTCATTTTATAGACATAGAAAAACAAACTTCATTTCTTGATAAAATATTAATTAAAAAAAAAATAATTATTAACTTTTTAAAAGAAATTCTACTATATAAATTTCCAGAAAAAAAACCTTAGTAAATATAAAAGTGCGCAATGCAAATGAATTTTAAAATGAATTTAAAACTGTTTTAATTATGAACGGATTGATATGTATTATTGAAAAGTGTGTGTTTTGGCTATCGCGCCTATCATAAAACGCGGATTTTTCAAATGAATCGCAAACAATTCCTTGAAATTTGTCAACCAAATTGAGACTCGATCCCTCAAAACAAACATAAACGCACATTAAGGTTCTGGTTTATTGCCCGCAGCGTTTGGCCCACAAATTGATCTGTCAGCGGCCATTTAATAGCAGCTCAAAACCTGTGTGCCAGGACCTTTGTCCAGCGTTGTCGAGTACCTGCCATATTATTTACAGGCTGTGTGTTTATTTACTTCAGTGTACATGTGTCAACACACACCTGATTATCACCTGCAGAAAATGGGAAATTGCGGCGTGTCGAATGCGAGAGCAAGAGCAAGTTGAGAGCGAACACTGATCCTGCCCACACAAACACAAACAGACACAGACATGCTCACGCACACATCATATATACATATATGCAAGGGTGTGTGTGTGTGTGAATGTTTTGAGGGTGCGGACTGTGAGGGCTGCTCTCAGATTCTCCGTCTATCTCTAGCTCTGTTTCTAACCATATCCATATCCACATGTGAAGCGTACTTTCGACTTGCTGCGTATTTATTTGCATTGCTTTCAGTCAGTTTGTGGCAAACCCTCGACGGTAACGCGCAGTTTCTGTTTGTTATCGAACCGAACTGAGAAACAGAACCAGAACTTTAAACGTGTGCGATCTTCCATTTATTGTGTGTGCTTTAAATAATAATACAAATAAAACATATGTGAACTGCAATAAAGCGAATATAATACTCTATTACAATAAGCATATCTAATTTCAAATTCACAATTTGTGATTCCAGTGCTAAGCAGTGCTACGAATTGTGCCATAATTATGCAAAGCTGATCACAGAGACTCAAGTCTACTATTCATGTTTTAATACAAACAGAAAAGAGCTTCAAAGAGGATATTTCGAAATTAAAGTACGCTTTGCTTACGATAATTAATGGTATGTTTGATCACAAAAATTTAAGCTTGAAAGGATTTAACTGAAATGTAGTGAAATCTTATCAATGTTGGCCATTATTTTATAAAAATTATTAGAAGAACTAATTTTCATAATATTACTTTAATATAAATATACTTTTATTTAAAGTGTTATTTATTTCTGATCGTCTACAATTTAATTCTCAAGATTTAATGACTTGCATTCAAATTTTAAATTGAAACTTTGCATCATTTCCTCCACATTTGTTAGCATTTTAAATCTGAATTGACTGACTTACTTTGACATTAATTAAAAAGTCGGGTAACTCCTTCCATCTCACTCACCATCTGCCGCAACTCAGGGGGCAAGCAAATTGTGTCGCTTTCAACGGCGCTTGAGAGGTAAAGTGCGAGTAAATAAATAAAAATGTTGCCTTATCTCCAGTTGACAACCGCAAATGAGTTGCAAGATAAAAAAGAGTTGCTTCGCGCCGCTTGCCACATGCCGCATAGCTGCTAATTGCACATTGTTGCATTCAAGCGTACGTGGGTGTCCTCGTGCCGCATCCTGTCGTTGACTGGCAGCAACAGCAACAGCGACAGCAGCAGCAGCCGCATGTGTTAATATGCGGTTTGGGTCTCTGGCGCCAACTTGCAACCGCTTAACCGCTGCAAGATGAAGACGCTGCAACAAACTGCAAATAAAAATGTTTATTTTGCTTTTGCCGCGCTAAAAGTAAACTTTTTTAATTTTGCATCCAACTGTCGTCGCTGACAGGCAGTTGGAGACATTTTCTCAGGTCCGTGCTTTGGGCTTGGGTTTGGGGTTAGAGATTGGATTTGGCATTTGACTAGTCGTGTCTGACTTCAGATTTGTCATAGCGAGGCAGCTGCCGACTCTTTTAAAAATTCACACACGCAGCGTGCAACGCATTGTGGACCGTTGGAAGGGGTGCGTGATGCGCTGTTAGGGGCATGCCACGTCACACCAAGCTAGACAGTTGCTGAATTAATTAGATGCCACGCACCGAGTCGCAAAAAAAAGCTTAGCTCGGTACAGTGGTTGCAAAACAGTTGTTAATTTTCAATTTTTTTATTTTTGTTAAAAATATTTTTAGCGACTTGTTTCAATAATTAATATCGGATTACTATGAGTAGCTGAAAAAGTTAAAATAAAAATAAAAGATAAATTTTGAGGTCTATTAATGATAAAAATAAGCATAAAATAAGCAAATTAAATTTAAAAGTTCAAATTCCGCTCAATAAACAACTAACAAAAGTAAAAGAACTTTAAATTATAAATGGAAGCAAGAAATTTAAATTCATACTTAAAATATTAAAAATAAAAAAATTGCTATAAAATAAATAAAATGAATCCGATAAGTTTTAAACTAAATCGACTTGACTTTCCTTAATTAATAATCGAATATTAATTTCACTAGCTTTAAATTACAAATGAAATTTCATTAAAATGGATCTTCTCGATGCAGAACCCACTGTGCACATGTTTGTGTGTGTCTTACCAGTAGATAAACAAAAACACAGACATACTCATATAGCCAGACAGACAAACAGATAGAACAGAATAAAACAGAGGCAGAGACTGAGATGAGTGAGCCATTATCACACATCACACATCTGCATGTGATGTCCTCAAGGATACGCGACACGACACGTAGCCGACTGTGATTGCCTCATGTTGCTCTTTGTGCTGCCTCCTGTGCTCTTAGCTTTTGCTGTGCATTGTTTTGCTTATTGTTGTGCTTGGGATTTGCCGAAAATGAAGCACAGCAATGGTGGAGGGAGGAGAGGGGGTTGAAAAAAGATGATATATGCCGCGACTCATTAACATATTATTACAACACATACACGAGATGGCATATGTCAGGAGTACAGAGCTTGAATATATTATACAACGCATTATCCTCGAGCTTAACCTGAATCTTTGGCTCCATCACTGACTCTATCCTTCTCTTTCTCTCTCTGTCTATCTCTCTTCAGCAGACTGTGAACGAGGTGCAACAACTTTGAAGCACGTCACGTGAGGCAACAACGCGTTTGCCAGGGCATGTTAAAGGACGCCGAGGAGCTGATAAAACGCTGCAAACTGACGTCGCTGCCGTTGGCCCTGCACATGAACGACTACGGCCGCCAGGTGGCGCCAGCGCCGCTAGCGTTGCCACTGCCGTTGCCGCTGCCCCTGCCACTGCTGGCGAAGCCACCGACGACGATGACGACGACAGCGTCTAGCATGGATCACCATCATCATCAGCAGCAGCATCATCATCCTCATCATCATCAGCTGCAACAGCATCATCATCAGTTGCCGCCACCTTCACACAGCCAGAGCCACGCCCATGTCCATGCCACACCGCCCACAACGCCGCCCACGCCGCCACCGTTGCCCCTTAACATGAGCCAAACGGCAACAGCCACTGCAGCTGCATCTGCCACAGCAACAACAACTGCAACAACGACGGCAACTTCTATAACAACCGCAACTGCAACGTCGAGCAATCGATCAACGCACAGTCCGCCTGCCACGCCCACCACTATTGGCGCCAATTCGACTGCTCCCCAGGATCATTACAGCCTGCGCTGGAACAACCATCAGAATCACATCCTGCGCGCCTTCGACGCCCTGCTCCAGACTAAGACCCTGGTGGACGTGACTCTCGTCTGTGCCGAGACCTCGATACGTGCCCACAAAATGGTGCTGTCCGCCTGCTCGCCCTTCTTTCAGCGTGTCTTCGCCGAAACCCCCTGCAAACATCCCGTCATCGTGCTCAAGGACTTTCGTGGGTGGGTCGTCCAGGCCATAGTTGACTTCATGTATCGCGGCGAGATCAGTGTTCCCCAGCAGCGTCTGCAGACGCTCATTCAGGCGGGGGAATCGCTGCAGGTGCGTGGCCTGGTGGAGAGCTCGGTGCCTGAGCATACACCCACTCCAGCCGCCTCGCCCGATGACTTCAACTTGCTGGACACCTCGCTGCTCTCATCCAGCTTCGAGGACGAGTCGCCCTCGATGGTGCGGCCACCAGCGGGCAAGCTAATAATGCCTTCTCGACTCTTTGGTAATCCGGCCAGTGCGATGGCAGCGCTCAGCTTGCGCCGCAAGCGGGAGCAGGAGTCGGAACGGGAGCTGGAGAGTGATCAGGAGTTGGGTGGCAGTTCGCCGATGCCACGTCGCAAACAGGCGCGTCCCAGACGCAGATCGGGTGATGTGCCTCATGACTTTGCGCTGAACAAGACATCGGAGACATCGCTGCCAGCGGTGGACACAATTCAGGCTGTGATCAAGCATGAGTTGCGGGACGATCAGGAACCGAGTGATAAACAGCGTGATGGGGAGGATAGTCCCATGGGAGAAGAGGACGAACCGCCGCAGTCCCAACAGCAACAACAACAGCAAAGTAATGAGCCTGAGGCAGAACATGAAACGGAGTTGGAGGATGTCGAGCGTGGAGATCGGCAACAGGATAAGACGGGGAACAGCAATCAACAGACCGAACATGAGATAGATGAAGAGGACAATGAGGATCAAGCGCACGATCACGAGCTCGATCACGAACAGGAACAGGATCAGGAGCACGATGATCATGAACACGATCACGATCATGAGCATGTGCACGATCTAGTTGACGATGAAGGTCCCGAACAGGACGACGACGAGGACGAACAGGACATCGAAGAGCTTATACACACGACCAACGAGCTGCGTCGCCAGGCGGCCGTCGCCGCTGCAAATGCAGCAGCCATGTCCCCGTGTCCCAGCGATGGTCCCGAGGATCTGTGCACCACCAAAAAGGACAAGGACACCAGCAACTCGCACTCCTCGGACGGCGAGAGTAACAATAATAATAACAACAACAATAGCAGTAAACTGCAGGACAACAATCAACGCATCATGTTGTCCCTCAAGGATATCAGACAGCTGAACGCCAAGCCAAATGCCACATCGACGCCCAGCCACACGCCCAACTCCTGCACACCCGGCAACGGACTGCTGTCGTTTCCTCCACCTGGTCTGCGCCCACCCGGCCTGCCCGACAGTCCACCCTGTCACATGGAGGCGTTAGAGGCGCAAATGCATGCCGCAGCCGCTGCTGCTGTGGCAGCTGCTGGCGCCGGCGATCATCCGTTCCATCACATGGAGCATCAGATGGAGATGTCGCTGGCTGCGGCTGCCGCTGCGGCGGCGATGCATCAGCGTGAACCGCGTGATCCTCGCGAGACGCGAGAGCAGGCCATGCAGCGGGAGCACAATGCATTCGCAAGCAATCTGCTGGGTCCCATGGGACTGCCACCTTTCCGGGGACACAACGGGGTGCCGCTGGGCGGACCTGGGTCCGGATGTCCGGGTCAGGCGCCGCATGAGCGGCTGGAGGACAGCATGAATCGGTTGAGTAAGGAGTTCGGCAAGGAGTTTGGCAAAGACTTCGGCAAGGAGTTTGGCAAAGATTTTGGCAAGGACTTTTGCAAGGAATTCGCGCCCACATCGCCAATGAGCTTGCCCGGACACTTTAATCCACCGGATGGGCAACCGCATCCGCCGTCGCCGCTGCCCTTTCCCGGCATGTCCTCGGCGTTGACGCTGACGCCGCCGCACAGTAAGTACAAGAAACTTTTTTTTATCGTTTGAGGTCACTGGGTTAGCCGGATGTCCATATCCTGGCCACATCCTGACCTGTCTAAACACATTACGACTGTCCACCTCCCCCTTAAGCTGTTTGCGTAAAAAAAAATAACAGACGGAAGTCCCAATATCGCAGTCCTTCTGTTTGCCTTCACTTCAGTGACTCCTATGACTACTTGACTGCTTGACTCCATGAGCCTTGACACAGCGACTTCACATCTAATAAGCTGCAATATACTGCATGCAACATGTGGCAATCTGTCTGTCGCCTCTGCACTGACAACATCAAAGTGCCAGTGACTGCAACAGCATCCTTTGCATTCGTCATGCATTTATCGTTGCCATGGCCTAAGCTGTGGCAAAGCCTTTAAACGTATTAGGGTCTTCGACAGTACTTTTCCCAAGTACTTCCAACTCCCCACACTTCATAGCTGTTTGCCACTTTTTATTTTTCGCTTTTCATGTGTCATTTCCTCCAATTTAATACAGCCTTTTGTAAAATTTTTTCTTTTTTTGTTGATTCAAATAATACTTAGAAAATTTGATCCCCATAATTAAATTCCTGAATTTCATATATTATTTTCATCCTTGGATTCTTCTTATATTTTCTTAATTTCGCTTACATTTTATTTAAGGGCAAAATTTAGGCAACATTTTAAAATTCCCATTTGCTTTTAATGCATTTGTCATAATTACTTTCTATGCTCAAATAATATCATTAGTTTTATATTTTTAATTTATAACTTTATTAGAGGTCTTGGCCTCTTTCAGTTCCATCATCCTCAGACAATTGTTTCTAATTAAGTCATAAACAATTCTATGCTGTTGACAGCTCATAAGAAATATGGAAGTGCAATTGCAATGTGGCGAGTTGCGAGTGCAGCTAATAATTTGACAGTTTAGTTATTGCCTCAACCCTATAGAGGCAAACTATGTGTCCCAGTCACAACAACGCTGTCTGGGGTAGAAGTTGTCAGCCACGGAGCATGGGAATGGAAAGGAAATGGGAGTTACATTTGCGGTTGTTGCAAAAGTTGCAAGTCGCAAGTTGCAGTCCAAATAAATTCAATTGCGGTTTATATATGATTTTTTATATTTATGTCACCCGAGGCGAGCACAAAGGTGCAAAGGGGAGCCGGATGAAAGACGGCAATGAATGGGCTCAAGTCGCAGTCGAAGACTCAGTCGCAGTCGCAATCGGTGGCGTTGCGTGCTAGAAATTTATGTTGTGTCTGTGGCAACATGTGAGTGTGGCATGTGAGTGTGTGCCACAGTTGCGAGTTGAAACTGTCGTCAGACGTTTAGCCAAATGACTTTTAAGTTGCCACACAGACAACTCGCCTTGCCTCTGCCTCGCCCACACAGGCAACAGCGTGTGTTGCACGTGTTTTGTTTAAAGTATGCCACACACACAAACACACACAGACTGTGCTGCAAATTTAAACCTTTTGGCAAACAACTTTGGCATCGTCGGCGGCATAAATAAAAATACAGAGTCGCTCTAGAGTCCTTAGTCCTGTCTTCGTTCTCCCATTCTCTCATGCTCTATCTCGTCACCCAAGTCGCTTCCCTTTTCGTATAAAACTTTGCATATAAGTCGCGCGATATTCATATTAATAATATCCGTTTGGGGAGTCCAACTCCAGTTCAGCCAACCTCAACCTCAGTCGTCGTCTTCGTCTCCGACGCGCACACAGGATATAAAATAAATTAAGGCACAAAAATATGAAAAATTGTACGAAAATGCCGAGCAGGAGTCAGGGAATCAGGGAATCAAGCAGGCAGTCAACACAGGAAGCGCAATACCTTTTAATGCGACAAAAATTTCTGCCAACATATCAGGGCAATCCAAAGAGCGGAATGAGTCGCATCCAAAAAAAAAATACCGAAAAGGGAGGCCAAGCAACTCGCTAACTACTGCATAAACAGGCTGCAGGCAAAGAATGCCAGCCAAGGATACACATAGAGCCCAAGTCAAGCTAAGAAATGCAGAAAGTTCATTGCTGACAATGATGACTATGCGAATACTCTGCAAATTGATTAAAGCAGTAAACTTTCTTAAATCACAATTAGAAAATAATTAACTTTTAAATCGAAAAAAAAAAAATGTTGTTGCACCGAGATAATGAGTAGTTGAAGAGCTAAAGTTATTTATTTAAATGAATATAACAGACAGATATAAAGTATAACATGAAGAAAAGGGCGGAACAAGCTGTATTGTTTAAATGAATCCAAAATATGGTAGACGGCAACAGCAGATGACGAACAAAAAGATCGTTTGGTAAAAGTTAAATTTTTGATCTAATGTGTTCTACAATGTCCTTTGAAAATGTTTGTCGCATAAGTCTCCACAAAGTGTTAATACCACATCTTTGTCAGTTTAGGCAAACAGAGGAGCTTGCAGACAGCCGTAGAAAAGATTTACCAAAAAGAATGTGATTTATTTTTTGGTAGTCACATTTCGGCGTGAAAATCATTGAACTAATAGCATGTGATATGTGGGTATGGCAATGAGTATGGCTGTCTTGTTCTAGACCCCTTGAGGATAAACGTGAAAAGAAATCCGCACTAATTTTGCTTGCCATCAAAGCGAGTTTGAAAACCGAAACAAAAAATAAAGAAATGGAATATTACGTATACGCAGCGAGTTGTAATGTCTACTCGAACAAAACGCGGGAGCAAACAATACGCGCTCGTTATTTGTGTCATTATGCTGCAGATACAACAACATGCCCCAACAGATACAGATACGAGTATGAACGACTATCCCCATTTATTCATATGCCAGCACATTGTCTTGTGATGTGCCTTGAATCCTGAGCGCGTAGTTATGAAACAGAGACAGAGACACTTGAAGCTGCGTGGATTTCCTTGCTTATCCTTGAGCATCCTTTATGCTGTCGCCGCCTCATCAGCGCTTGAATTGTTTCACTCATGTGAAGGAGTGCACTCCAAGCGTAAAATATTAATAGAATAATGACGTTGCCATTGTTTACTATTCGCATCCACAAGCGCAAAGCATTCGCATTCACTTGGCACACTCAAGTCTCGATGGTGAATATGTATGCGAGTGTCTATTCGAGTCTGAAGAAATTCGCTAGCTGGGTAATCAGTGAGCTGGAAAATGACTCACTTATGGAAAACTTACAATTGCAATATGCTTTACACAAATGAAAATTGCATTCAACCTATAAATAGCAAGACAAAGACTTGAATACTCTATCGAATTAGCTTATAAATAAATCTATCTTCTCTTTCACAGTGTTTGGCCTGGATTCCCCGTTGGGTTTGTTTCCCCCCGGCATTGATCCTGGCAAACTCTACAATCCGCTGATGGAAATGAGCGATCCACGTGACATGCCTGGAGGTCCGCCGCCGTTTCTCAAAAAGAAAAGTAAGTGACTTAAACCCGTATAATATCAAATGGTAGCAAATCGACGACGAACTTTAAAACAAACAGCTAATTAACCTTCTGTGAGTTAGCTGCGAACTCAGCAACGAGAAACGAGAAAGGTTCGAGAATTGCCATGTCGTCTCAATTTGCCCTCCGCGGATCACTTCGTGCCTTACTTCACACCTGACTGATTGAACCCGTTGATGGTTTTGTGCCATGAGTTCAACTAAGAGTTGTTCTGCTTCTTTTTCGCTCACGTCTTTGTAGGTGTCTGCTTTTTGCGATAGACTTAGATCGATCAGTGGCAAAAAGCTAATGATAGATCTATAGTATGATAATACCAAAAATCATGCATATCCTCTTACAGATCCAACTCAAAACTATTGTGATTGCCTTTCATTCCCATTCAGTACACATTGAGACTGCGATCACCAGTGATCACTAGTGCGATCATGTGAGGCGGCAAATTTGTTTTTGTGGTTTTCCTGTGTTCAGCTGGGGATCGCGTATAACAATTGTGTTTGTTTGTTTAGTTTAGTTTTTTTTTTGTATGCTGCTTTTTTTTTTTTTTTTTTTTTTGTTTTCTTCATTGAACATGTGCACCTATGCATATCGTAAAGCGACGCTTTTCCAACCTGCAACAGCTCTCTTGATTGACAAATAGGCAGCTCCATAAATGCATTCGATTTTCAGCGTTGCTTTTGTTTCTTCTTTCGTTGTAGTTTTTCTTTCGATTTTTTGAAACCTCAAAAAGTTAATAATGTTTTTATGTGTATGGGGAAATAATATATCTAGTAATATGTAGCTTAGAAATCAATAAACTGTTGCGCTTGATTGTCATGTGATTGACAATTGGTAAAGAGAGATTGTTCGATGATTGTTAACCTAAAGATTGATCCATATGAGCCAAGTGCTGTGTGTTTTGACAGATTATTTGACAGTCAGCTGGCGTTGATGGGTTAAGTGCTCCACCTTTTTTATCGTTTTTTTTGGAAAACGCTTTTTATGAATGAAAGATCACTTAGTCTGGGAACTGTAGATAGCAGGCGCCATACGAGTGTGTACTTAAGTTCCCCACGTGAAGTTGAGATCGCTCGTTGATCTTTAGCATAAAAAAGCCATGCAGACACACTTTCAGCTTGGATCACATTTAATTGCTTAATTTTCTCATCAATACAACAAGAGGAGGAATCGTGATCAGATGTTTGGTTCGGCATGCCAAAGTGAAATACCAGAAAATACCACAACAACAGAGTCACAGAGAGATCTTCGGGCTGAGATCTCAGACTCATCCCGACCATGACAATCGCTGCTTAAATTACAACAACAACAAAAGCTACAGAAACAGAAACAGTAAATAAAACTGTGCTAAAAAGCGCAAATCTGGCGTATAGCACGATATTCTTTATTGCGAATCTGGCGAAACGGGTTTGTGTGGCCACAATTGATAAGAATCTACACTTGGCTTAAACAGGCACAGCCTTAGGAGACGGGGCAGAGCAAAGGGCTAGGGGGGGAAGGACCGCAGCAGAGAGACAGAGAGAGGAGAAGCAGACTTTTTAGGGACTGCATTCATACTGTTCGTGTGGGTGTGATTAACTGATTTGTTCACATTCATTTGTTCATTTCGCGATTGTCTTTTGCGCCGCTCTCTTCAGCTGTCTCTTTTTTTTTCTATCTCTATCTCCTCTTCTCTCTCGCTGTCTTTTTCTCTCAGCTTTATGTTGTGTCCCAAAACGTGATTTGCGATTTGTTACAAATTCAAATTTCGCTTTATATGTGCTTTGCGGGGGGAACGATTGGTGACTTGCCTTATATGCCTTATTAGAACCCCTTAACAACTACTTCAACAACAACAACAACTACAACAATTACCACAACAGCAACATAAAGAGCAAGAACCTTAAACAATTGCATCATGGTCGACGGTTTCTGCCCTTGTTCTTGTTGCAGTTCATTGGAAAAAAGGTCAGACCTACGTTGTGACCTATTCGCGAAACCAAATTTGAGGCAGCAACAGCAACTATAACAACAACAAGAAGAGCTCAGCTAATACAAATAATAGTCGTGTTATGTGAGGAATGCCATTTGGAAGTGATAAGAATAAAATAAGCCAATTGGTTAAGAGACTGAAGAAAAGTCACAAATGGTAACTCGAGAGCTTTACATTACTTCAAGAAATAGAATTTATTATTATGTGCTTAACTAAATTGTGCTTGATTGGTTTATTTATTCAATGAATAAGAGTTTTTACTTAAATGTTCAATTAATTAATATTTTCGGTTGCTCAATAGAGCATGCTTAATATGACGTTTATAAGGTAAAGCATTGCGATATTAGAGTCAAAGTATACTAAATTAATACACCTAAAATATACTAATATACTCCTAAATATTCCTATTTCTTATATCGAAATACAAACAGATCATAAAGTAAAAAGAATCATAACAATCTAGAAAAAGTAATAATTAATTTTCTTACCTTCAACATTATTAGAGAGTTTATTTATCAATTTTTTTAATATTATATTAAGCCAGTACAGTAATAGAGTACCATAATAATACAATTATGAGGCTAAGCCTCATACTCATATTATAAAGACGGAAGAATTTAATTAGTAAAAAAAACTAATGTCTCTCAGTAAGCAATATTAGTTTCTTTGACAATGACTTTCGTTTCGCTAATTTGATTTTCATATTGTTGCCCAGAGCGTAGTTTATACTATTTTCACTCTTGCAATTGAAAAAGAAAAGAAAATTTCATATCATCAGTTGAAAAGCGGCAATAAACTGTGAATTATCGCTGGCTGTAAATATTTTTGGATGCATGCTCGCACTCCACTGGCCATCAGCCAAAGGATTCGTTGTGGTTCCCCCCTGCTCTGCCAGTTGCCTTACTTTGTTGCATCAACCGCCTGATGGTGTCACACAGCGCCAGCAAGTGGAAGTTGCAGTTAAAGTTGTTGTTCGTTGATCGTTGAAAGCAATCCAAACCTGTGTCCCAGACTGCGACTTTGACTTCGACTTCGACTGTGTCTGTGTCTGTGGCTGCAGTTGAAGCTGCAACTGCGGCTGCGGCTTTGTGGCGCTCTCTCATTGTGGGGCAAGTCGATATCTATGGATCTAAATTGAGTTTTAGCGGCGCATGTGACGACGTTGCTGCATGCTCGTAATTTGCATATGGAAGAAGGCTGGGGCGAGGCAGGCTATAGTATGGGAACCTCCACAGCGTTGCAGCGTTGCAGCTTTGATCGCTCGCCTTTTTCTAGGTGCCACATGCAGCAACTGCGACTACAACAAAAGCTGCACTGGGTGTGTATGAGCTGTAGGCAAAGTGCAGACAATGGGCGACTCTTTCAGCGAAATTGTCTGGGCCAGCATATGGGGCCAGCAGATTGAAACATTAGCAGATGGTCGCCATGCGATAACCCCACCCGACTCCACTCGACTCCACTCAGGTGCCTTAAACTAATCAATCTCTCCCTCTCTCTCTCTCTATTTTAGTGCCACGCCCCAAAGGACAACACTCGGCGCCACGCGGTGGCCCGCCACGTTCGTGGACAAACACCGAACTGACGGAGGCACTGCAGCATGTGTGGAACAAGAAGATGACGACGTCGCAGGCGTCGCGCATCTTCGGCATTCCCTACAACTCGCTTCTGATGTATGTGCGCGGCAAGTATGGCAAGAGTCTGAAGCTGGAGCAGCTGCGCAAGGACTGCATCAGTGGTCCGCCCATCGAGATGCTGCAGATGGGCATCAGCGGAGGCGGCGGCGGCAGCTCGAAGAGCGAGAAGAAGGAACGCAAGGAGAAGGACAAGGACAAGAATGGTTCAGGCTCCAACTCGGCCAATTCCAGTGGCAACAATGGCTCTGCCGGCAATCCAAATGCCAGCGGTCCAGGTGGTCCTCCACCCTTGCCACATCCCAACGATCTGGGACCTCTAGGTCCACTGGATCTGGAGCTGGGACTGCCGCTGGGTCCGCCAGCTGGTCCACGCAGCGGCAGCTCGGAGCCGGATCTGCTCAGCGGTCCCAATGCGCTGTTCAATCCTTTCAATCCGCAAGGCTTCTACCCGGACTTTGCCGGCGGCTTCCCTGGACTGCCGTTGAGCATGCTGAATCTGCTGCCGCCAGCTGAGCGGCACCATGCCGCTGTGGCCATGCACCATCTGGGTGTCAGCATGGATGAGGACTGCAAGTCGGTGGGCTCGAAGCAGTCCTCCTCGCTGGACGATGACTTTGCGGCCTCCGGTTTGCCACTGGCCTTGGAGCAGCGACGCCACAGCGAGGTGGGAAGCAATGGAGCGCAGGCGTTGGCGCAGGCAAATGGTGCTGGGCAGGATTGAAATATGTGGCGGGATTGGGCTGCCAACCCAATGTTCTTCCCGCCCTACGAGCTGGACGAGGCTGCCAACCACCACTCACCACCCGCCCCGCTGCAGCCACCGCCACCGCCGCCTCCGCTCGGTTGCCGTGACTTCAACTTCAATCCGAGCTTATTTATGGCACGACGCAAGCTGAAGCGTTATCGGGCCAAGCGCGTCCAGATGCAGATGCAGGCACCAGGAGCAGGGGGAGGAGCACCTCCGCCACCGCCTTCAGCATCAGCAACGAGACCACAGCTGCCTCCGCCGCTGCGAACTTAAATTGAAACTGTGAACATCGACATGTGAAAATTGAATGCAATATGTGTGTGTGTGTGTTTTTTTGTAAATGAATTAATTGTGTAGTTATTTATGAATTTATGCATTAATAATTATTTAGTTTTTATGCTAACGACAATATTCAATGAACTATTTTCATTTCGTTTTTATGATGTGTATGTTTAATGTATATTTTTTTGGCTGGTGCTTTTAGTTCCTATTCCCGATTATAATTTCAAGTATTAATTTACATATTATACATTTAATTAATTCTTAATTTTAAGCTAAGTAACTGAATATGGCAAAGCTTACAAAGCATTTGAGGCAATACATTGAAATACATTTGAAACTTTGAAATGATTATAATTTAGTTGATATTATGCTTAATTATATATTAATTATTGTATTTATGTAAGTATATGTAATTCAGAATGAAATAATCAAATCAAAAACATAACAATTGAAAGCTATTCGCATATAAGAGAGTATTGTAAATATTGTGAACACAACGATAACCAAACCAAGCAGCATTAGGGGTATTCCAATTGCAAGCCAGGACACAAAGTGAATCGCGATGCGAGTATTGGAGACAATGTGCAACGCAAAGTAGTATTGAAATATTGGCATATTGATATTAGTACTTTATGTATGATATTCACAATGACTGTACCAAAATTTTTAATGTTATTCTATGAACCAGCGGCAATTATTTAGTTGTAGTTTAACTGTATTTTCCACTAGGCAATTTCTAACTGTATAAATCGCAATCGAAATCTGACAAAAATTCTTTAATCAATGCCCGACAACAAAATTATGATACGATGTCGATGGGTTCGCGCGTCATTCACAAAACATTGCATACATACTTCACGTACATAATAAATAAACATTATTTGTAGAAGTCGCTATGTAAGTGTAGAGCAAGCATACAAAGTAAACATAATGAAAGGGAATCATATCTCCCAATTAAATAACAGTTTTGTAATTGAATTTGTAAATGAACCAACCAATTCTGGTGTTGGCATGTGACTCATTCCCCCGCGCATAGTTTTAATAATTTATAAGCTCAAAATATTTTAATTATAATTACAATTAAAGAAAATACAAAAATGAAAAACAAAACAAATATATTGTCTAAGTTATACATATAATTAGTAAAGGTTATTAAATAAAAAGTTAAATGAAATCATTCATTAAATAATAATTGCGTTTTAATTATATTTAAAAACAGAATTGAGATTATTAGGAAATTACGAAGCGGGAAATTGCTACTCTCTTGGCGCGCACAGTTAAATTAATATGTAAATCGATTAATTAATCGATAGATTGTGGTGGTGGACGATAGACTTATTAAATTAGTCGATGTGAATGGTTTGTGTCCAACCTAATAACAATGCATATGTGCATGTCTCTGCTAAAGCGCTTTAAGCGAAGACACGAACCATTTCGTTAAATCGTAAAATCACTCGAGCGTCGTCTCTTTCACACCTAGGGATGAAGTTGTGTATATGACTACTTACGAATGACATGTGTTAGAGCAAGATAACGAAACATACAATTAATGTGATGTAGCATTCAGCTTATGCTACACAGCTCTTGGCGCGTTAAATCGACTTTTGAATATTTAGCAAATGCGTCATTCAAAATAAATGGCTAAGTTTTTCAAGTTCAATGGTTTAATATATGTGTAACAGTACAGTACCAGTGTACCGTCGATACAAATGCATTCTGTTTCTAATAACAAATTGGAAAACTCAAATCAAATGGAATTACCTTTCTTTGACATTGTTCATTGATGTCTAGCTGTCTTAACATGTTGGATTTATCTGTTTGCTTTTGGGGGTATTTTACTGATTGTAATGGCGAAACTGGCTTTTGCAATGTGCACTCATAACTAATGACGAATCGCCCAGCACAAAAGTGTCAAAAAGGTTGTCAGAAATGTAGCAATGGTCAGCCAATAATCCAACTCTGACCTCGACTTCAAATGTGGAAAATGAACATCAGCATAGTTCTCAATCCATGCCTCTGGCTGTAGTTGTAGATGAGAGTGCTTGTTATATGTGCATGCGTTCGAGTATTTGTGCGTTGTTTCCCCAGTTTTATTGACAAGTGCAGATGTATGGGGATCTCTCATGCTAGCGGCGAACAGCGAGAACATGGCTATCAGTTGTTCAGCTTGTCTGGTTGTTTGGTTGCGGCTTTTGCGGCGAGTTCTCCAACCATTTGTAACCCAGTTGCAATCAGACACACAGAAATGATACCTGCTGATACCTGCCTGCTGCAGCTTCCTCTCGCTCTCCGTTCCAAATCAAACTTCAATGCGCATTTGCTTAATTTGTATCGCACAGGATTGCAGATTACTGTATCGAGCAGGCAGGCAGTCAACAGACAGACAGACACGGGCACATGGCTAAGCGTCAGTCTGGCTGGCTCTCTGGCCTCGTCAGCAAGAACATCATCATCTCGTCGGGATGTCACTCAGATACCAGTTACCAGTTGCTTGGCCTTTCGCCTTTGTTGTCGTCGCCGTCGTCGTATCTTAACATTTCTATGCAAATGTTTGGCATGCGACTCTATCTCTACCTCTCTGCTGGTGCCTGGTGGCTAGCCTCAATGCGCTGTGACTCAATTTTGCTGCACGAGTCATTCGATTGGCCATTGAACTTCAAACGCACTCAGCCAACGGCTCATTAACTTAAGCGTCCGAATTACAATGTGAGCTGCGTGGAGTCTGCTGCCAGAACTGATCTTGAGAACAAAATGTCTCGAACTGCAATTCCATGTTTGTCTATTGACACGACACAAAGAAACAAGTCTCATCTCCACTGTCATCCTTAGTTGAAGTCAATGTATTTGCATTGCTGCCTTTTGTCTTGTGGTTTTTCCATTTGCATTTGCTTTTGGCATCTCAAGTACTATTCTGCGAACTAGTCAGCCTTAGTACGCTTTTCAAATTGCACCAATCTGTATCTATTTTTCAGCGCCTGTCCATGGGCTCCATCAACATATCGAAATTGGCCCAGAGCAAGCAATCGCTATAAATACTAAACACGTGTCTGGCTTTCTTGCCTTTTGAGTGTTGCTCAACGCGAATCAGGTTCAGCAAGAACAAACAAACAACTTTAGTTTAGACCGACTAGCAAATACCCTTTTAAAATAAAAATAAAGAAATCTAAAAAAGAAACAGAGAGTTCAAGTCTCTCTAACTTAAATGACTCAAAAAGTTTCGTTGATGTACATGTTACAAACTAATTGCCAAAAGTGTGATACTCTTTTTCAGTGATTTATTATGGGTAAAAGATTGTGTCTTGTTTCATGGCGCGTGTGTTTACCCCCCGAATGCAGTTATTTGTTATTTTTATTATATTGCGAAATGAGGATTTTGAACAACAGTTAAATACAGCTAAAAACGTGTGAAGTAACATAATAAATGCCAATTCACACTTTACTTTTATCTCTTCGTGATGATAAAGATAAATCCAAGGCAGTTGATGCTTTCTCATCTGAATTGATTCTTCACTCTAGTAGCAACCCCGAAAAGGTTTCAAGGTAATCGATAGCAAGTCAGTGGCTGGTACTTAGCATGCTCTATTATTAATTAGTTGCACTAATTGCAATCGTCCGACCTCATGTTGGGTGGCATCTGCAATTAGTTGCTAAACAAAGGTGACACCGGCAGCGCTCTGTGAGACGACGGTCACATTGCAAGACATTGACGACAGAGAAGCCACCACTCGCTGCCACCATCAGCATGTTGCACCAACGAAATGCGGACGATGCGCGCCGGCATGTGACATGCGGCAACCACACGCATTGACCCGCTGAACCCTCCTCGCTCCCCTTGAACGTGTGTGCACCTCCCAACTCCCACAACCGATTCGAGTGGCGCTAAAAATAACAAAAGCCTAAGCCCCAAGTGCAGACGCAGCCACAGCCACAGCTGGTGGTAAGTTGGACACCAACAGCAACAGCAACAGCAACGAGAACGAGCAACGCTACTGAAATGGAATCTGAAATTGAAACAAGTCTCTCTCTCTCTCTCTCTCTCTCTTCAACGATTTTTCTCTGACATGTGCACTACAGTAAAGCCTCTTCACTACTTTGACAATTTTACTTCCTCATAATATAAAAAATTCTACTTAATGCTAAACACAAGTCAATAAAAAATATTATTATTTCTTTAAATGTGAATTAAAGTCCATGATAATAGCAGTGCATATTTAGAATAAAAAGTGGGAATTCTTATTTTAGTTACATTAAAATTAACAATTAATAATAATTAATAATTAATAAAATCACAGAATTAAAAATTCAGAATAAAAAATTCAAAAACGAAGAAAAAATCCAAAACTAAATGAATACTACAGCTTTAAAGACTTCAGTTACGGGTCTAAAAAAGTTGGTTTTTATACAAAATCATATTTTTTAAATTATTCATCCTTTCATTTATTTTCTTCGTTTTTTTTTTAAAACTTATTCGTATAAGTTATTTGCTTAAAATATATTCAATAATATATACATATCACATATATATATTTATACATTAACTGATTAAAGAAAATCCTTATAAAAATTAAGAATTAGCTGATTTACTATAGAGTGTTAGAACCCTTTCACTTATCGACAATGTTAACAGGTAATATGATTTAATTTTAGAAAATTAAAATGCAATACTTAAAAATTATGTATAATTAAACTTTATTTTACAATAATTTTCCAATTAGATTGTACCAAATATACACAATTCTGTCGAAGGCCTAAAGAATGAAGGGGTATTTGCTACTCTTTTTTTTTGTTAATTAAATTTTAGTATTTAATTACAGATTAAGTATAATATAAAAATAAATAATAACAACAAATACACAATTCATTAGCAGAAATCTCGAATGAAGCACGCCTGCATGCGTTGTTAGTCAGTCTCCACTGTACTTCTCTCACAGCCGATGTGAGGCGCCTGCGTTTAACGTTCTCTGTTTGTGTTGCTCGCAGTTCACTTTTTGCTCTTCGTGTGTACTCGGCGGAGAGTCCGGCGTTGTTTTCAGTTTGTGTTGTGCGAGCCGTGAAATCAGTTGCTTTTCGTATCTGCAACGAGTTGGATAACAATTCGGTTGGCGCTGCTGCCGCTGCTTTCAACGCTGCGTATCTATATCTGGCCCCGTGTCTGTCTGTGCATTTTGCTGTTGCTGCTTAGCAAGTCAGTTGCTTTAACATTCGCGAAGTCGTTTCTTGAATGATGAATATTGAATAGCTGAAGAAATATTCATTAGTATTCGCACTGATGTTTGGTTGAGTTATCCGCAAGCGAGCAACTAAAGCCAAATTGTCAACAAAGTATCTCACAGATACTCTATCCGTCTTCGTAGTCGTAGTCGTAGTCGCTCCGCAGCGCACTTTCAAACACAAATAAATATTCCAAGCGCGTGTGCACAACAACAACAACAGTGTCTTCTGAAAAACAACAACAACCAATTTATTGCAAAAAAATGCAGCACGAAAATTAAAAAAAAGGAGAAAAAAACAGCTTTGAAAATTGAATACAAAAATAATATGAAATAAATAATACAGAAAAAATACTCAAAGAAAATACGCGACGTTTTTTATCATACCAAAAAAATATTTGTTGTTTATTTATGTTTTGTGCTCCGCAACGCGCTTGTGTGAGTGTGCACATCTCTGAAGTCTCTCTGTGTGTTTTCGTGTGTGTCGGTGTGTGTGTGTTTTATCTCTGAGAGTGGCACAAAACAGCTGTTGGTGCGACGACAACAACCACAATAATAACAACAACAACAACAACAACATCGAGAACGACCACGAGAAAAACAACTTCTTAAGTTGAGAACGAAAACAATTGTACAACATTGATATTCAAATTTAGTTTGAAATTCAATTTCCTGCACCCGAGTGACAGCTTTCAAGGTGAGTTTAAGAAACTTTTTTAAGATTATTGTGCATTCATTTTGCCGGTTAAAAATGTGCCAAATATTCCATTTACGTATTATGTGCTTTGCGTACTTTGTATTGTTATAATTCTGATAAGTTTGCCGGTTGAATTTGAGTCTCAGACAAGAGATAAGAGCACAGCGAGTCAGTCACTGGCATTTGACGGGGTTCACTAACTGCAAAATGCACTCAGCGAAAAGATTTTGATTCAATTAAAATTAATTTAGGACAAATTAATTTCAAAAATTATTTTTATTTGAAAACTCTCTCCTCTATTACTTATTGAGGATTCGATTCAATTTACATGAATGTTGTTTAGATGAGAATAAATCAAAAATTATTCTAACATCGCTGTGCATCTAGCGAGCCAACTAACAACCTCTTTATAACAAGTAACAAAGTCAGCTTGTTAGAAAGAGGTATAGGAATAGGAACAGGAACTCGATGAATACACAACACGCACACTTTTGTCTTTACTTTGCTGCTGCTGCACAACAATAAAGAACACTTTCATCGCACTGCGGGAAAAATCAATAAAAACGCACGCGACCAGCCGCAAAACGAGGCAAACATCAAGCATAAGGCTACGGCTCCCCCTCCACCTTCAGTCACCTCCTCGATTTCATCTCACAAAAAAAAAAGTAAGAGAATGAAAAATACTACGCTGTGAAAGTGAGTTCTTGTTGTTGCCAACGGCAATTGGGATTTGGCTTTTAATTAAACGAATCGCAGAAGGCAAAGGCAGACAAATTAACGAGACGCAACTTGCAAATCGCGTTTATCAAGTGCAGTTAATACAAACCGGCGCCAAACACCCTTCGCATCCCCTTCATACTGCATCTCGTAGGGAAGTCATTGCCATTAACAGAAAGGAAAATCCAGCTAGCAACCAAATTGTGAGGGATAGTTTTGGCCTGAACAAAACAACAAGAAATGTGGAAAACGAGTCCAGAGTCCCGAATTGAGTATCTCTGACGCAGGCGCACAAGATTTTTCTCTCCATCAAATATCAAGTTTTCCCCCCCCTCTTCCCCCTTCGCTGCTGTTCCTGTTCCATTGTTATTGTTGTCCTATTTTTTTTTTCTTTTTCGTTGTAGCAAGCGAATTGTGTCGCTTGTGTGTATCTTTAGGATTGCATTGTGGCCCGGCTGTGCTCCTCATGCCCCGCTCTCCCCTCTCAGCCTATATAAATCCTACTAATAGCAATTGCAATAACAGCAATTGAACGGGTTTTGCTTCGTTTTTTGTGCTTTTTTGGATAGACCCAAATGAAAATTGACATGAGAAGTGAGTTTTTCATTGAATCCGTGCAACAAAAAGCATTCAACTTGCAGCCGTTGCATTCAACATTTCGCCAACGCTGCTAATCTGCATATATGTTTCTGTATGTATGAATGCTTTTGGGGGGGGAGGCTGTGGGCGTGGCACAGTAAAAGTTTAAAACTGAACTTTAGCATTGAACCACTTAAACTGGCGCAAAAGTGAAAGCTGGCAAGCGAGAAAGTACAAATATCCTGGGTATCACATTTAAAAGTTATCTTTAAGAGAAATACTCTACACGTGGCGATAATATATAACAATATCCATAACTATTAATTGTTACGTGTCAGCTATTCATTAGCATTGTAATCTCAATTGCATTTGAACTCAATGCATTAACATCAACACATGCAGAATATAAGGCAGGTTGATTACTGATTAATACGATAGTTAACATATTACGACATCGCTGTATTAATTTAGTTGTAGATCGAATATTCAGTTTAATTTAATATTATTATCCCTTAAAGATTCTTTCCTTCTTATTGATTATAGTTGCTCGACTATTCTATATTTTATATTCATTCAATTTTTCATTGCATTTAATTGCAATTATTGATATTTAATCGCAGATGAAATTTATTTAAAAATTTTCCCACCCCACATCCGCGCCCGCAAATTCAATAAAAATTAAATAACAAGTGTAATTTTATATATTGAATGACAAGCACAATTAAAAAATAGTCTCTATGATTTCTGAATATTTGGTTGCGATAACATACAAATTTTAGAACTTTTTACTACTTACTGCGGATCTTAGTTGCTTGGCTAATTATCTGGTATATATAGAATGCAGTATTCAAATGGGCTGCAAGTATTTCACAGCCGAGTGTGCTCGATTTTGTTTACATTCCAATTATAGTCATTAATTTCTATATTTATTTAGATGTGCATAGATCGAATAATGAAATTTATTTATTATTGTTTACTCTTACAGATTCTCGAATTGTTTATTTTATATTAAATATTCATTCTCTTTTTCTGTACGTGGAAATATTTCATTATATATTTTATTTTCCTTCATTTAATTTGGTTTGCATCGCACTCTGCCAGCAATTTGTGCCAACTACTCTAACTCAATTTCATTTTAAATTTACTCTATTCACAATCAAGAATAAAATTGCTTAGATAGAACAAAAATACGAAAGAGCGACGTTCTTATACTAAATAAGTATTTATAAAGTGAATTATTTTTAGATCGCTGTTGGCACACGAGTTTGGTAATTCGGTCATTTCCTCAACTAAATATCTATTTTATTTGATTTTATTTATGTGAAGTGCCTGAATTTCATTATCAGGCTAAACTAAATTAAACAAACTGCAGGCGCGACAAGTTTATTGGGTCATTCGTGGCTGTTCATACATAGTACGAGTATTACAAGTGTCTATTGAGAGCATCCTCTCTCTCTCTCTTTCTCACTCTCCCTCTCTTGAACTGTGCATCTCTTTTCCTGGTGCTGCGGACTAACAAGTGGCTGTTAGAGTCGAGTTCATATCTGAAGTGGTAGCTCCTTCAGTTTTTCATTCAATGGACACAAGTGGGTCACATTGAAATAATATTCTTGGCTAATATCTAGAGCGGATGTGTTTATCATACTCTGTGAGGCATTTGCTCGCGCTCTTGGCGCTTGTCTCTTCTCTCTAGTCTCTTGGCAAACTTCGGCTTAATCATCTATGACCATATAAGACTGCGACCGAGAACGTTCAGAGTGAAAATCAACAAATGGTCGGGTCAGTGGGCCAAAGAGACTGCTGCACTCGAGAGGGGAAAGCATGAAAATAAGTTGAAGTGAGAAACACCATATGCGTTTCCACTGCTGAAGAAAGAAAAACTCTCGGCTGGCCACAAAGTGGAAAAGTGAAAATGCAATCCATGAACTACCTACTACACAAAAACAAAAAAAAAAGAAACAACGAAAACAAAAGCTTCCGCATTGTTATTTTCATTGTCTCTATCAGCAATTGCCTCGCGGTCTTTGTGAATTGCGAACAGCATTGAGTATGGAATCCCTTTTGTTTTCACCAGACTTTCAAACAATTAATCTGTAATTTTACACGGCATTGCCACTGTAAGCCCTAGCAAATATGATGACGCTCTGTTTACTATCCGCACTCATCGTATCTTCACATTTTTATTATTTATCGAAGGTGCATTGAACTGCAGCTGGGTGCAATGCAAACAGCTGTTTATTAACTGCGACTCTTTAAACGCTGCACAGTTTTGCAACAAAGCTTTACAAAATTATCCCAAAGACAGTGCGAGTGAAAGAGAAGGCGAGAGAGAAAGAGATAGAAAGAGTGTGCGATAATTGTTCCATCGGGTCCAACTATCAAAATGCAGAAGCCGGTGCAGCAAGTTTTCCACTTTTATTTTCTCATATTTGACAACGCTTAGCAGTTTTTCACAGCCAGCGAGGAAGCAAAGTGGACTAGACAGAGATAGACTGACACATTGCGAGGGGGAAAGAGAGGGCGTCACAGTGAGGTTGTGTGTGTTTGTATCAGGGCGTAACTTTATGCATATTATACATACCTGATGTTTAGTCTGTACAAAATAATTTTCTCGCAGTATTTTCGCATATAACGTGCACGTTAGTCATGTCACAGTGGGGTAAATTGCAGTTGAACTGCGCAGAATATTGAATATTGACAACTATCTTTGAGATCTCGTAGAAATTTACGTTGTATACCAATTGCATTAAACTCTTTCCTATAATAGTATTTCTTAAAATCCTTCAAACTTGAAACTTAACTTTTTACAATTATTGTAATTAGTTCGTTTTTTATTTTATCGTTTCCAAATGTATTCTATTGTATATTGACAAATAAATTATTTTTCTATGATGTTAATTATGAATACTTATTAATATATATTTAGTATTAATTTGTTTTATAGATTTTAAGACATCTAAGCAGCGATCATAGTATGATCATCTTACTTCCAAAATAACTAGTTATATTTTGTTCATTTTCTTCCACAGTAATTACGCCCTTAAAACTCAATTAGTCTGTAGCGTTGGTGTTCTGTCTAAATCCTTACATTATCTCCGTTGCGCATGCAATGTGTGTCCAAGTTGCAAAGCTCGAGAAGCTGCAAAGTTAAGAGTTCAAGAGCTGTCTCTATGTTCCTTTCTCTTCCTCTCTCTATCTCTCTATGGCTCTCTCAACTCTGTCAATGTCTATGTCTGTCAGGCAAATCTGCTTTAAATTTTTAATCGCTTGAAATGTTTGTGTTATCGCAAGAGCCCTGTTCCAGGCGGGAAACTTACTGACTCTAACTCTCTCTCTCTCTCACACTCTCTGTACGTCATGTTACGTATACGTAATTTCATATGCAAGACTGTGCGTGTGAGGGAAGTATGAGTGTAAATCCATTGTGCAGTAAGCTTTGCTTTGCACTTTCGTGCCTCAGGCTTTCCACATTACATCTGACACATGCACACAAATTAAGCACTCGCTGAAGACGGAATATTTACTCTCCTATACTATATAGTATTAATTGCCATCGGCACGATTTGCCGTATGCGTGTGGCCAGAGGTTGAGATTGGTTGAGTTGTTGAGCATAAATGCATTTTCATGTTAAGCATGAAATATTATGCATCTGCAAATTGCATTTTATATGCTAAAGTTGAGCCAAATTATTGGGTTAGGTCATGACATGACCAAGTTTTACACACTTGAATAATTAATTTAGATTGTGTCCATAAACAGTTAAGTAATAACTATAAATGTAAGAGTTGCTTTCTCGCTTTTCTATTACTCTTCAAGGTCTTCCAATATGTCGCCTTAAGTAATTCGTGTATGGCAGGCATAAAAGTAAAAATCTATTACAAATATAAAGTTGCTGGCTCATGAATATGCCAAAAGCATTCCACAGCAACAAATAAAGTCCAATGACTTCGACTCAATCATAAATCAAATAGGTAACATTATTTTATTGGTCTAAAGAGCATTTTACCATGAAGGGCAACGCATCGCTTTGGTCAGGGTCAAAAGTGGCAGAAGAAACCAGTTTTCGTTTACCAGTTTCTAGAACCAAGTTCCGAGTTCACAGCAAGGGCAACAATTAAAATCAAATTAGCGATTAGCACACACACACACACAGATTGATGTTTAAATAGCTTATAATAAAGATGTTTAGACAGTTGAAGAAAAAGGCTGATAAGCTTATCAGTTTCACTCACAGCGAAGCATCGAAATACAAAGTTTAAGTTCAATGATTGTGCAACAAGTTTCTAAAGAAATACTATTAATTAGTGAGCAGCGGAACTTGGCGACAGCTCCACTGTGCACAGCGGCAGGGTCCGGGCTGTAATGATTTAATGTAATAAACAATTAATATTCGTTAACATTTTTATTAGAATGAACCAGACGCAGCTTGATTGTTGTTTTGCTTCAACTCAGCTCATTGTGTTTTTCTCATGTCGGAGACGCCCCAATGTAAACAAGAGGCAAGAGAGGAGAGGTGCCACACGCTTCCCACTTAATATGCATTCGTACTCGTATTCGACTCGACTCGACTCGACTCGGGGTACACGGGTATGCGCCATACCAAATCGTATTATTCAATACTTAATAAACCAGAACGTGACGATGACGTCGTCGTGGCTCGCCGGCCTTTTCAGGTTTTCGCCTGGCACTGCCATGAGGAAGTCTCACTCTCCGGATTCCCATACTTCCCGCTCAGCGCAGCAGCTCGACTGGTCAGCTGGTTAGCTGAATTTCAGCTAGTTCAATAAATATCCGGAGGGGGAACCCTCGACGACATCTCACTAGACCCGACCACGAACATGTGCTTGCTTTACGCCTTTCACCGAGGCAAAGTGTCGACGTCTTGACGTCAGTCTCAGAGAGACAGACTGCAAACTAAACCAATCCAAACTGGTCAATGCCAATTGATATGTGTCGGCTATTAACATATAATCGTAATTGTCGCTGGCTGCATGAAACGGAAGGAAATATTGTTTATTAGACGGAAAATTTTTAATCAAACTCAATCTGATTACATTTTCTCTTATTAAGAGTTGAAATATGTTGAATTATTTATTCGCATAATTATGATATATGAATTGTAATTCTTTTAAATGGAGCACAATCTGATTACATTTTCCCTTTATCTGTATTCATTGCAACTTGATTTCAATTAAAATTTCATTGTACTATTAATTTGCATTTGGATTTTTGGACTACATAAAACTAACCTAGAGTGACTTTTGCTTGTTTGACTTTACAAGTTGTGAGTCAGCACGCTAGACACTTGGTAATAGTGTAATTTTCAATAGAAGGCGTTTTATTTAAGTGAAAGTAAGGGGCACAAAGTCTTTCCGAACAAAATTAAAATTTATTTACTTAACTCTATAAAATTATTTTTATTTACCCCTATATTTAGGAACCCTCATAATATAAAAGCCACAGCACTGAAAATTTCATAACCACCAAAACATTTTTGTAAAATAATATAGCACAACAAATGTAATATCCAATAGTACGTATGAATATATTATAATGTATACTTTATGGTATTAATTGTATCTGAATATTGGAGTAGCTAGTAGTATGTGTAAGCATAAGGCTAATACTTCTATTTACTGAAAATTTAAAACTAATCAAAGGTTATTCTAATTACTTTAGAATAACACTATATTAAGAGAAAAGATTTTATAAACTTATTCTACGAAATCATTTTCAAAATACAAAAAATTTTTTGGTACACATATGATTTTTTTTTATGTGACATTTTCGCCAGAGAATTACTTATGACATGTATGTAAATAAGACGTATTGATAGTTTTAGCACTTATTCGAAACTTTGCGTGAGTTGGTAGCACTGTTTAAATAGAACAGGTTGGCAGCTCGTTGACTAACAAACGTACGAAGAGGAAGAAACAAAAAAGACTCACTAAAATATTAAGTATTTAAAAAACGTGCATACTCTTATACTTCAGATCTAATGACATTGCTTGTTTAATTTTTGTAAGTATTAATTATTTCTGTTATTATAGTAATTTTCATAATCTATTTAAAGGATTAATTAGTTAAGCACGAAAAATTTACCGTTCATAGGACTTGAACCTTTGTAAAAGTTCAAGCTGGCAATAAAAGTTCCGCTAGAAATGATTTAATGATCTGAGGTAATAACTTTTTGAAGCACTGTGTTTTATAGACTCCCCCATAAAGATCTATAAGATTAATACCTTTCGACTGGCAAGCACGTCTTGGGGCAGATTTCGCTATTGCCAGCCACGTACTCAGCTATCGGGCACCTGGAAATCCAATTGCAAATCGCACACAAGTTTTCACCTCTATTTACTTTTCTCCTCACATAGAGTTAGTTCTCTCTCCATGAACTTCATCTATTTATCTGCTTCAACTGCTTACTGCTGAATGCCATGAGACTGGGCAGTTACAGAATGTAGGTAGACGCGATATAATGCTGATGATAATGATGATGATGATGGCTCATTACCAGGCAGGTGGGCGTCTACATAGATCTATAGAAATGCTTGCTTATTAGCAGTTAACGGTGAAACAAATCATTTACTACAATAGTAACAATTACAGCTACAGCTACAGCAACAATAACAATAACATTAACAGTTACAGTCGCATTACAATAGCAATTAAATTTAGCGCTCGACTAAAGCGGGGAATTGGGTTAAATGCAAATTTCTCAATTTATTTTTAGGTAGCAAAACAAATCGAATGCGAATAAACATAAGATATGTCAGATACTCGTATTGTGAGTGATTCACTTTCGCAGGGAGACACCCACTAACTGATGTCTCAACACTCACTCAACCATATGGATGAGTGTGTGTGTGTGTGTGTGTTTGTGTGTGCAGAGCGTGAAGTGTAAATTATGTTAATTTGAAAGCATTTTATGGCATAATTACGCAGCGGCGACGACTCATTAAATAACAGTTAAGTCAACAGCGCCGCGCTTCAAATGAAAGTAAAAATTATTTCGAGTGGAGAAAAGAATCGAACGGCATCAAATCGAATCGATCACCGACCGACTGACTGAGTGAGTGGGGACAAGAGAAAGTAAAGCATCAATTGGCAAATCAATGAAATTTCCAACACGGCGACACAGTCAAAGCATTTTAATTTTAAAATCACCCACGCCAATGTAACATGCAAATCAATTTCATTTGATTTATTGTATAAGCATCCCATCTCCCTCTCTCCCCCAGTTACTATTTGATGTCGAAATGAATGAATGTGCAGTGTGCACTGATATTAAATTGAATGTTTATTGATGTAGAAGTGTGCTCTGCCAACCATTGTCTAAGCTGGCTCAGAGTCCACTCTATAGTTCACACGTAGTCCCTAAAAATGATTGTCAACAACACATTTTGCACGTGTTACAATTGTGCTAATTTTATGTGACTTTTTTGTAATTTCCTTGTATACCTTAAACATCTTAAACTTGGCTTTAATACCTATAATTATTGTATAAATATATTTGTGTCTTTAAATTGCAACTTACAACTTCAATATATTTGCACTTAAATTCTTGAACGTCAGTAAACGTAAACTGTATTGTAATACATTTTTCTAAATTGTGAAGAAAGTTAAATCAGTACAATTCAAAGATACTTTTCAAAAACATTTCACGAACTTTTTAAACACCTGTTTTCTTTAGAAATAATCTATGCATATGTGACTTGCATGAACATTTCAATGGAAAGAATTGAAAAGTTTCAGAATACAGTGTAGATAGAGCTGCGAAATGGAATAAAACACCAGCTTAAGAAATTCCCTCTAACATAACCTATCAATTTAACTTTTTTTACATTACTAGATAATAAAACTGTATATTGAAAATAATGTATTATGAATATTTGTTACAAGAAACATTTATTGAATATTACCAAAAAACATAAAATTAAAACTACTTTCAATTCACAATTGTTGAAAAAGGGTATCTTTTGAGTACATGCTTCAAGATAGAACAGTTTGTTTACTTAATTTGAACGTTTCATTCAAGTTTTTATTAAGACACGTAAACTTGAAGCTAAGCAAATTATGTTAGTGTGAAATTTTACATTCATGTAAATACATGCTTAATGAACACTGGGAACGCATTAATAGGAAACCTCTGACTAGTCCATTTTGTATTCTTTATATCAATTAATTTTTTAGTTAGATTACTCGTAACACCCCTTGAAGATTTAATAGTTTACTCAAGTTCAATTCTAGTCTTTAAAAATGAAAGCAAAATAATGTGTAAAGTTCGCAGTTCATAAACCTTTCAATTAACTATTTGCCAAGCGACTATTAAAGGCTCAATTGAACATTGTGAATAAGAGCAGATATCAGACATTACTCGGCATTCGCAATCAGTTGCCAACTGTGCTCTACAATATCAGTCATATGGCATTCCCAAGTACCCAATGGCACGACAAATCGCATAGCAAATCGATTTTTATGTTGCTTTGTGCTGCCTCCCTTACTACAAGCAACTAAAAACTAGTAGGAGGAGGGGTAAATTGGGAGTAGGGGGTGGCATGTGGGAAAAGAGACCATAAAAACTAACAAAACAAAACTGAAATCAAACCGAACACTTTCCGCACCCTGGAATAACAACAAGAGCAAGAACAAAGCAAATAAAAGGAACGAAATAAAAAACACACAACGAGACACTCACACACACACACACACGCACACAAGCACACATACATACTGAGCAGCTGGAAAAGTCATTTAACAATGAACTTTAGACGAGAACAACAAAATGAAAATGTGAAACCGTTAAAAGTTCAAACGCCTTCAGCGTCGAGTTAACAACCCAGCCACAACGTCTATAACGCGATTCTCCTCACAATAAGCATCCCCTCCTTCCCTCCCCTGTGTACGTTAATGCGTATATAAGCGATATGGGAGCCAGATATATTCGCGACAAACAAACAGAGAGAAATTAGCAACGCATGTCGAGCAATTCGTCAACACGGCAAATTACAGAAATGTATCTACAAGTGCGTGTGCTCATGACCATGACGATAGGGCAAGAACGACGCTGAACACTGAACACTGAACTCTGCAGACTCAGCACGTTATGTATTTAATTTTTGGCAGCTTTGTCTATTGACGAACTCCCCCTCCTCTCTTTTCCCACAGAGAGAAGGAAGCACGCGTTCAGTGACTTGGCTCAAACCAGTTGGCATTGCCTTCGCACAGCCACTGTGAAGTTTTCTCTGGTTTCAATCAGTAAATATCATGTGCACACATTCGAGTACTGAATATCTGATGAAGCGCTCGCTATCACTTGCCACTTGAGCTTTTAATTAATTTAAGCGCCAATGCGGCACACATTATTCACAATGCTCTTTCCCCAACCACGTTCTCATGCTATCTGTCTCGATATATCAACTTTCATATATACTAATTACTGTAGACACCGAAACTTTCTGACACTTTAAAATTTCATTTTTCTAAGTAATCATCAAATTAATCAAATTTGTAAGGCTTCTTTTTCGCGGTTAGGGTATTCAACTTGTGTGGTGGAAAAAATCTTATACTCGTGATGTTGTTGTTGCTGTTAGTCTGGGATTTTTTGACCGATTTAATTGCTTGTTGTTTGCTTTCGAGAGACAGTTGAATCTACTTTGATATGCACTTGCTTGGATTTTTTAGACTGCAGCAAATATAAACAAAAAAGTCAACATAATTTAACATTTATTAGAAGTGATATATGTATATGGATAGATTTGAATGTTCTTGCAGATGTTCAACGAACTTTTCAGATGGCTAAGCAACCTCTCTGATAACAATCATATTGACACTCTGATCACACACACTGCGCATTGATAACAGCAATGTAAATATTGTCTAGGTAGAAGGTTTTTCATTGGAAATTGCGAAAACAGAGACTAGAGCACTGACAGACAGTTCAGAAATGAACTCAATCAATGCTGTGAGCCCAGTTGTTTTATTTTAAGTAATTTATTAAGCAAAACCAAATAGAAATATATACAAATATTTAATATTTAAACAGCTGTCTGTCTGGAACTCTTTAAACTTTAGATTTAAGTTAGCATACGAAAACAAAATACATGCAGAGTAAATAATTATATAACAAATTTGGAAAACACTGAAGTGAAATTCGTACATCCTTTAAATTAAAAAATGAGAAGAATAAAGAAATAAAAGTAAATGATAAAAAAAACAAGTGTGAAGGCTACTTCTCAAAATATACCAAAATAATAACCAGATAAGAAAAACTAAACAAACTGCAAGATGTATTTGGTATATCGATATACTATTACGTTAAAAATATACCATAGAGTACAAAATGTTCCAGATTGAGTGGAGGGTATAAAAACTTTTTAAAGTGTTCTTAGAACATCAAAGTTTATTATTTTTGCCCCAACAAATTCCATATGGCAACAGGTAATATGCATAAAAGAATCTATTTAAAAAGTGTAAACGATAATTCCTTAGAAAATTGTGCAGCCAATGCTATTTTTAGACCTGGCGCCTTTCGCAATGAGTCACAACAATAAACAGGAAAATTCGAATGAAAAAAAAAATGAAAAGAAACGCCTTCAGTGTGCGTCAGATATCCTAAAGTTGCCACGAATCAACCACCAACGGACTCGCCTTTGGGTTGGTTTCATTCGCTGCAGGAGACGCATTTGCATGCACAGTAAAAACTACAACAACAACAACTACAAGAGTGACAACTACGACTACGAGAATAACTAGCAGACTGTGAGTCATTGTCGCTGTTGTCAGCTCCCGATGGTAATCAGACGAACTCCGCGACGCAGTGTTAATTAAAGCGACAAAAGCAAGAACGAAAACGCGACTGAGGAAGGAGAACTGGGGGATAGACAATATGGAGGGGGCAATGGGTAGGGGCTTAGAGCAGGGACCTCCCCAAAATGAAACGAACGCACTCGAGACTCCTCCGCTCCTCTTTCCCAAGAATTGTTTTGTTGTTTTCTTTAATTTTGTTCATTGTTTTTCCAAACCAGCTGCGTGTTGAAGTGGAAAATGATCAGCGTACGTAGGCGCGTTTCTATATAGTGCAAAAGGGAAAGGGCAAGGGCGGGGAAAGGGGAAAGCAGATAGGAGAGACAAGATGCTGCAGACGACTGACTGCTTTTAATGCCGCCAAGGGTCGCCGTCTCACCGAGCTTAAGAAAATATTTATTTTATTTGCTCTTTGCCCGTCAGCGTTATAATTAAGTGTGCGCCAAGGAGGTTAATTAGTATTGATTGTGTGAACAAATTTATTGTGGACACTCCCACAACTACATCACATCGCCATCGCCAACCCCATCCCCATCTCCAACTCCAAACACGATTCTAAACCAGAAAAGCTTTAAGTGGCTGGCAAATGAGTGCATCCTCCCCGTCAGATGTTTCCCACGAGTGCAGCACTTCAGCCGCGATATCCAAAGCAATTCCGGTAATTTCTAAGTAAAAACACTCAACTTGCTTTGTGTTGGAGCTTATGTTTTATATCGGAAATGGAATAGAATTTGAAAATTATTAAAAGCTAGCTAATGGAAGGTGTCATCAGAAATGGATAGAAGTTTCAAAAAGTAAATGCATCTACTATAAATACAGACATTGATTGATGCATTCCATACTATTCCTTGTCAGCAAGGCATTGCTTCCATCTATTTCTATACAGTTTCTCCAATTTGGATTTCCCATATACCATCTTTAATTCATTAGACATTCAACTATCGTATTTCCATTGCCCTAGATGTAATATTTGAAATTATCTCCCCGTATTCAATCAAAACAATTTACGCAATAATGAAATGCACGCGAATAACAATTGCTCTATACTCGATGTTCTCTCTCGCTGAGAATATCATGGTTTGCTTGTAACGAGAAACCCGAGCAACTAATCACGATAAATATATGTTGTTTCTATTGCATCATTTGGAAATATGAGTACGAACATGTTTATGGATACTAGTTTATTTAACTTCCACTAATCTGATTTTATGACAGGTATTTGTGGCTGCTTCATTATCGATTATTGACTGCAATATGTGATGCAAAAGTGAAAGTCCAATGACTAGATAATGATACTACCCCAAATTAGTCTCGTCTGTGTGGGTCATAGAGATAACTTGACAGCTGGTTGAGTAAATATTTGATTAGCATTTAATGAGAATTATGAAAATAAACAAAACTATTTTAATTATGCGATTCTAACACAACTAAAACAAAAACGAATTTAATATTTATTTATGGCACAACTTTATCACATGATCCGCTTCGCCGTAAATAAGGCATTGACAAACAAATTTATAGATACAAGATACAAAAGTGAGAGACAAGGAAGCATTTTTAGCAGACTCTTTCAACCAGTTCGCTCTGAGTGCAGCAAGCAGATAGCTAAGATAAATGTTGTGTAGCACAGATCGAGCAGCCTTGCAAATAACAAACACATTCGAGTATCCGAGTATAAAGAATAGCTAACTGAACAAAAGCGAATGTTGATTTGCATAGACGATTAGCGCACAGATTGACAGTTTGACGGGGGCACTATGGGGAAATGTGTGAAATGCTTTTGTAAAAATATTGTAGAATTAATTATGCTGCTAATAATTATAAAATCATGGAAGCAACAACGCAGAAGTAATTTGTGTGTTGCGAAATATGCATAGAATTCGAATTCAATACCAAATAAATTCGATAAATTAAATAAAGTGTACACAGCGTCTCACTAATTGGATTCCGAATGCGATTTACGGGAATGTAAAATGATGTTGAGGAAGGTGAGGTGGGAGAGAGGTAGGTAGGTATAAATGACGTTGGGGAGGTTTCTGTCGATGATTAAATACCTCGTCATTCTATGAAAATCAATATTGTTTAACAATCTCAGCACGCAATTGAACAACAATAGCAGCAGTTTGTTGCCATGGCTATCTCACAGTAGATGGAGAAGGGATACATGGCATTAGGAAGGGGGGTTGATTGGGGGAGGGGGATGGGACTTTGGCTGGTGGTTATGGACATACACAAAGAGAACTGCCCACTAATTACCAAGTGCTAAACATTTTGACGCGCATTTCTCGCCTCGCTTCCACTCGCTTCTAATGTCTGTATTAATGTCTTTGTACTTAAATTAGCAAATGCCTTAGATTCCTCTCCCTGTTTTCTTTGTTGTTGTTGCTGTTCGTTTGTTAATTGTGGCACGTTTTCGCAGCACATGACCACAAATCAAGCAGGGAACGTGTGAGGGGAGTGGAGTGTAAAAAAAGCTATGCTATTAATCAGTCAAGTGTTAATTGATATGGTTAAATCGCATATAAATAGTCGAGAAACCTATTCACATCTGTTTTCACATGAATATTCGCAGCAAAGTTTATTTTGTTTTGCAAATATTACCTCAAGATCAGAAGCGCAAAGGTCTTTATTAGCCTCAAATTTAATGGCCTCTTAATTATTATGATTTTATGAAATCTATTCAATGCTAACTTAATTAGATTGCTTAAGAAATAATCTTGATTTGATTTGCCTAAAGGCAATCCGGAAGTAAGTGTGTTAAGAGGCTCTCAAATTCAACTTTATTTTGTAAATTATTACAGCGAAATCGCACGTTATTCTTGGAATAATATGAGTTGGCAAAAACAAAACAATTAAGAAAGCTAGAGTCAAGTATTCTCAAATGGGAAATGACAGCTTCCCGATTTCAATAAAGGCAACACAGCGATAAAGCAGTCTTATTGTTTGAATATATTTAATAAATATATCGAAAAAAACTAAACTAAAAAATACCATAAGGTGGCTAACTGATATAATAGTGAGATTACTTTCTAAACAACGACCTAAGTAAAAGGCCCTAAGCAAATTATGTTTAGTTTAATTATTTGCAAAGCCAACTTAAATGTAACAGCATAATGTATAATTTAGTAATTCCTACCTACATTTCAAATTTTAAAATACAACGAACAGCTACAATAATAATGCAAATGAATTGCTTGGTCAATTTACTAGCTAAATAGGCACACAAGTCAAGGTTGAATGGGCATAACACTACGTATACGTAATAATTAAATTACATACATATACATTTAGATTGCTTTCGTAAATGAACAATTAGCACAGTGTATTTGATATTACTTTTGCATATGACATATTTAAATTGGTATTTGATTATTGACTTATTTGTAATTTATTCATTTGCAGATTGACGCAGCTGGAGGCAATCGAAAATTGTGGTAAGTGTCAGAGCTGACTTTTATGGCTTTTGTTTGGAAAGTTTTTGGCATGGAAACGTGTTAGGTCATATATCATACTAATAATGTCAGCGGTTCTGACCTGTGGCTTATTAAAAATGCTATATCAATTGCTAGCCAGATGCAAAATTAAAGTCGCAGCTAATGATAAATGACGCTGTTTTAGCCATGATTAAATTAAGGCAAAACCGTTATGTAGCTGTCACATAAAATCAGTCGAAAAGTAATATTTTCTATTCTTTTTTATATTAATAAGAAACTGAATTGCCGTCGATGTCTATTAAGAAGTAAATATAACTTTAAGAGTTCCATTGCGAGAAAGTTTTCCGTGTTACTTTTACACACTTCTGTAAAAGTTTTAAGTATTTTTATACTCAGTCAGTCAATCTATTAAACTGTCAATCAGAACGTACAAAAGTACATTCTTTTAGTCAGTGTTTCCGGCCAAAAGTAACATGCTCTTTAGCAGTCAATATACTAGCATATGTTTGGTTTTAAATGGAGCTTCCTGCTAAGTAAAAGTGTGGGTGCCTCAAAGAGTGTAGGGAATAGGTTCTAAGGGCGGGTGGAGACGACAAAAGCGCGTGGCAATCCACGTGTGCTGTATTTTGTGTCACATTTGGGTTGTCGAGTGCTTGGGTGGGGCTTCGATATTCATGAAGATACCAGGAAATCCCCTCAGCAAATAAATAATAAATGAAAAGTAAATACGAAATGTACATGACAATAGCTACAAACGATTGTCGTGCCTGAAGTTCAAATGTAATTGCTATAAAAAAGTATCAATAAAAAAAACTTTAATCAAATTATTCGTTCATTTGTATTAAATAGTTCAGTCAACTGTCATACTGTCAGATACTATAATGGAGATTAGTAAACTCAAAGGTAATCTGTCTACTTGATGACTGTTATTGAATGCATTGTTCAACGATTTATAACTACAATTATGGCACAATTTCAATCATAACTCGGTACTAAGTTTAGATTACACAACTTCAAATGCAACACACTGGATTTCGACACAGCAAAACACACAACAATAGAAAAAATCAGATGCATCACACAAAGAGTCTCGAGACTGAATCGAAAAGATAACGTAAAGAGTGAAAAAGAGGCATCATTGTTTGGCCCACATCAACGACGACAACTGAATCTGTGATTCGAACTGAGACCAAGAGACTGGGAGTTGAAGGCAGTGCTTGTGGGTCGGCAACCTTAACCCAATCTAAAATTGAAAACGAAAATGAAAATGAAAATAAAGCTGAAGTGGAATCTATGCTCTTATGCTTCGGTTCATAAGCAAATTGAGGTCAGTTTTTATTACATGCTTTTTGCAATGAGTAAATGAAAAGTTGCGCTGAAAACTGTCAAAGCATTACATATTATTTTATACATGAAGCATAGGAAATACATGTTAAGTTTCTTAATATGTACGTTATTTCTGAAATTGTAATGTGAAAAATCAAATCGAATAACTTGTGATATAAACTTTTTAAGGCATTGTCATTTACGTTTCTAAGATGGATTTTTACTTTTTCAGTTTTTTGTTACTTAAAACACAGATTTCTGGCATTTACTTATGCACACATTTTCCTGAACTAAAACTTAGTCAAATGTCAACAGTCTTTTGACTTTGACAAAGCGCACAGACTTGACAACAACTACAATAGGTAAACGTACAAGTCATCAGTAGTTCAGGAAAAATGCTTGCCATTGTTGCTATTTGAAAATCAATAGCTGACAACGCGCTCCTCCTAGCCACATTACTAAAGGCGTGCCAAAAGGGAGGAAGCCTTATGGCATGTGCTGTACTCCCAAATGCCAAGACACACTCACACACACACACATTGTCAGAGAGCCATTTGCAGTTAGTAGTTTAAGTCTGAGTGCTCGTGTGAGCTTCGGTTCGTTAAGCACAGTGGAATTGACATAGCCAAAGTGCTGTAATTTCGATGAAACTGCGAGCATTTTATAACCGACAAAAGAGTTTGAATAAAATTTGTAAATGATTTTCTACATACTTTGCATAAAGGATTTTACAATTCATAACTTAAAAAATTAAAGTTTTTCACCAGAAAGAACAAAAATCTTAGATCATACTAAATCTAGATCCAAATTACAATAATTCTAGTTCGGCCATTTGTGTAATTCAATCGAAAAGTTCTCAAAAACAAATTTTTTGATTCTTGCTTTCAGAATGTTATTTCTACTCTCTGTGCAGATTAAGAAATATCTAAAGAAGTTAATCTTTAAATGTGAGTTTATTAATCTCAAAATGGAAAATTAAAATCGAAATTTTGTTTTACGAATTGTTTAATTCTTATTTCAGCATTTTATGTTTTAGATTAAAAACTTCTCAAACTTAAGTTTCTGTTTCTGTGTTTCTGTGTTTCTGTGTTTCTGTGTTTATAAATCTTAGACGCTTGCGGCCTCAAAGCATATTTTAAATTGGGTCAAGGAGAGAGTAAGCCAGAGAAAACAACTTGATATGCAATGATTTAATCTTTAAGCTGCTCAGTCGCTTTCTCACACTTGCCTGCCAACTGTCCTGTTAACGATATTTTAAAAGTTTTTCACCTGCAGCTGCAATCTTATGAACAGCTTTCCAAACGTTCTGCCTTCAGGCTTTAGAATATTTCGCAGCTACGCAACTGTCAATGTTCCTTTTACCCCCATCACCGATCTGTTTTCGCGCCATTGCTGCTAAATTTAAAAGACAGATGTCAGATGTCAGGGCGAAGCATTTGCTGTGCACTTTTTCAGTGTCTGCACATGACGTCTTTTTATAAGCCAGAAGCCAAATCGAAACTAAAACAACTACAAAAACACTAAAACCTAAACGGACAGCGATTCTCCTCTCCCTCACCCGGCCCCGCCACATTCTCCCCCATCCACTAGACGTAAACAATTACAAGAAGCAAATAGCGGAAATCACGTTTTTTACAATGCCGACGCTCGAGTGGCCAATAAAGGTGACTGCGACTGTGGAATAGGCCTGAGCACAGTTTGGGGGATGTGGTGTGGTTGGGTTGGGGCTTGGTTGGTATCCAACAAACGCAGCGCAACCAAGCGAACCAAGCTGGTGGCGATCCAAGCAACTTTGTCGCTTCCGACTGGCAAACGGGTTGTGCTTGTGGGTGGATGGCGCACAAACAGAAGGTGTTTGAAGATTTATGACGTCGTTTCAGCGCTAGCTTACACATGTTGTACCATTTACGCAGTCCGGACCCCAACCCAAGCTATAGAAACAGTCCCAACCCCATCCTCAACCCCAGCCCCAGAATTGCCCCTGTTCTGTAACTGCAAAGCAAGAGAATAGGAAAAGCAGCACCGCTCTACTGCTCGACTACAGCGTACCCTAGATAAATACTAAACAATATTTTGATCGTAAATAAGAGTTATTGGAAATAGAATTTAGTTTTTGAAATATTTCTCCGGTATCTCTTTTAATAACTTACGCTACTTTAATGCTTGACTTTGGTATACCCTGTGTAACATATACACATGTGAATAACAATGTTAAGTACTAATAAACAAATAAGTGCAATACAATGAATACAATTTTTATTAATTGATATAGAGCATAAATCAAATGCTACATTTTAATCCCAAATCGAAAAATTTGGAATAGTCTTACTTAACCGGTATTTATTTGTGCAGAAGTGAGAACGAAATTCGAAAACTTGAAAATTTTTATATCTCAAAGTTAAAAGGTTCTTAAAACTACATTTTCAAGCTTAGCACATTGCTTCGGTTTCTGTATTAGTCTCTACTCTCAGAGACAAACAATTTGCTACAAATTCTATTTAATTGTCAAGCACATAAAAGTTCAATGCAAAAGCAAAAAATATAATTTCTTATTTACTTCGAGATAAAGAATGTAGAAATCGGTATGTTTTTAGAATGTTGTTTTTTATTTAAGCAATTATATTCCTTACCTTTAATTAAGATTGACTTCAATTCATAAATTATTCAATCTGACAGAATTCATTCCTGCGTCTGTCTTAACCACACTTCATATCTGATCCCAGGGTAGCTGCAACATAAGTGAAATGTGTGTTGCAGTTGCTGTGTTATTATTATTGTGTTTGTTGTCGCCGATGCTAAACGTGACTATTGAGAACGTGATTTTTCCTGAGTTGGTTGTCGCCATGTGGCCAGCGTGTTAATATTTTCTTTTATATTTTTATGGATTTGTCTGCTACTGGGAACAAGAAATTTATTATAATAATCAATTGTAGTTTTTATTGTTTTTCATTTTGATTTCTCAAGAAGTTTTCCCCCACAGTTTGTCCACTAACGGTTTACTTTTTATGGCAATGCGACGCTTTTATTAGCTGAAGACCAGGCAAGAGAACAAAGACATCTTCAACTGGGGCTTCATCATCAATGCGAGGTCAAACACGTTCTATAAATATTTGTGTACCGCATTACGGCAGACAGTTTTCACAGTTTCTCCTCTTGGTTGCAGACCAATTTTGGTCGTCGCAATTCAAGTGCATTTCTGACATTGAGTAGGTGTGGCAGATATAACTAATTTATTAGCTAAAATGTCCACGCAAGTGATTTTTGTGCGGCAGACAACAAAGATGCCTAACTAAACGGCTAAGATGAGTTTTTATATGGTCTTCGGACAATGATTCAATTCTGAGTCACTGCTTTATTTTCATCTTGCATTATGGACAGACTTTTACGAGCTACAATAAATTTATGGCAAACAGTTTGGAAGTTAAGTAGTATGATTTGAATGAGAAATATCGAGTAAAGCATTTCAACATGAGCGTGAAATATTTATATTTAATAAGAATTCAAAAATAAACAATTACCAAAACTTTTTCTATATTAGATGTGAAAAGAATTGAAAGATAATCAATTTTCTTGGATTTTATTTTATTCTTTTGTGATGTAAACTTCAATTGTAATTTATATGCACTTTATATGCCTATTGCAGTTAGTGTGTCCTTGAAAAGCATCCTAAGCTAAAAATTTGATGTCCTTGGCGTAAAGTGTGCTGCATGGCAACAACTGCAATTGAAATTTCCCATTCGATAAAAACATTTTGTGTGCCATTTACGGCAGCTACTTAAACAATGCCAATGATGACATAGAAATGGTCTCCATGAGAGACGAGAGAGAGAAAACTGAGAGGACGTGATGAATGGCTGCGATGAGAATTTGCAGTAAAGTGACATTAAAATGCATTTGCCAAATAAAAAGCAGCAGTCGTCCAATTGGCAAAGAGCCAAGCAATTGCTTGCTGGTATCCCTATTTTGCTGAGCTGCCCTCAGTCCCCCAGTTGGCAATTGGACAATTGGAGCTAAGGCGAAAGTAAAAGTACATGCATAGAGAGAGGGAACGCTTTTAATGGCCATCACGCAATTTGAATCTTTTGCAGCAGTTGTCAGTAATTAGAAACTCAATTTACGCCCCCATTCGAAAGTGCAATTGTAAGAAGAGTTCCACTTCCATTAATAGATTAGGCCAGCTGCTTTATTTTGATTCGACTTCGAGATTCGAGCATATCTTGGCAAATTCAAATGACTAATCGAGTTCTCTTCCCATATACTGGCTTTGAACTTTTCAAGTTGCTCCATAAGTCATAGATTGTCTATAATTTGTAAAATGATTTATGAACGACTCGTAATCAAACCGGAGCACTCAAGCGAGTGTTTTGGGTATTGTATTGGGTGGTCGACTGCGGTTTGTGGAAGAGGAAGTTTCAACAACTTCATTTAAACTTTTCATTTGGCCTTTTGCTCAAGCGAAGCGTTTTTTCAATTTCTGTCAAAATAAAAACAAACAAAAACCAAAGAGCTTCATTCCAACCATATTTCCTGTATGCATTATTTAAAAGAACTTTACTGCTTGCTGCAGTTTATTTTCTGTTTTCACATCCCATGTAGGTCACGGAAATTGTTATGTAGAGACACAATCAGTAGTGGATCGTAGTCGGGGTCGGGGTAGAGTCAAAAAAAGGGGCGGAAGGAAGTCAACAAAGTCTGAGAGATTGTCTGAAATATTAAAATGAATTTCCAAACACATATGTATGTAGATTCTATCATAAAAGTGAGAAAAATTAATGAGCAAGCGATTCTTAAATATTTTAAAGAATAAAAAGTTGTTGAAAAATTAATCGCGCATAGCTGCTTAAGAGACAGATATTTATTAATTGACAAATTTGAAGAGCTCGCTTGCTAATTGGCAGCATTTTTTTCTTGATTGCTGAGGGGTGAATTGTTAACCAGATCAAAGACAATTAATTCTGCAATTAAGGAATTAAAGTCGTTAAAATATTTGCTTTAAAAGCAAATTCCAAAAGCACTTCGCAGCAAACTGAAGTTCAAGTCGAATGCAATCTCAAAATGTGTCAAAGGAAAAGAAATGCGAGAAATGAGAAATGAGACGAAACGAGAAGCGACAGAAGAAAAATGTTTGGCTTGATATTTTTAGTAACATGTGTGTTTGTGGTGTTGTATGTGTGTGAGTTTCATAGGTCACATCGGGTATATGTGGGTGTGAGTGTGAGTGTAAGTGTGAGTGAGTGAGCATGTGGTGGCGTATGTTTTAAATTGGTTTCGCTTGCACAGATGTTGCAATATGCAAACAAGCGGAATATCAGTCACCGAACAAGGTGCCAGGCACTTGGTGCAGTTAAAACACAGATAAAGCATAAGGCGAGTGGTGAGAAACTTAAAGATAGTGAAAGAGAGACTGAGAGTGAATCATAAAACAGTCTTTTAGTGGAGTTTATACTCTTACAATTTCCCTGCTGGCTATCATAAGAAAAATAAAGAAGCAGCTGACAAAACATTTCTCAACATATGCACTCTAAACAAAACAGAATAAACGAAAACAAAAGTCATTGAAAACGATATAAAATTAATTCAGACGAGTATTCATTAATAATAAGCCACTGTGAAAGCAGAGCTGACAATTTTACATTTATTGCATTTGTTATATCAACAAAGAAGTGATTGTCATATATACGCGACATATTCCCTAGTGCATTTGACTCATCGTACAACACTTTTTAAGCTTTTTAAATATATCTGCAGACAATAATGTACATGTGTTTTAAATAATTTAATCCACTCGCATTTGTCGTTGCGGTGCAATAAGTGCCTATATTTGACCTTCAGGAACAATGAAGAATGTCTTTTTTTACGCAGCATGAATAAAATTATTAATATTTATAATTAATGTTGACAATGCTATTTATGATCACTATTATTACACATAAACATAAAAAAATAGAGAAAAAATTCTTAAATCTTATAGATATGATGACAAAACTGAACTCAGAATTCAATTCCTTAAATCAAAATTAAATATTAAATATGAAAAACTGAAACTGAAACGGAAAATCTTAATCTTAATCTTTTTAAGCTTAAATTTCTAAAACAGTAGAAATCAAGTAAGAAAGCTACAGTCGAGTGTACTCGACTGTAAGATACCCGCTACCCATTTTGAATAAAAGCTATATATTTTGCGGTGTTATTCTCAAAATATACCGAATATACTGCAAAAATACTAAAAATATACCAAATGCTATATGTGGTATATCGATATAGTACCGCATTCAAAATATACCATAGACGGCACAATATACCAGATTGTCAGCCAAAGCAACTCAGACCCTAGTAAGTAGGCGTTTTTGCCCATACAAAAGTATTTCTTTAATTACTTCCACAATTTTTTTCTGATCGCAACCAAATTTTCAAGGATCATAACTACTATAGTTATTACTATATATACTCTAGCTTTAAAATTACGCTTGTTATTCGATTTTTTTGATTTGCAGGGGCGGAAGTGGGCGTGGCAAAAATTTGAAACAAACTTGATCTGCGTGCAAACATAACAAATGCTGTCGAAAAAAAATTATAGCTCTCTCTCTCTTATAGTCTCTGAGATCTAGGTGTTCATACGGACAGACGGACGGACGGACAGACACACAGACGGACAGACACACAGACGAACAGACGGACATCGCTATATCGTCTCGGCTGTTGACGCTGATCAAGAAAATATATACTTTATAGGGTCCTTCTACCTGTTACATACATTTCCTGCCGGCACAAAGTTATAATACCCTTCTACTCTATGGGTAGCGGGTATAACAAATAATTATTTTTTACTATCTTTAGTGGTGTAGTAGTGTTCAACATTTTTTAATATATGTTATGTGAATATGTTAAAGCTTATCGTTTATATACTTCTTTCAAGAGTTTCTCAAACTGAAATTCTCAAGATTTTCATTATTTTTGTTAGAACATACTTTTCTTTATCTGTGTAGTATAGGGTAAAAAAAACGTATTGCTAATCTTCAATATGAACATTATAGTACCAATGCCTAAAGTAAAGTATCAACTTTGCAAGTAAGTTCATTTCGCTAATTTGTGCTACGTTCGAAGGCTTTCTGCAGCTGGCTGCATTTGACAGCAGGCAACAGCCTGATATGTGCTAATATAGAGACCGAGCTGCAAGTGGTGCGTGAAGGAAGGGACAAGGAATCGGATGTGGCAACAGCAGCCAGTGGGCGGTCAGAGACTAACTCTGGTGCTCTGATGCTGACAGTGGCAGTCATTGGGAACAACTGGCAGCACAGCTTGGCGACATTTACAAGTGCCCACACACACATACAGAGAAATATATATACATATAGTATATGTAGATGTGTTGCATTTCGTGCTGTGTATAACAGAGCAAAAGTTTCGCCCTCTCGGTCTCTGTGCACTTGGCAACACTTTGAGAACGAGCGTCGTTTAGCAAATTGAAATGCGTGTGTTGCAATAACATGGAATGAGGCGAAGCACTCGGAACCAGCTGAGAGTGCGATGGCAACCAAATGGCGCAATTCTAATTGAATCGCGGCATAATTCAGTTATAGGTTCTTCGCTGCTTGCAACATGTCTAATTGTTTATGGCCACTCTTTGCTATTGCTCCACTGATTGTTATACTATATTTTTTTATGGTACAACAATCGTTATTCCATTTGGCATTTCATCTACTATTGACGTAACAGGTGCATAAATTAAATCCGTAATCAGTGCATATTTCCGTGCTACCTGTTACACCTGTAATTTCTCTACAAATGAAAAAAAAAACCAAATAAATTCCTCTCTGTCTTTTGTGGTAATTGTATTGTTGGTTTTGTTTTCTTTTTGTTCCTGCATAGAGTTCAACGAAATGCATTAAAGCCAACGAAGCGCATAAAAACGCATCAAATTCACTCGAATGGCAAAATGAAAACTTTTTGAAAAACCCCACTTTGGTGGTTTAATAATAACAATAAAAGTTCCGTTGTTGGCAACACTGCAGTTTTGCAGCTTTGTTAACAGTAATTTAAATTGCTGTGAGCTCAGATGGCAAGCGGCAAAAGTTACTCGAATACATTAGAAAAGTTAAGATATAGTTCCGAAATGGTTACACTTTATATTGAGAATGCTACTGAAGTACGACAAATGCAGCAGTAATGAATATGTACACTGAAAAAAATGTTATAAAATTGTCTTCAAAAAAAGCGTTACGAAAATGTAAATCGTGAAATTGCAAATCAAATCTTGATTTCAAGAACATTTGGTATAAGACCATGTTCTTATGAATATAAGAAAGAAAAATTAACACTGTGCTTACGAAATACTTATCGCATTGCAGAGCATTTGTACCCAAGACCTTCTCTCACAGACTACAAAGAAAAATTAAACGCGACAGGTCTACTAACTGAGCTATGAATGAAAAACTTTAAAATAATATCAATGGATTCCAAAATTTTGTTACGTAGTATATCTAGTATTTTACATCTTATTTGGAGAATTTAATTTAATTTAATAATGTGATCTAAAATAAATCTTTTTTTAAAAACGGAAGTTTTAATTTCTGATTTAAGAATAATAATACATTTTTTCAGAGTATAGAGAGCCACAGAAGTTCCACAAATGCAACAGAAATGAATGTTTAGAGATTTATTTATTATTTTCATTAATTTTAATGACTCAGCAACTAATGCAAACAAATAACTTTGTCAAAGATAATATTCACATAAAATATAACTAAAAGCAATCACAAGAATGAACAGCAGCTAATTAAAATGCGGCATATGAATATTAAGTCTTCCTCATTGAATGCGGCACTCATTTCATACCGATTGAGTGAGTACCTGGCACACGTTTTGCATTTTAATGCTTAATATTCGTTAATCACATTTTAATTGCCGTCAGATGTGCTTGAAGACTCGTTAAATGCTTTAGGCTGTGAGCATCCTTTAGATACAAAAAACGATTACAAGTACTCAATTGATAGAGAGCAACAATTCTTGAAGTTTTCAGTTTTCAGTTTCAGTTTTCAGTGTGTGCGCTTCCTCTGCTCATATTCACAAAATGCACATAAATTAAATATTTATTTATTTGAGTGAACGATAACCGCAACAACAACAACATCAACAACAACAGCACTCGATTTACATAGAAACAGCAACAACCGAATAAAAATAAACACACATGAAATACTCACACATTTGCACGAGTTGAGAGTATTCCCAAAATACTCGTATGCGAATTTATCATTCGTGTCACGTTTTTGCAAATCACGTTTCAGTAAATACACAAACAAATAAACAATATTGATGTGAGTGTACTTATGAGTATGAATGCGTGTGTGGATGTGTTTTCACATTCACATTCGGAATTGTCTATTTATCTCAGTGCTTTCAGTTTCTGTTTGTTTAGCGGAATTTATGCATGATATATGGTTTTTTCTATTGTTTTATTTGAAGCTTTTTAAATTATATATAAATTAAAATATACTCTAAAGAAAATAAACACAAACAATTTGCTTCAAAATGCAAATATTCTTTATAGAAATAACCTAAAAACTGCAGAAACTGATCTAAAAATAGAAACACCTGTGGATCTAACTAAATTAAGTACTAATCAAAAAACTCGTCAAATATGAACAAAATAATAGAAATTTTATTAATACAAATAAAAAAGCGAATGAACAACAATTTCAAATTATCAACTAGTTTATACCCTAAATAAAAACGTTCATTAGTTCGTGCTAATATACCCGGTGAATAGATTGTTTAAGGGGTATTCAAAACATTTTGTATGGCTTATTTATTTGGATGGTTAAAACCGTTGTTTTTCTGGCAACGAGCTCAATAATAATATCAAGCAAAACAAACGACTCTGAGAAGTGCAATACCGACAGCAAGATTATAAATATTTTACAAAATTAATGTAAATTGGAGAGGTGGTAAATTCACAAGTATTCAAAAGATTTCTATGAAATCTAAAGATTTCCTATGCTATAGAAATTGCTTCAAGGTGTCACTTTCTATAATAAATATAATTTGAAAAAGCGACGCAATTTCAAGATGAATTTATAATAATAATGCAATGACACACCCAAGCATAAGCTTAAGGTGCACTCTTATATAGATTCACATGCCTGCGAGTTAATCGCAAAGCAATAAATAAATGATACAAAAATTGAATACCAAAATCATTTTTCACTTTTATTTTCTTGCGTTCCCTCGCCAGTGTTTCTCGCTGTCTCTCTCTTTATCTCTCTTTCCGACTCATCGTCAAATATATGTATGTACGCTTGTAGATATGCAAAAATTGACTCCAAGCACACTTATAACACTTTTGGCAGCAGCCAACGACACAGCAACAACAATCAGAACAGCTACACAGTCAGGGTCATTATCCTAAAAAGGCAGCATGCAGTGCTCTCTGCGTTGTTGTTGCCTTTGGCAGATAGCTTGTCGGCCAAGTCCGCTGCTCGCACAGTTGTCCCCATTTAGTCGTAATCCCCCTGGCAATGCCACTCCATCGATCGCTGCCCTTGTCCTGCCTGCGTTGCCGTGCCGGTTAGCCACATGCCAAGCCAAGAGCAACTGCGGCAAAACTGAAATAAAATGCAACGATGCATGCAAAATGTGCAACGAGCAATCGAAGAGCCATTTTGGCTCGACTTAGTCGACCTACAATGGGCGCTACAATTCACTCTCAGCTAGTTGTCAGTTAATAAAGTCGCCTCGTAACTCAAATAGATTTTAACCACAAAAAACTTAAAGTACGAATATGATTTATCGCTTGGGACGAGTAGAGTATATAGCAACAGCGATGAGCCAGCCAAGTAACCCAGTCTAGTGCATTGAGTTAGTTACGAGCCCATAAATAGGCGTCAAAATAAAGTTTTGTATTCAATTGCTTGTCCCAACACCAATGGTGGGTTTGTTGTTGTTACTGTTGTTGTTGTGGTTAGCAGATAGCTAAACAAAAAAAGAAAATGCAAATAAATTCATTTTAGCAAGACAACGAAAGATAGAGAAAGAATTATTACAAGTAGGTGTCCAAAGTTGTTTCGTTTAAAAACCAAAAAAAAACTGGTTGCTTGCTCTTGCTATTGCTCTTTGCCTGCCGGACCACTTTTCAGTGTCAGCAGCACACCCACGACTTCCAGTTGGCCATCTTCGTCTCTCGTGGACACCCAGTTGTCCCTGGCCAGCCCTGGGAATACACTCGTAAATATAATGAAATATTTAAATGCATTGCATTTCGCTGACACTGTGCGCGCCATACAGTTGCCGCAACTTTGCACACGGACATGCGGGGACATGGAACACGGCGGTGCATGACACTCGGGTTGGGTTGGGGCATTGTGCATAATATTAATGGCAGCGCCTTTGCCAATGGCATTGGCCTTCAGATGGCGCTTAAATGCAGCGGAATGGCCAACGCGAAGGCTACGATGCAAATGCCTAGACAATATGCTATGCTTATGATTTATTAAATCTGGAAATTAAAAGAGTTGGGTAGTTTTCTACAAAAATATACGTTATGATAGTCTAAAAACTTATCGTCGAATTTTAAGAATTCTACTATAAACCGAGAGCTATTATGATCGTGCATATTTTGGGGATCTCCATCAGCTATTCACGTCTCAGTGTTAATCTAATCTAGAATAATAAAAATCTATTTATACTTGTAGCCGCTCAAGTGTTGTTCTTACTCGAATTGTACACGTATTAGTTAATTGAGCTGTAACAAAAACAAAGAAGTCAACTACTGTGTAATCTCGATTGTATATTAAAATTATAAACAACTGTTGGGTATTCAATAGAGTGATCGAACTATTGTTTTCTTTCGTTCTTGTTCACAAGTTACTTTTTTGATTAGTATTACTTTTGTGGTTGCTTGTCTGTTAATTAATACGTATAAACTTAGTTTATCGTTAAATTTATATTAAAGTGAATTATATAATTTTTAAGCACAATAGAAACATTTATGAAACATTTTCTACAAAAATAATGGAATGCTTACAAATAAACAAAGCGGGTTTAAGGCAAGTAGGAAAGGTAACCGCTGAGATTCCCGTTACCCATTTGTAATAATGGTATTATTCTTAAAATATACCAAATAAATATAAGCAAAAAGACTTAACATTTCGGTATATTGCGGTATATTGATAAAGCAATTAACCATCCGCTGCAGGAGCTATATTTTGGAGGATATATGTTAATTAACGACTAAAGAATGTCGGTCGAAAAATTTAGCAACAAAATTGAACGAATAGCTTAGTTCACTGATCGTAAATGAACGAACGAACTTATATAGTATTCAAAAACTCAGTGAAAACTCAGTATACCCAATATTATTGAATGTTAAACCTAATCAACATTTTCGTAGATTAAGGTAAACAGACAAAGCTATACAGCTTATTGACTGATCAAGAATTTATTACATATTCTATAGTGTCGAAGATGTAGCATTCTTTTCTGTTCATACCATTCTGCTGTCTTAGCTTGTAAATCATTGTAGACGTGATCTGCGCCTAATTCATTTCAATATCTCGAGTAAGGGATTCGTCAGCCATAAAGAAATCAATAATTGCTTGAGATAAGTCTATCAGCTGTGCTAATGTCTATTCATAAATACTAGACGGGATTCAAGAGTGTTTCCAATATGGCCGCTTATCTGCAATTAACCGACCGGCCCCACACTATGACTCTGTTAATTTCAATTGCTATTAAATGGATTTCAAATATATTCAAACACTCATACCTGCTTGTCGGCATTGCTATCATTTCAGTTGACAGACGACTTTGCTTGCCGACGGACAGGAAGCAACAAATGTTTCACCGATTTCAGTGAGACACTCGATTACGATTGCGAAGTTTACATCCGATTCTTGTTGTTGCGGAAAACACTTGAAAAATCATCCAGCCGTGTAATGTTCTGTCAGAGGATGCTGCTGATGGCCAGCTTGGTGCTCCTGTTGGGTGGTCAGCCTCATCTGATCGCCACAACAACGACAACCACCTTGGTGGCGGCCATGACCATTGCGAATCAGGATCTAGAGCGATACTTTCGGGCAGCCAATGCATCGCACACCTACACGGGTCATGTGGAGGAGCGCTCGAATATGGATACCTATACATTTGCCTTCCTCAACTGGTCGTATGTGGACACCGTGAATACCATATGCGAGAGTGAATTCTCGGAGGAGAAAGCACGCTATGGAGAGGGCAAGATACTCAATGTGACAGGTCGTCTGATTCACATCAGCACTGCAGATGACGATAGCGACGATTTTGCCTGCACACCTTATATACGCGGCACTCGAGGTACGCCCCTGCCTGAGAAGGGCGTGCCGTGGATTGCGCTGGTTCGCCGTGGCCGTTGTACGTTCGAGGATAAAGTAAAGCATGTCCATCATTACAATGCTGCCGGTGTGATTATCTACAATGACAAGCAGGTCATGCAGTTGGAAAAAATGCAGATCAAGGTTAAGACTCGTAAGTAGCAATATAATACAAAAATTGATATATTATGTGTATTCAAATATGTACATTTCTTCCAGGCAACATTGCTGCTGTTATAACCTATCAATCAATTGGACTTGATTTGGCAAGCACTGTGGACAAGGGCTACAATGTAACCATTTCCATCATCGAGGGACGACGAGGCGCTCGACCGTTGGCCAGTCTAAACAAGTAAGTAGGCACATAAATATTGCTTGAACTTACTCGTATAACAAGATAACACGCTAAGACGCTTCAGGCGTGCTCGATTATGAGGCGCTGACGTATTTAAAACATTGGCAGTAACTGCTCCGTCCGTCCTATTTATGGTAGTGATAAAGTGCAGAAAAAGTGTAGCAGTAATTCTAAATACGTTCTAGTTATTAATTACGTATGTACTTATTAGGTGCGTATTTTTCACACTCAGGGCAAAAGCTGAAGTACTTTTGCAATCTATAGTAAATAGTGGCACACGCAAAATTAAACAGATATTCTAAGAACGCAATTCACTTAGAAGCAAGTCATTTATGATTTGTTATATTTGCCAATTATTTTGCATATGAAACCTCTGCTGTAGCCTAGCCTACATTAACTAAATCTTTAAGCTACAGATCACTCATTTTTTGTCACACGTACAAAAAAACCATATGTCAAGAATGACACATATCCCCAAGTGGAGACGCCGGGGTTTGAACCCGGGGCTTCTCACATGCGAAGCGAGCGCTCTACCACTGAGCTACGTCCCCATTGAAAAATTCGGAGTTACATTGTCAAAGTTGATCCAGACCCTTTCTAGTACTCAGAAACAAGTACTTGGCATTCTTAAAAAAAACTGTTGATAAGAATTACAAAGATTGACCATTAAACCAATTAGCACAAATTTTCAGTTGATAGAAATTAAAAAGTAATTAACACAAGCCAGACTGGAGACGCCGGGGTTTGAACCCGGGACTTCTCACATGCGAAGCGAGCGCTCTACCACTGAGCTACGTCCCCGTGCAAAAACAAATTTCAATTGCAACAATTGATTATATCTGACCAACAACAACAGCAAACTTAAAATTCGGAATAATTTGAAAACTTTTTATAAGGAGATTCAGATATTTAAAGATTTTGATTAAGATAGAAATTATCATATAAATTCAAAGATTCATAAATATTTAGAACAATAAAAATTTAGTCAAACGAAGTAAAATTAAAAAAAAAATCAAAATCAAATATTTATTTTGAAAGCAAAATACACTTCAGATAACATGGAGACGCCGGGGTTTGAACCCGGGACTTCTCACATGCGAAGCGAGCGCTCTACCACTGAGCTACGTCCCCATGAAATTTGCAGACGTCAAATGGCGTTGATAACCATTGCAAATTATTGCTGAAAGGATTGTTCCCTTTTTTCATTTTTATTCTTTAGCTTTTGTGTATCCTTTTTGCTACACATATTATTTATGTGTAATCCAGAGCTGGCTGCAGCTTCCAGGTTGAAAAGTGCGTTGAGTTGTCTCAAAAAAAATAATTAATTCACATGGAGACGCCGGGGTTTGAACCCGGGACTTCTCACATGCGAAGCGAGCGCTCTACCACTGAGCTACGTCCCCTTGCTTATGTGGCATGACTATTGTCTTACATGTATACAAGCAGTGATATTCCATGCCATAACTCCTGCTTAATCGACCTTTGAAATATTGTGAACTGCTTGTCGTTACACTGCTTATGGACTGCTTTATTTATTTGATTAATTCGAATTTCTTTCTTGCAGAACTTCCGTGTTGTTTGTTTCCATATCATTTATTGTGCTCATGATAATATCGCTGGTTTGGCTTATATTCTACTATATTCAAAGGTTCCGATACATGCAGGCAAAGGATCAGCAATCGGTAAGTAATCTAAACAACGCGAATTTAATTAAAGTTAAATAAATATCTCTTATTATTTAGCGCAATCTTTGCTCCGTTACCAAGAAGGCGATTATGAAAATACCCACGAAAACGGGTAAGATGACCGATGAGAAGGACATGGACAGTGACTGCTGTGCCATATGCATTGAATCATACAAGCCCGCAGATATCATACGTATTCTGCCTTGCAAGTAAGTGTCATACATTCTCTAAAAGACATTTTACTAATTGACAATGATTTTTCTTACAGGCACGAGTTCCACAAGACTTGCATTGATCCATGGTTAATTGAACATCGCACGTGTCCAATGTGTAAACTTGATGTGCTCAAGTTCTATGGTTATGTGGTGGGTGATCAAATCTATCAAACACCCAGCCCACAGCATAATGCTCCGGTTGCATTGGCCCCCACAGGAGCAGCAGCAGGTGCTGCAGGAGCAGCTGCTGCTGTTCCGACTGCCTCCGATGAGGTGCCGGTCATCGTTGTGGGACTGCCTCAACACAATATTAGTAGTTTTAACGCTAGTGCTATTAATTACCATCAACGTAGTCCTAGTAGTAGTCAGCAGCACCATCAATCTGGAATTGCTGAACGCGGTAGACGCAATTCGGCTCCGGCGACCATGCCCCAAATCATATGCACTGCCAGTCGTCAGGTGACTGATGTTTAAGTTAAAACAACAACCCTATTTTATATATACATTTAAAATTTAAAATTTAAATTCCACATTCTACGTTTGCTGCGTACTTACCGTGTAAATATGCGTGCAAATGTCTGGCACTGCTTGCGACAAGCAGTGTCAAGTAGTGCAAAGCAGTGCACGTTGTGTACTTAAAACTGACGCTGACCATAAGTTGAGTTGAATCAAAACAATCGTTGTTCTCTACACTTAAGACAATCAATTCTGAATGTATCTGGATACAAAACATGACTTGAAGATACATTCCTAATTGATCACTATTAGTATTGCCATCGATTGATTTGACAGCTTCAAACAGAAGTCTGTAGACAGAGGACCGAAGACTTCACAAAGGAAAATCCACGCACATTTAAAGAAAACCGCAGAGTTCTAAGTTAAATATACTTATTAAATTTAAGTTGTAATATTAAGCGTACCAATTGTCGATAACAAAGAGAAGAACCGAAAGCAGAAATATTTACGAGTACTACAATAACTACTATTACTACAACTATGTATAACTATAACGATAACGATAAAGATAACGATAACGATAACTATAACTATGATAAATCATGAGACGCGTAGATGTAGTAGCTGTAATATTCAATGCAAACAATTTAATTTGTAGCAAAATCAGTTTTGCTAGTCATTGGCAATGGCATCCAAGCTGTGCCACCCACACATAAAATAGATACCATACGATACATGATATATTCATATATACATACGCATATATAAACTCAGAACACTCATAAACAATCTTAAAAAGTAATGTCGAAGGTGCCAAAGTATTTGCTTTTAGCTTTAGTTGTTTAAACTGAATAATAAATAAACCATTAGTTATATTATTTATTTTAATTTTTCTTCATCTCTTCATTTTCATTTCAATATTTTTTGAACGGAGATTCGACAGATCTTAAAATTTCTGTATTTTGTGAAATGTTGGTATGCTGAATGAGCTTAAATTGAGAGCATCATAAATGTTTAGAAATAGCTAATGTAATGCTTGATCTCCTCGAAAAGGGATCTTAAACTATTCGAACGCACAAATTACAATAGGAATAAACTATGGATGTTTAGATGGATACAATATGATATGTAGAAATGAGTTGCAGGGTTTCTGAAAATTGCTTAAGTCTAAGTAAAACATATCTGCGATTCAATGCCAAAAGAAAAGAATTACATTTGCATTTGTTTATTTTAGATTTTTACATTTTTATTTGTGGAAAGATTTTTCACATTTGATTTGAACATGATTCATCATTGAAAAACACACCCAGTAAATCTACTGCCCGCTTAAGAGTTAAATTGTATTAAGTGAAGTAAACGTAGGGCCTTAATTAGTTGTCGATTACAAATACCAGATATGTATGTACTCTAGTTTTTGCTAAACCTTAAACAAATTGTGGACTCAAGCATATTTAAGAAACTACAACAAAAAAACCAAATAAATTGATTGAATTTGAAACCGCTTCGCTTGTTTTGCAATGTAGAAACAGCTGCTTATCATCCATATCCATATCTTATAGATGTTCCGTGGATCCATTTGCAATATTGATATCCGCATTCAGTAGCTTCTTCTTTTGCCTGCCCTCTGTTCTCTTGCAGTTCCTGGGCAGTGAGGAAAGTATACTGGAGTACGAGCCAGATAGAGCTGCCAATGCCACAAATCCCCAGACAGCAGTTATCTTAGCACAGGAATCTGGACCGTCTCAGGGTCCATCCAGTGCACTGGCCGATCTCATACGCAGTCGCGATTTTGTGATCGATTTTCCCCGCGTCTATGTGCTCAATACTGGCAGCGTGGTGGGTGCTAGAGAAACACTATTTCCGGTGCGTCTACCCGAGCGATCTCAGAGCTCCTTGTCGCTGAGATCTCAGGCACGCGACTGGATGTCCCAGATGAGCAACAAGTTGGAGGAGCAGCAAGGACTGCGACGTCTGCGCAAGGATGAAATGCAGCAGGTAAGTTGTTGCTTTTATCGGTATACGGAAATGACTTACTGGAATCATTGTGGCACAGCAACTATTGAGTGCTCGAGACTCGCAGAGACAACGTCGCTCCCGCTCCGCAGATGGACGCTATGCCACTGGCTGCTTCGGACGCCAGCGCACGCCATCGTTGCAACAGGCTCCAGGCTTAGATGGACCGCAGCTGCAAATGCAAATGCGACGCACCAGCTCCACGCATACATTGCACCAACTGACGGATGCCTCCTATGCCCAGTCCCGCCAGCGGCAGCGTGAAACTTTCGATTTTGCGCGCACTCGTCGTCGCTTCATTCGCCGTGAAAGCGATGAGATATCGCTGCAAACGATGCCGCGACGTATGGCCACAGGAGTGGTGCATCCCACGCCACCCGCTGCACCTTCGCAGCTTCCTCAGCGGGAGCATGCGGACGCTGAGAGTGGCGATCACATTACCATACAGGTGAATGGCGAGGGTGTGGATCTCAATGATTAAAGTGATATTACATAGTACCTGAATAGTTCCGAATATACTAAACTATATATATACAATTCTATAATAGTTCTAAAGTATTACTCTATTGTAAATAATGTGGTCAACGAGAATGAGAACGCGATCTCTAATCAACGTTAGTATTATGATTCAAAATGGTTATCAGTTCAATAAATTTATGAAATTAAAAATAAAAGTACATCTTGAGTAAAAATTGGAGTAGGGAAATCCAAGCCTATTCAGGGAATTGCAAACAGTATTTCTAATAACTTTAGATCTCCATCCAACTTATTGAATAACATTCTAATTAGCAATTGCAAAATTTCACATTGCATAAGCAAACAGTTATCCCATGCTTGAAATTTCTTCCACCATTGGCCAAGTTATTGTTTTAATGATTCACTCACCACATCACATGCGATATGAGTGTGGCAAGTCCCCCAACACTTTACCCTCTCCCTTAGAGTGCAACTCACATCGAGAGTTGGGACTGAATTCCATTTGGGATTTGCGCGTGCCTCGCTGACAAGCTGGACCCTGGACCCTATTCGCAGCACGAAAGTTTGGGGCAGACATCAAGGCAGCACCAGCAGCAGCTTTATCCGACAAATCCAGACACTCGGACAGCTCAAGGGAGATCCCGAGTTCCCCACACCAAAGCGAAATCAGCAAATAAAACGAAAAGCGGAAAGCAAAAAGAAAAAAAAATAAAGCGAAAAGGAACAAGAACAAGAAAGCTGCAATTGGGTGCGCTCAACTGAAAGGCATCCGTTAACAGTTTGTGTTAAAAAGAAATAAGAAAATGAAAATAGTAAAAGATTTTTAAAATACTCTGAAAATAAAATATTTAAAAAAAAAATGAATTTAAAATGTTTTTTGCAATATGATTGATTTATAATTTACCAGTGAATTTACATTGATCTTGATTAGAATAATAGTTATCGATGTAGACTCCATACACCCGTTTTGATCTTTGGGTGCCGGGAATAAAAATAGAGCAAAAGTTATGAGGAAGCCACGGTTGAAGTTTGCCGCTCATAACTGCGCAGCCGATGGATACCAAAAGGCAGCTAATAAGAATTCATCATGCAGAAGAAGAGGGCTCCAGCCGCCGATTGATAAAGGAGAGCGCAGAAGGGAAATGAAGAAGGGAGCAACTGAAGGGGATCGACTGAGTCGCCTGCACGCGCCGTAATTGCAACTCAACAGGAGGGCCGCAAACCCTCGGTTGCTGGATCTGTGGATCTGGATCTTGTGGTTCGGTTGAGCTGTGTTAAGCTTCAGAGAGCTGGCTCTCGGTAGGCAGCGGCCTGGACTCATGTTTATAAACTTAAAGTCTGTAATCACATTAGGCATGTAGCCAGAGAGCACAGAGTCGCTCTGCGCAGCGTTGCAGCTTTATCACCTGACGGACCTCTTCGACTTAGGTCTCTTCTCTGACCGCATATCTCACGATCGCGATCGATGACAGCACGTACAAATTTCTCGATTGCAACCTCGTCCTCGCCTTCGTCCTCGGCCTCGTCCACGTTCAAGTTGTTGTTGACGTCGTCGTCGTCGTTGTTGTTGGGGGCGTGTCAGTTGTGGGCGTTGCAGGGCACATTCAAGATAAAATGATTACATTGTAGGAAATGCCGCCTGGAGCTGAATTTACAGACTCATGGCAACTAAAAACAAGAAAGTACGAATAAGAAATCTTCATATAATTCAACAAGAAAAGTTCAACTGTGAATGCACATAAATATATTATTGGAAGATAAGAGTTTAACTTATTAGCATCTGCTAATTAGATTACTCGAACAGTGCTGCTCATAATGTGAAAGTGCGGCCCATTTTCAAATTGTCGCAAGCGCCATCTATCGACAATTTATTTATCTACTTTAGTTTCCAATTGCAGCCACTAGATGCGACACTGCAACTTGATTGTAACCTGAAGCAACACTGCAAGCGTTTTACTAATATCGTGTTAGTTTCGTAAACTGGTGTTGAATATATGAAATTCTTTAATTTAGCACATTAAATGTTAGATTCAACATATAATTTTAATAAAATGGTTAGTTGAAATAAAACTAATACAGCTAAAATAAGTCCTTTCTTTCTATTTTATACCAAACCAATTTAAGCGAAGTTGCCAAATAATAAGTAATCTCTTTTAATGTACATCAAATTTTAAAATTATTTAAATTAGATTTCTTGGAATTCATCGTCCATTTTTGGACTGAACAAATTATCATATTGCTTGCGATATAGCATTGCGCATAATAATTTAATATTTCGTTTGTGAGTTCTTTGTACGATTAACTTACTACCGCTAGACACAAGTGATAAGTTCAAATTTGAAGCGAGTGTGAAACCCCAAAATTAAGTCTGGTTAACCCTGCAACCAAAAAAATAATTAGACGTATGATGAAAACAATGCACTAACTTATTGTTGGCAATGTGGCAAGTAGGAGGTATTGACGATGAGGCGCAACAAATTTCCCGATCGGCAGATGTGCGACTCCAACTCAGCCACAGAGCTCGAGCTCGAGATCCTTCTAAGGGGATACAATGGGATTGCGTACGCCGTCGCTAATCTAAGGTAAATGCACAATATGCAGCATTCATTTACGAGCTATTGAGCCTCGGCATTCGGATCGAGCATATGCGCAAGGGATCTGCGATCCTTTCGGTCAAAGCCTGTGCCAATCGGAACTAATTGTGCCGACAATAAAATCATTTGCTCAGTGCCAAGTCGGACGTAGGACATGCGATGTGTGAAGTTAAATCCTATCACGGAGCTAATAAGTTAGCAAGAGAGAGGAAAATAATGAGAGCGAGCGAGAGAGAAAGAGACAGAAGGGGAGTTGCAGGAAAGTGCTGTACAAAAATACCATTTTAGTGTCATTTTCGAGAGATTTGCGTCTTTTATTTTATTTATTGTTGGTTGTTTTAACGCAAATAGCAAACATCCCACAAAAAAAAGTAAAAACGAAATGCGACGAACGCGTGACAGGATGATCGCCAAAGGACGAACGACGACTATTCATAAGGACTGTGCGCAAAATGGCGATTCGTTTCGCCGTCTTGTCATGTTCGCCGAGCTCTGTCTGCAGCTTGGGTGTGTTCCTGTCACCATTGTCAATCGATCGTAGTCTATTCGTCTCTTTCCTACTCTCATCTCTCTTCACTCTCAGTAGCTTGGCTGCTCGCACCAGTTGATCTTATAGTTATAGCTCGTACTATTTGGACACGGGAGAAGAATGAATCTAATTTGATATGGTACTAAGCATTTTAAATCAGTTTGACTTGCTTAAATGATGACGATGAAGAGTAAGAGTAAGAGTATCTGAAAGTCTATGCTGATTAATATATGTATTTGTTTTATAGTAAGAATTTTTACTTTTACTGATTATTAAATTTGTTTGAACACAAGAGATTAACATAATAAGGTTCTATAAATGACTTACAATGTCCTCAAATTTTTTTTTAGTATAATAAATCTTTACATTGAGTTTGTACTAAAAATACCATTAAAATTTAATATGTTTTTATGCTAAGGCAACGACTTGACAGGTTTTGCTTTCAAGTACTGACTTCAGGGTTATTATTGCTAATTTAAATTTTTCAAAATACATACTAAGTATTCATAATAAACATTTAAAAATAAATTGACTTTAAACAGTTTTTTCTTCTTTAAATAAAATTAAACGTCTAATTATATGTATTATTTTTTTATGTAACTCTTTGAATATGTTTTTATGATAATGCTTGAAAGGTTTTGCTTTTAAGTATTGTTTACGAATTCACCTTAAGCATGTTATTACTCGATTGGACTTATTGCAAATCAATATTTAATACTTGAAGAAAGTTTTAGTTCAATACACAAGATGAACATTGAACTAAATTATTTCTGTCTGACTTTTGTCCAATGTCAAATAAAACTCAAAACATAGGAACGAACAACGCTCAGCATCACAGTCTTGTTTTTCTTATTTTTTCTCGTAGCGTCTTATATTGTCAACAACAAGTAAAACTTACTTGTTACTTATTAACTTTAGCTGAACTATTCGACTTGGCCGTGCTCCAGGCAAGTTCATGTTACTAATTAAAAGCTCACATCGTAAAATTCGCTCTTTGACAATGTTCACTGCCCGCTCCCACCTTAAGCCCAACTGATATTCTCTGTGTATGTTCCCTTAAAGAGTAGCCAGCATCCATTCATTGGGTCAACCATAGATACACTAATGGAGAGTGTAAAGGGCATGCAGCAGATATCATCAATTAGAGGCGATGACGTCTGTATTTCCGAATCCACCCACACAACACACATCTACAGCTTTTCCTTGCGGCTGCATTCATTACCCAAAAAGAGAAAATGTTCCTTTTTGGTCAACTGACTGCACACAAAGCCTGCATTGAAATTGGCATTTCGAGTTGGCTGGTTTTTTCAATTTTGGCTTTTTCTTTAGTTGCACAAATATATGTATATCTCGTTGTTCGGTGTGGAACAGCAATCGATAAGGATTTCAAATGAATTTATTGTTGTGAGAGCTTAAATACTAATGCCTAAAACAAGGTATTTAGAGCAATCAATCGTAATCATAATGGGTATCAACTTTGCTAATCGAACGTCAGCAGAGTTGAGGACAGAAAGACAGCCACGTCAACGGCTAACGTTGCATGTACAGTGAGTGCTGTCTGTGCTCGCCTTGGGGGCAAGTGCAGCATCAGATACAGATACAAGTAACCGAAAGACTTCATCGCCAATGTGTGTGGACGGAGCGTAGTACGAGTAAGTTGATCTCTTGGCTTTCTGTGTGTAAGTGATTCAGTGATTCATAAGCCAGCCAGCTGCTCTCCTATGATCACCTAGGGCAATATATCTTTTGTTGTCCGTTCTGTTGATCATGTCGATTGCCTGCCGATATGAATATAAAAATGGGCGAGTATTGAGCTTATTTGTCGGCTCAACTACAAAGCAAAAGTCTAACGGCAATTTACTAACTTTCAGCTGCCTTGATCACAGATCCACGATCATCGCAACTGCAACTGAACTGCAACATCAGCTTATGATCTTGATCTTGGAGAAATGACTCTGTTTTTGCTAGTTTCATACAAGTGTCTATCCATTTCTATCTGTAGTCCATTTTAAAGTACATTAAATTCACATTAAATGTGACTTAAAGGCAATGAAAAATCTTTAACTAATCATATTCTTGAAGCTTTATATTATTGACTTGATAAGGTTCATTTAATTACAGTTTTAGTTGTTCGAATTGATGTTGAAATCAATTATTAGTTGAATCCTATAACTCTCTACTTAAAGCAAGCGTCTGTCTAAGTTTTAGTAATTTATTATTATACCCGATACCCATAGGGGTATTTCAACTTTTAGAGCCCACTGGTATTGTATGTAACAGGCAGAACGAGGACTCATAAAGTGAAGATTTTTATGTCCGTCTGTCTGTCCGTCCTAAATGTTATTGAGTAAAAAATGTTGATACAAACGTATATTTGGTATATATTGTATATGTTGAATTAGTATTAGTATATTTCGAAAAATTATTTTATTTTTGGTATATAAATTTGGTATATTTTAAAGGTAATCCACATTGATACAGCTTTTCACTTGATGCAAATGATTAGCTAGTGTTTCACAGTTGAGTCAACTCTAATGTAGCTTTCTTTCTTAGTTTAGATATGTCTTACATTAACATTAAAGGTGTCTTAAAATAATATTCACTTATTACCGTAGCTAGTGAATTCGCAATATAAATTTTATTGAAAGAGTTTTAGTAATTTGCTTCAATTAGTTTTAAACTGCAAGCAACTCAATCAGTGTTAACTCTCTGCTTCCATTCAATTCGATATGGAAAGTGCTGGATTTATTTAGCTCTACCGGATGTTGGAATGTGAAGCTGATTACATAGTTGATAAGATGCGTTGTTAATAGATGAAGAGAGCAGCTTATACTGCATGACCAAGTGAAATTCGTTGCACCCAAGGGGGCGACAGGATGCTCGGCTGTAGACGACCGAAGGATTCTTGGTCAGTATGCCAAAGGAATGTTCGCTGAGCGATACGCATCTAAGATTGCGTCCTGCTTGCTTGGATAAGCTGTAAATCCAATAAAGCCAATAAATATTGCCAAAACTGTAGCGTGCTCAGCACTTTGTGAGTGCCAGGATCAGAAGATCAGCAGATCAGTGCCGAACAGGTTGATGGTGCTGCCTGCTTCAACAAAGGTGCAAGAAATTGTGTCAGTGTCCTTTTGTCAGTGCTCTGGCACAACATGACATGACTTTTGGTCTACGTGGGCGTTTACTCGACTTAGCAGCGGCTTCAGCGTGTAATCCAAATTCAATCGGCTCATGTGGGTCGAAGTTGAAGTCGAACGCGATGTCGATGTCGAAAAGGGATCAGTGTCCGCTCTCACGCTGTAGTAAAACCTTGATGAGTTCATCTTCGAGACCTGCCCTTCAGCTCTTTCTTTTGCCCGAGTCAGCTCTTGAACTTGACCGTTTTTAAATGTTGTTGCTTTTGTCGCCTACCCGGGACTCCCTCCCGACTGTTGACTACCGACTACCAACTACTATGTAGACTACTCTATGCCTGCTGAGTGCCTGTGCATGTGGATGTATGTGTGTGTGTGGAAAACAAATGAAACAAGTGCACAAGGAAAATGTGCCACACGCGCAACTCACGCTCACACTCGCTTAGCCAAATAAATAAATAAATTGTAATCTGCTTTGGTGTTTGATTCGAATCAATATGCGGCCACGCCCATCCTGCGCTCTTCTTAGCCGACTTCCATTCCAAACTCAATGCCAATTCGCTGACTTTTGTTGGCTAAAACGAGACCCAGAGTTAAGCTTGGCCTGCGGCTCAGCCAACTCAACGTTTGACAACATGCCGTTTTCTGGTCTGGTTGATCTATATAATCGGATATTGATTTCAACAGAATTCTGCACATACACACACTCGCGCATACACACATATGTATTGTTCTTAGGTGTTAAACTTGTTGTTGCAGCCAACGGCTTAATAATTTGAGTGAAATAATATTTTGGTTGATTTTTGATTTTGTGACAATTTATGGATTAACTTTTTGTGACTTATCTATTTATGTTGCCATTGTGTGTGCAAAAAAAAAAAATATTTCAAATACTCGTAACTTATGAAAGACATTTTTTAAAAATCATCAACCGAATAAATAGTTAATTTTAATATTCAAAAATAAAAGAAGAAATATAATTTTATCATTTAATTTCATTTAACTGCAACTATTAACATTTTACCATATAAAATTTACCATAAAAAAATAATTAACCAAATAAGTGCTTTATTTACATTAAAATGCAAAAATAAATTTAAAGAATTAAATATACATACATACAGAAATTTCGATTAATCCAAGCAGTATTTCGGTTTTAAATTTCTATTACCATATTAAGAAATAACTATTTTATGATATCCAGATTAATTCAGGGATAAAAGATGATTTCATCCATATTTAAAATATCTTTTTAGTTGGCAATAAGTTGTAATATAATCCTTAAATAATATTATTTATCCTTAAAAGTATATGTTTTTTGCATGATACTTGAATAATTTGCTGATTAATAAACTGAATTTTAAGATGTCAAAAAAAATATAAGATATATAATGTTATCATGTGGCATATGTAAATAATCAAAACAATAAACTGAATTTTTTTTTTTAAAACTCATAAAAAAATATTTAAATTTAATATATTTTTTTAAGTAAAACCGTTAACTTCCCTTAACATACTTAAGTTGTTCTATCATCCTACTCTTAGAACAATATTTATTTTACAGGACATTAATTGGAATTTGTTGATTAATAAGCTGCATTTTATGAAGCCAATCTCATTTGATATGTCTACTCAAAATCAGAAATGCCACCATTTCATTTCATTTTGTATAGCTTAAAAGTCATAGAAATTGGCAATTCAATATGGCTGACAACCCTTGTGAATCTATATAGGGAATCATAGTTCATAGTGGAATTCTTGGTCACACCAAGCGTTTATAAGTGCCCAAAGCAAACATCCACCGAGCAGATCAAAATGAGCGTAAAAATAATCCATCTTCGAGCTAAGCAAGCTGCACAATTCCCCCTCCTGACACACAGGAGTACAGAGGACTCTCCTAAGCGACTGCGAGGCCAGCTGCAGAGTGAGGCGGACTAAAAATAAAAAAAAGCGAAAAGTGTCAAAAATGTTTCACTTTGGATATGTTGAAAAATAATGGCAAAGCAGCAAATAAAACAGAATGGAACAGTCACAATCACAGTCGCAGTCGCAGTGTGTGGACCTTTTTGCAGCCACGATGTTTGCCACGCTTCACGCCGATTTGCTCGCCTATCAACGTCGACATCGCCATCGACATCGACTATATCCTCGCCATATCGCAGCCATGCCCAGCTGATGATCAATGGTGGTGGTGCTGATGCTGCTGCTGCTTTAAATGGTGGTGGTCGCTTGTTCCTATTTCCCGGATTCTAGAGTTGTCAATGCGACTGCTTTACCAGATTTCAGTTTGGCAATTGCTTTTTCCACTACATCCCTTTTCGTGCCCCTGCTCCCCTTAGTTGCTCTATCTCACTCTCTTCTTCCGTTGGGCCGCCATGAGAACCGCTTTCATATAATTCATTTAAATGATTGGGTTGTTTGCATTGTGTTTGAGCGAGCTGCGAAAACTCGTTTTTCAATATACTTCCCAGCGATATTTTTGCAAATAATGGATTCTGATTTTTCTCATTTGAAAATCCATTGTATATTTCGATGGGTCGAAAAGTGATGGAAACCATTTAACAAACTCTCTAAACTCTAGTTTAGTTTTTTATTTTAGAAATGTAACATTTATGTAGCTAATATACTTACATTTTACTAAAAATTGTTTAAGCAGTTTTGTTTTATATTTGTTATTTTAAAACATCATTTCAAAATGTAAGTTTAAATTTATGAACGTATTGCAATTGCAACCATTTCTTTGCTGTCGTGTGAAATTAATGTATTTTATTTTATTTTTATATGTAATGTTTGAATGATTAAAATAAATGTTCCAACTAAAATCGTATTAGTTTGTGTTGAATGACTACATAATTTTTAATAATATATTTGTAATAATGAGCTGAATATCTGGCCAAAGCGCATCTAATTGAAGATCAGACATAAAAAGCCTTTTTGAAAGAAATTACAAACAATTGACATAATAACAAACAACGAACGCGACGCGCCGTGTGTTCCAATCAAAACCTAAAGATAAAGAAAACTTTAAACGAAGTCAGAGTACTCGGTTACAATACTTACAATTATTGTACAATGTCAGTTGGCGCATTTGCCGGCAAAAGATCAAAGGGAAGTCACAAAAGCTGCGCTCTGCGAGAGGCGAGAGAAAAGAAAAATCACACAAATTTAACTGGCCAACACTCGCAGTAATACTAACACTAACACTAACAATAATAATAAAAATAAAAATAATAAAATATGTATAAGCCAAGGAAAAAAATATGTAATAATAATCTACTGCAGAAACAGACTCTGTGGCGACTTTCCCAAGCTATATGCAAATACATCATTGCGGCTAGTTACCCTGATGGATGGTACAGCCAAATGGCCCATGAGTCATAGACGAAGACGAAGCGAAGACGAAGTTTCCAGCATGGAGAGCAGGTACGACACCAAAGTTACGGTTTGATCACAAGTTGAGCGTAAAATATGCTAAAGATCAGCGAGTGTCAGCAGCAGTGTGTGTATGTGTGTGTGTGTCTCGAAATGAGCGTAAAATGATCAAAGAATCTTCGCGCGCTATGCCAATCCATGGAAGAAGAACAGTCAACCAGTCTACACAGTCCACACTGTGTCCCATTCCTCAGCAACTCCATGGCGATCTCGCATATTCCACGGGTGGCTACGTGTGCGCATTTTGCAAAATAACATTCAATTTGTGCAACCTGATCAAGCAATTTCATCAACTGATCGAGCCATCGATCGCGTATTGTTGCAATAAAAGAACCTAGCGTAATCACATTTCCCCCAAAAAGGAGGTTTCCTCTCCCTCTCTTTCTTCTCCTGTCTTCGAGCAGATTTAACGCTCGCTTAAACTCTCGATCAGCAATCGCAGCATGTTCGCAGCTCAAAGCAGTTCGCCGACGGCTGTGCCACCATCAGTGATGAAATTACAATGGTGCCACTTTGATCATTTCTACAATTGGCCTCAACAACAACAATACAGATACAGTAAAGGCAAAAGCAACGGCAACAGGAAAATAACAACAACAATTCGGCGCAGACAGGTTGGCTGCCGCTTTCTAGCCAGGTGCCAGTTGAATTGACCATGAGTGGAGCTTGCAGCTTACAGCATGCAGCACACAGCTGCAAACATTATAAAGTTGTTCCTTCTTTTTACTGTGCTTCTTATTGAATTATAATGCTATTTGGTTGCGACTTGCAACTACGTCATCAACAGGCCCAGACTCTGTGGTACCACAGATCGCCTCGGGTGACTCTCCAAACTGATTGTTAAGGTCTCTGCTCAGCTCAGAGACGATATAAAGACATTGCAATGGTCAATTTACGTTAGCGCAACTGAACTGCATACAAGCAGACAACATTGTGGCAGGAGTTCTTTAGCTGAAAGTACCGTTTATTTATGAATTCCTAAAAATTCGACAATAAAAGAGTTAAAATCAAGACATACAATAATTATTACTTATGCTAGCCTAAAAGTTATAATCAAATCTTAAAGCTACAGTCGAGTATTCCGATTACCATATTCAAAAAGTACGTATATGTTTTAATATTCTTTCTAAATAAACAGCTGACTCGAATCTCTAAATTCAACAAATGGCAATTATTGTGTATTATAAAATTATATTCGTCCGAAACAAATCATATTTAATCAAAACTGCTCGCTTAGAACATATCCTGATCATATCCAAAAGAATGCTAACATGTTAACATGCTAACAATGTTAATAGGGTTGATTAAACGTTGCTTAAACAATTTAATTGAAGCTAAAACTTAAATGAAAATTACCATTGAAGTTAAACATTTTCAATAAAGTCATTACTGATATAAATGATTTGAATAAAAAAACGACACAAGAGCGTATATATGTAGTTGCAATGACACTATATAAATAATATTCTATGTTCGAACGAGTTATGATATCCAGATTCAATGCTTACTATATTTACACTTTGACATTGTAAAATCATTGCTTTGAAGAATGTTAATTAAGAATTTGCATATATACTAAATTTATATTCATAAATTCTCCAAATATATAGTTCTAGCTCTGAGACTCTTTCATAAATAAGAGGACATACCAATAGGCAGCTATTTGATCTAAAATACTCCGACTAGAAATAATAATTTGATTAAAGCAAAGATTGCGTGCTTAAGACGTTTTTCTTGAGCTTCAATTCACACTTCACTTTAAATACTCGTAAACAAATATGAAAACGCGCTTGCCAAATTTTGATAGATCAACAAGATGGCTAAGTAGCCGAGAGACCAGTTTGTGTCTGTGGCACAATTGTGCGTGGCCAATTGCATGTGGCCAATCAGAAATGCAACCGTTAATTGCCACCACATCGCGATGTGGTAGCCGATCTCAACTAAATAAACATGTACGGTCAATATGACAGCCACAGACAATTTACAAGTGTTGAGGATGCTGATGAAATTTTCCGCTAATTTTTCACGTACTCATTCGCTTATTTGAACCACACGCCAAAATTACAAAAAGAAGAAGATGAAAACAGAAAACCACAACAACAAAATATATTTATCATATATTCATTAAAAATTATTTACGTATATTAAATAGCGCAACCAACAAAAAAAAACTAAGCCTCATCGTTGAGGAAGTGAAGGTGCGAGCGGGACAGCAGATATTTTGGGTGCAGCGAGCGTTGATAAAACATCAAGACCAATCTGATAAGGAACGCTTTAAATTCCGTTACGTAACGCAAATTTAGAGCATAACAATTGCGATGTGAGTGTGTGAAGGAGACAGATACAGTAATATGTTTGGTTCACACTGCGCTCTCTCTCTTTTCTCTGCGTTTTACCTTTTGGTGTCTCGACTGCGCTCTGCTTCCTCTTTAACACCGCAAAACGCCCAAAGGCGATTTACGCATGAATTTTGATCGATTCGTGTTGAAAATTTGATAAGCCTGGCGTTTGTGTTTGTGTGTTGCTCATATGAGCTATGCAATAACGCCAGAAGCGATATGTTGTACTTCCTCCATAGAGGTGGGGTTAAAGCGTGAGCAAAGAATTATGCAGCAGGTGGCGGAAACTGAGAGGAACTCCCGAGATGTGCGTTATAAGTAAATATTTTCATAATCTAGAAGGTTCTTTTCAAACGTATATTTTAAGCTTTTAAAATATTTTAGCAAAATCAATAATGGACACTTAGCACTAAGTTTTATTTTAGATCCTCTTAAATTAATTTATGTATAATTGTAAATTACACTGAAAGGTATAAAAATGTCTTATATTTTAATAGAAGTAACTTACTTTATATCTGTGATTTTATTTTATAATAATAAAAAAGCTCTGAAAAATTTATAGAATTTAAATATTAAATAACATGAAATTTCAAATCAAACTGAAAAATTAAATTTTTTTAATTTGTTTTTGATTTAGGATGTTCTTTTTTTTAAGAATAATGTATCTATATTATCCACTTTTACAATATAAGAAAAAATACAGTTTTACAATTTTTATATCATACAGCATTATATAGGATATACAATTTTAAATAGTTATAATTTTTAGTGAGTGCTTTGTACAACAATAAAAATTAACGACCTCCCTATATAGAGTGCTAGAAATATATTAGAATATTAATATTAGATAATGATATTTATAGGAATTGTATAATTATCTGAACTGATTTTATTTATTAGACTAAATAACTGATGAACTGAAAATTAAACAAAATACAATTACCATATTAAAAAGATACATTACAGTACGGACAGAATTAAAAAAAAATTTGTTTGGACTTTTGAGAATTAACTGAAATTCGAAATGCCAAAATGGTTCCCACAATTTGCGAACTGCTCGTATTTCAACTCGACCGCAATTCCACAATTATAAACGCCTTCACACAAAAAACAAAAACAGCGCGTTGCCTCGTTCATCATGGCGATCAGAGCGATCATCAATCAAAACGTGGCAATTGGAGACAAAGCGACTACATATTGCCGCCAGCTACTGTATACAGCAACAGCTACAGCTACAGCCACAGATTCAGCCAATATTCTCAGTTCTGGGCCACACAGGAAGTTGGCCAAAAACAAAATTTGCAGGCTACCGACTTGATCCCAGTGCAACTATCAAAAACACATAAATCACGATCAGGCGATCGCTCAACAACGATCGGGAGGCCTTTCAACAGTTTTGTTCAAAGTGCCGCAGTAGGAAGACACTTTCTTGGTTGATGTCCGGCTCTTGACTTGCCACACAAATTAAATTTGTATAAAAATATCGAAGTTGGTGGGCTCACAGAGCACAGGAGTTCTTGACTAAAGAACGCGGCAGTCAAAGGCAGGCTACTGTAAGGACAACGATGCCGAGCAATGAGATGAGAGAAAAGCGATCCATTATGATTGTCACAGTTGACACACATTATCACCCTTGTTGGGAAGGGCAGCAACCTGCGAAACCTGTCGTCGTTGCACAGGACCTGCCTGAGTTCTGGGTCCTGAGCCGGGGTTCGGGCACTAGCCCCGAGCGATATGAACTAATTGATGTTTTCATTTAGAGGCTCGCAGACGAGAAGTCTCAGCAGAGACGACAGAGTCAAATGTATTCATTCTAGGTGGTAAGTGCGACGCCCGCTGCGCACACATAATTGAGGGTCCTGTGGACAAGGGAGCTACCTAAACCACCCAAGAATGTCGTAAATAGTGTAGGTCCTACTCTCTCAGAGTCCCTCCCGCATTTTGTCAATGGCTTTGTCCACTCCTGTTTTGCTCAGCGAGAGAGCAAGAGAGTCGGCTCACAGGCTCTCATCTTTTTTGCCAGGCCCACAAAGTCGGCATCTTGAAAGACTCTGACGATAACGTTGGTGGTCTCCCCCTCTCTACTCGGGTGGCTCATATTTTGCGCATGTCCTTTTGTCAATTGCTCTATTTTGTTGCTTAGTGTCGGCTCTTTTTCAACAATTGACAATTTGGTAAATTATTTTCGTATTATCGAGTCCGCAGTTCGTGTTCTCAATTGTCTCTAATTGTTTAATTGTGAGCTCATGAGACAGGGCTTGTTGTGATCCAGTCACACACGGACAGGACTCTACTCTACTCTCGTCTTTGGTGGATCGGCCTATTGTTAGCTTGTCTGTTTAGGGGACATTGTGCTGTATGAGTTTGAGGGATTAACGGCTTGGGCTTGAACTTGTTGTGGCTCCTTGGACATGTCCACGTTCTTGTGTGTGGTCCACGTTTGTCACATTTCAAAAACTATCTGTAATGTTCTTAGCTCTTGTTGCCAGTATTGTGAGTAAGACAGGTATTTAGTTGTGTTAGCTTCTAATGAGATAAAAGTGACAGTAAAGACTTTTGAAATGAGTATGGAAAAAATTTAATACACTGGCTCCATACAAAACATTTCCAGTACTTCTAATCATTCCATTATTTAAAATTGAAATAGAATAAAATGTATTTTTTATTGATAATAGTTCTTATCTCTGAAATAACATTTTTATTTTAATGCATGCCAAATATCACGCCAACTTTCGCCCACGAAAATCTAAAAAAACGAATAATAACCATATATCCAAAGCAAGTCAATTTTTGTGAGTGGTTTTTGGAAAAAAAATCTTCAAAAATATAGACAAATAATTTTGTAAAGTAAAATCCTGTTGGCGTTATTTTGTACTTCATGCTGTATTTGGAATGTATTGGAATATATGTTGGAATAGCTGTAGATATATTTCAGTATTTAAGGAATATACAATTAGTATATTACAACGATAATGTCATCGTACTGTTTTACACCTTGACGATTTTTTGATAAAAAAAAAATAAGAAAGCAACAGTCGAGATGCTCGCTACCCATTTTGAATCAAAGCAAAACAGCGCGGGATTATTCTTAAAACATACCAAAATACTAATAATAATAGTAAATTTGGTATATATATAATATATATAATATATAATATACCATAGAATGAAAAAAGCACCTGAGATCTCTAGTAAGTGGGCAAATTATCCAATACAAAAGTATTTCGGGAATCATAAATACTGTATATCGTCTCGGCTGTTGGCGCTGTTCAAGAATATATATACTTTATAGGGTGGTATAAGGCGTCACCTTCTTCCGCCTGTTGCATAAATTTCTTGCCGGCACAATGTTATAATACCTTTCTACCCTATGAGTAGCGGGTAGAAAAAGTATTAAGTATTGTTCCTAGACACAATTGTTATGTAAATAAATTACTGCTCAATCTTAAAAAATGTAGAAAAAATATTCATTTCTGCAAATTATTAGAAAATATTATTTTCAAAAAACAAATACTCGTTCTGAATTTTTGATCCACTTTAAAAGTAACTATGATGACTCAGTTTCTGAGGTATTTATTCTCTACTTCATGTATGTATATTAAATTTGTACTATTCATAAAAAATAATTTCTGATATTTTCAAAGCTATATCGTTTTGCAAATAAAATAAAACAAACAAATAAAATAAATAATTCAAAATGATTTTCATCGGTATGTCCGATAATGCCCTCGTAAATCAATAACAAATGCTAATAAAAATAGAAAAACTAGTATGCTAATACTAGATATTAATCATACTGAAACCTGCTCTATCTATCGTCTTCAAAGAACAAATAGTGATTTGTAAATCAATGCGACAGCAAGGGGAAAATTCCATATTGTAATTGAAGAATGCAAGTGTTTTCTGAAGTAAATTTCCATAAAAAAGGACATTCAAGTGTGCTGTGATATTAATATTTATTTTGATTTCTGCTTATTTACTAGAACACTTAGCTTAACAATAAACTTATTCTAAACAGTCTCAAGCTCTTACAACTACTTATTGATCAGCTAATGAAACAAAAACAATGTTCAGAGGAATCTTAATCTACAAGATGAACTTAAAACTGGGAGTTGGATGCAGGTGCTGCTCAATGGCAACCTAGAAGCCAAAGTATGGATAAGCAGAAGCAGCTGGCACTACAGATGACTTCTGTTCAGCAGCAACGGACTGATGATAGCCACCCATGTGATGGTTGCCACTCGCGGTTGGTGGGAAGAAGGAGCCAGCGAAGTTGTAGCTATCCCAGGACGATGGATGATGCGATCCAGAGGCGGCAGCGGAGGCGAACTGTGATCTCAGCTGCTCAGCGGAACTGGCTGCAGTGCTGGGCATGGAGTAGGCTGCAGCAGCTGAGACGCCTGCGGAGCCAGCATAGCTGCCACTGTTGGGGGCCATGCCATAGGCGGAGTTCATGAAGTTGCCACTGGCGACAGCCTGCGATTGCGATTGCGACTGCACAGGACTGTGGGCAGCTGAGCTGCTGCCGCTGCTGCTGGCTGGTGACATGGACGCCACAGAGCCACCATAGCCGGCATGTGTCTCATACGCAGCACCAGCTGCAGCTGGCCACGACTGTGAACCATAGATGCCCATGCCCATGCCCATGTTAGGGGCAGTCGCGGCACTTGATGCATACGCTGTGTTTGTGGAGCTGGCACCGAAACTTGGCACTTGCTGGGTGTTCAGTTGCTTGCGCAAGCGAGCACGGCGGTTGGAGAACCACACCTGGACACGTGCCTCGGTGAGTCCTGTGCTCTGAGCCAACTCCTCGCGTGTGTACACATCCGGGTATTGAGTGCGAGCAAAGATGCGCTCCAGGGCATCGATCTGATCGTTGGAGAAGGTGGTGCGAGAGCGACGCTGCTTACGCTTAAGCTGCACGCTGGGCTCTGTGTCATCCTCGCTCTCGTCCTCGCTGCCAGCAGAAATGGCACCGCCGCCCAAAATGCCATCGATGCTGTGGGAGCCAGTGCCAGGAGCCGCTCCGGAGCCGGAGGTGGCGCGCAGCAGACGTGAAATGGAGCTGACCGAGGGAGCATTCTGTTTGTCGCAAACTCCTGCCTCGATGAGCTTGGCCCGGATTTCCCAGCTGAAGATGCCGGGCTGGGACTGCTTTAACTCCTCAATTCTGGCCTCAATGTCGGGTGTAGCAACACGTGGCTTGCTGCCACCAATGACGCCTGGGCGAATGGAGCCCGTCTCCTGGAAGCGATTGAGGATCTTGGAGACGCAGCCGTGCGAGACGCGCAATTGTCGGGAGATAACGCACGGACGCACACCAGCTGCGGCCATTTCGACGATCTGACGACGAATGTGATTGGGCAAAGGACGACCATTAATGAAGACACCGCCAAGTTGATTGACGCGTCCTTGTCCTACAAGAAGCAAACAAAAAGAAAACATATGTGATTAGTGCTGGAGGATCTTCGATAGATAATCTGCATAAGCTTGAGAGGATCGTTCTGTGAGTCTGCATGTGTGTGGGCAATTAACTTTTCTTCCCTGCTCGATTGAGCGTCAGTAAGTAATCCAATTATGCAGCATGCATTGTACGGCGTGGGTCGAGGCTTAGTTGCGAGGATCAGTTCGCACGATCTATTGTTTTTTTTTTGTTGGATTGCAAAATACGTTGGTCATTTGTCTGTCCAAAAGAATATAACAATGCGCAAATTGCCAATTTGCGTGGGCCAAAATTCTGCTCTGATAAAGAAAACATGAAACTACTATAAAGATGGCTTGGAAAATGCCGATCACTGTGCAGCTGTGTTGCCCATGTGCCCATGTGGACCATGCAATCAAATCAAACTAATAATCCAAGAAAGCTGAGAGACTGAGAGGCAGACAAACGAAGAGACAGACGGTCGGACGGACAGACAGACGTCCAGCTGTGCCAGCTAATATCAGCAGTGTAGTGAGCATAAAAGGCCGGCCCCAAAAACCCCAAAGACTGTAACTCAGACTGAGTTGTAGTTGTTGTTGTTGCTGTTGTTTTGGGGCGCTGACGTTGCTGCTACGTGATATACAAGACCCCGAACAGCAGACGCTGAGCCAAGATCAAAGCAACAGAGCCGACCGACCTGACTGCAGAGTTTATACGAAGTGGAGACTGGAGATCGGAGACTCAAAACTGGAGGCTGCAGACTGAAAGGGAACAACAACACAGCACAACGAGCGCGCCAAAAAGTCTGCAAAGTCTGGAATGTTGTTGTTGTTGTTATTGGTGCTGTACTGTGCTGCAAGTTGCGATCACAATCAATAAGTCAAAAAGCTGATCATGATTGCTAGCACAGCTAGTGAACGGGTAATGATCTCTCGTTTTCCAAACCGATGAGGCGGCGGCGAAAGCGCTGCCCCTCAGCATCATGATGATGATCGGGCACATTTTCTACTCTTTGTCTATGGTACGTCTTGGTCTGGTCGTTTTGTACTTGTAATTGTGGTAATTGGTAATAGAGCGATGATGATCACCGTCTTGTGTACCATATATGTACATATGTGTATGATATGTATGTTGTCGCGCATGCTTACCTTGGAAGGGATATCCAGCGAAATAGGGTGTCATATTGAGTGCTGATACAGCCATGATTTATTTGAATTGGTTTTGTGTAATCCGTTTGATCAGCCTATATAGCTGTTTAGTTGTAATGCACTAACACACTTCTCGAACAACTGCACAAATTTCTATTTCTATTTTTGTCAACGTATTTTTTTTTTCTGCAAGTTCTTTCAACTGATATTTGTTTGGCTAATGCGCATGCGTAAAACTGCTGCTGCTGTTGCTTGATGCTGCTCGTTTGCTTGACAGCTCGAAACTGATTTTGAAACGGTCAGCAGCGAGACTAAAACGAATTTGTGAGATTCTCAGACGACGACTGCGACGGCGACGGCAGCGCTGCTGCATGCAGAACACAAACAAACAGAAACAAGTTTTTTTTTTCTTGTTTTCGTTCACAGAACAAAAAACAACAAACAGCATAACCCACGCAACGAGGGTGGCAAGTGCGAGCGAGATGGCCATAAGCATGCACAGCGAGAGCCCAACACAGACGATCACTACCACTCCAAGAGTGCGAATAGCATAGCACTACGTGTTACTCTGCTGCTCTCTCTCGGTGTGTGTTAGAGCAGTCGGCGCAGCTGCGCTAAAGAGAACCAATGAATACTCATAGCATGGCTGCAATTTTATGTAGCGCCGCCCCATTCGATCTGATGCCTAGACTTAGTTTGTCTACTAAGCGAATTTGTATCTGGATCTCTCTACTGCATAAACATTATTTATATTCATTCGCATATTCGCTTGATTTGAAGTTATGCGCAACTAACTGCGCGACTCACATTTTGATATCTTTCCCAGGCAGTTAACTGTTCTTATTGTGGTTGTGGGCTTTAGAGTACTTGTATTTTAAATTTCCGGTTAGTAGAGAGCCAAACTGCAAGGAGGTAGTCTAAATTATTTAAACTGTTTATGACATTTATGGCTTTTGTTATAATATATGGAAATAAAATACTTTTGTCCGCTCATTTTTTCACTTAAGTTAATCACATTTATCAAATTTTGAGTTATGATATTTTATTGAGATAATCTGAGTTTGAGGACCACACTTTTTAATCCAATTTCACTAATCAATTCTGATTTGTCGGCCACTTTTTTTATTGTCCACCAATATTTAATGTTTAAATATAGGACTTCAAAGCGCTCTCGCCTGAATATTAAATATTTGCAAACCAAAAACCATAGATGAGTTAAGAAGAAAACATTAGAAACAAAACCCCCCATCACTGACGTTGTTTTCGTTTTTTTCTTTTGCCCTGCTTTCAAAACGGAATGCAAAAATATTATGCAGTGGCAGGCGACAGTAAAGGTTACCAGGATATTGTGGAATATGTGCCATAGCATCCACCCACATTCCACTGAGCAACAACAAGCAACGATGACAACGTCAACAGTTAACCTCGAAGTATCTTTATGCTCCCGTTGGGGCGTGGGATAGCTCACATTTTTTCCATTGTTTCCATGTACATAAGTTCCTAGCGCCTTTGCGAATGCTTTTTGGCTAAAAAACAGTAAATGGCTTTGTTAGCACTCAGACATCATGGGCGAAGGACCTGCATTCCGGATGCTTTTAGACGGACATCACAAAATGCGTGTGTTGCGGCAGATACCAAAGATGATCTGATAACCACATGCGAGTGTGCAATGCATGGATTAAGGACGACTTGTCTGATGACATCAGGTTTTAGTTTCTAGAAATTACTACAATTTACAATTCTCTCAAGTCTCTACTTACAAGCTCCAGCTGTTGCGAAATCTGTGGTAACAACACACAACAATTGACTTGGTTTTTGGCCTGTTAATTAAGTACAATCCCCACCCGCAAATGAGTCCAAGACTAAATGAATATTCATGAGAAAAAGATGGCTCAATATGAGTCGAAAAGTGGTTTTGGTTTGTTTGGGAAGCTGGCTAAAAGATTTTCGCACGAGCAGCAAAAAAAACAACAAAGTAAAATGACGAAAACTTAATTTCCTAGTGCATGACTTTTGGTTAATTTGAGGCTGGGCCTCTTGTTGTTTCTTGTTTGTCGGGGCGGTCGAAATCAAAGAACTTTGTCCATGTTGCGTATACGCCGCGTGTGCGCGCATGGAAATTATGCTTCGACTTCTATTTTAGCCCTGTTGTTGCTGGCCAAAAGCGCAGTCACCAAGGCAACAACAACAACGATAACAACAACAGCAGCCAGCTTGTTATTGCCTCTGTTGCCAGAGTGAGGCAATTGTCAAGTTACTCGTATTTCTCTCTGTGCGTACGTGTTCGCCAGTCGCATGTGGGTGTGGGTACAAGTATTTGTATGTGTATCTGTGCATGTGTGTATGTGTGCCATTTGGCAATAATTGTGCTGCTATTGTTTGGCCAGCCGCCACGCTGTGTGTGTGGCTTCGCTGCGGGGCAATCGCTCAAAACTTATGACAACCCAAACTGCTACTGTTGGCATATGAATCTGCGGCATTCATGTATCTCAAGCGGTCGCTGTAGTTGTATCTTTATCTGCTACTGCTTCTGCTGATATATCGGTAACGCTATCTGAATTTGTATCTCGATATTGAACTTTCGAATGGCAAGTGTACGTTCGCTCTTTTGTCTGGGGCTTCAAGACAGCAGCGCCCTTTGTCGGCGTCCGCTTATTAATATTTACACTTTCATTCCCTCCTCCTCCGCCAACCTCCTGCTCTATATTTACTGTGTTGGTACCTCATGTGTACGTTTTTCAATTCCTCGAAATAAATAAATAAATAAATAAATAAATATATAGGCCTTGGCTTTAAGTTGTTACATATTTTTTGAACGTTCTACATTTTTTTCTCCATCTTCAGTTTTCTGTGGCAACAGTTTGTTTTTTTTTCCTTTTGTGTAACCGTTGCCACACGGTGTGGCAGAAGGGGACAAGAAATATTTGCCTAGCTGTCAGACTGAGCTATGCGAGAGTATCTAGTTCAAGTTGAAAATTCATTTGCAAGCCAAGCATGCAGCTGGAAAGTTATCGACTTGACTAATGGCTCCAGAATTCAATTTTTTATATTGGCTTTTGTCCTTTTCTCCTTGCGAAACTTTAAAGTACAAGAACTGAAAGAGAAAAAAGTGTCTTGAACTAAATATGATTGCTTTTAACAAGACAATATAAAGATAAACAAAAACTTGAAGATATAAATAAATAAATCGATTTATTAACAACCAAGAGTAATTGCATTTATAATTCAAAATCTACTGGTTAGTCTGGTCAATTGTGAAATGCAAAAATGTATATTTTGGGAAATTAAATGCAAAAAAATTGTAAAAATAAATCATATCGTTAAATCATGATGTTAAATGTCTTGAATAGAAAATTTAAAAATTTATAAATATTTTTTGAGAAATAAATTACTGTTAAAATACAGTTCTTTTTTCATTATTATAAATAAATATTCTTAAACTTACATTTTAAAATTAATAGTTTTGAACTACTCCTTAAAAGTAGTTAAGAGCGAAATAAATTGCCTATAAAAGTCGATATGCAGCTCAGTCATATGCTATTAAAAAGTATTTCCCCAAAACGCCCGACTAATGATACTTAAAACGTTCCCAATAAACTTCACTGAAAAATTACCACTAACGCCCATATGTCAGCTTAAACGAAAGCCCCTTTTACCCGGCAACAGCTGTTAGCTGTCGGCTGTTGGCTGTTTGGGGGCAAAAGAAAAACAAGAAACAAGAAAACTAAATTAAAACTCAACCGCAACTGTTTACACAGCAAATGTTACCACAAAAGGGCGGCACGTTAAAGCCGCGCGGCTTCAGATCAAATCCCAGCGAGAGAGAGAGAGAAAGATGATTAATTGGATCGAGCTACTTGCCAGAGCAGAGGATCCACAACCGTAAGCCAGATACTGCCAGACTCTCAGACTGTCAGACTTTTGGTCAGCTGTCGGCCAAAAGGTGAGAAGAGTAATATGTACAAATATATCACTCCTTCGCAACAGTTAAAAATGAATTAATAATGTGTGATCCGATGACGCCTACAAGGGTCATGGAATGCCGAGTAGATTAGTTGCCAGTTGGCCAGAAATTAACTAATTGCAACAAGGAAGATCGCTGATCAGGTAAGAGCAAAAGTGTATCTGGATGGCCAATCAAGTGCAGTTCGATTTGTGCGGGAGGGCACGCGCATCCTGGCCCGCATGATGTGGCAGAAAGGATCACGGGAAAAAGGATAGCTGCAGAGCGAGTTTGACTTTTATTCGAGAGCAAAACAAAGGATGCCATTATGTGCATGATCTGCGGTTTTCTCTTCTTCTCTTCGGCTCGTTCTTTGAGTCGATTTCAGTGTCTTGTGCACTTTTTGTTCTGCTTCATTTTGTCTTCGTTTGCGGCGCTTTGTCGGCAAGTCGACAAAGTCAAGGGCCAGTAGGACACACACGCCGTGACCACCGCCACCGTCACCGCCACCGCCTTCACCACCGCCGGTGGCGTCGTTGAAGTGTGAATTCTAACAGCCCGCGTCGGCGTTGGCGAGATCATCGTAAATAAAAATATTTGAACTGCAGAGCCGAAACATGGATCCTCGCTGAAATGTGGCGGATTCTTTGAAACAACAAAAAAAATAAGAGAAAAACAAAAGGATGACGATGATAATGATGAAGAACGCTCCTAATTGCCCTCGGCATTGAACGTAGCGCCTTCTTTTAACGCTTTCCTGCTAATTCTGGCCACGATAGACATCACTGATCCTTGATTAGCACTCTTCACTCTGCATAGGGGCGTGCCAACTCCTTTTGAGCCTGCGGCCACTCGATCGCACCGTTATGCGCCAATTGCTTTTGAGCTATTCTCCACGTTGTTGTTGCTGTTGTTGTGTTTTGTCGCTGCTCTGGCGTCAAGTCATAAAATTCGTTTAGCACCTGCCACTGACCCTGCCACAGCCACAGCCACAGTCTCTGCCGCTGCCTCTTGAGGCGAGGTGTTATGTCAATGATTATAATTATAACGCCTGCACCTAGTATTTACCTAATGAAAGGCTTGCCGACACCACACCTAATCAATCTGCTTCAGATTGATTGCTAATATCGCTCAACTAAAACAGCCGCATTGCTTCCACGTTACGCGAGAAGAGTTAATTATGAAACCTAAAAATGAAGAGTACAACTGACTTTTTAAGTGATGAATGATATTAAATTTCTCAAAACTATTAAAGTGTTTTTTGAAGTGATTTTTACATCTTTAAATACTAAAACAATAAACTATTATATTTAAAGTGTTTTTTGAAGTGATTTTTACATCTTTAAATACTAAAACAATAAGCTATTATATTTTTTACTTTTCATTATACTTTACAAATATACTTAGCTTCTTAAAATGTTATATATTCGACAATATTCATTTAATTATATTTGGAACAGATATATAATTATTTCGATTTATATGTGTGTAACAATCGCGTGTCTAAATTACTTTGATATTTAATGAAAAATAAATAAATAACTAAAGAATTGTAGCAAAAGTGAAGTGGGTTATAAAAAGTTATATAAAAACTTAATTATTTGGAGCAGATTTACATTTAATTCACTTGTTATGCAAATTTTCATACCATTCGTATCATTATTTAATACAAAAGGAAGTATAAATAAATACTCAATTAAAAAAGGACGAGTATTAAAGAAATACGAACAGAAACTAAATTTCAAATGCTGAGCGAGATTTTATCTTGCTATTGACTTAATTTTTAACACAAGAATTAATTACTAAATTTTTCTCTCTTCTCAGCTCCGAGAATAAATATTCTGTCAATCCCTGAATCATTTTATTGATAACGTGCTCAATTAAGCATGGCAACATAAATTCCACATAGCTTACATAATTCACATACATATTTATCACATTTTGATTACAACTAATTTGACATTGAAATATTAGCATGTTTGGGGAGATTGAAAAACCCAACGGATTCATTCCCCTCCTCTCTCTCTTTCGCCCTCTCGTCGAAGACACCACCGACACAAGCATAAACCAAATAATCACGAAACGCAATCAATCCTTTGATGCCGCTGCTGATGATGATGCAAAGTAGTAGCAACCTCTACACAATCTCTATCTCTTTCGTGCTTTGTTCGTTGTGAAGTACTGAGTTTAGATACAGCTACAAATACATAAATAATAAAAATAAATAGACGCGCATTCGAGGCAGTTTTTCACTTTTGGTTAGCACCAAAAAGGCTACTCTCAGTCGCTTTCTCGTTTGATTTATTTTCCATAGTAAATGGATTTTCGTAATGCATTTTAGTTCTGCATTGAGTGAAGCGGCTGAAAGCAGCAGAATGTACAGCAGCCAGTGCCACCGTTCCCGAAATTATCGCCATAAAGTGCCATGTGAAAATGGGAAAATAAATAATTATCGAAAGGTTACATGGCTGCCATTTGGTTTGTGAACTTTGTGAATTGATTCTTCTACTAATTAAAGACGCATTTTCAGACACGTCTCCTAGGTTTTCACTGCCTTTTTCCACTCAGCCCCACCGAAATCGATTGGCCACAATTTCCATTTTTGTTGGTTTTTCAGAAACCTCATCTCAGCACTCCCCACTCACAGACCCTCTCTTTCTCTTTTCCAACTTGTCGCTGCTGCCAATGCACCGGAGTGGCAATTGGCCAGCGTGATTTTCAATTATTCCCAGCATGCGGCAGGCAGGAGATTGATCGGGCGGCACATGTCAAAGCTGTGACCCAACTGGACTTTAGTTATTAATTTATCAATACATGATGCAGTCGCAGTTGCAGTTATAATAATTGTGGCATCAAGCCAAGTTTTGCCGTTAAGCCGAAGACGAAGCCGACTCGTGCCGACTACGACTTTTCCCAAAACAAATCACATCGGCTGCCCTTTAAAGTTTTCTTTTCTTTCATTGCGACTTATTATGAACTCTTCTTGCAATCGAGAGCTGACTGTGAATAATTAAGTCTCATGTTATCTTTAGACGATTTAATTCGATTTCAATTCGTTGCGCCATTTTTGCATTTAATTGATGTTATTTTTCTCAGAATTTGTAATTACTTTTCTAAAGATGCCGCACACTCTATAAAAGAAAATTATACATAGGTATTATGAAATGAAATTTTGATTTTATTATAGTTTCTAGCATCTAATAGAAAATATTTATATATTATTATTATTTATTATTATTTAGAAAGTCGAGCATACATTGCATTATGAATAATAGCAAATCTTTTCGGTATGTGTTTTAAAATATACCAACACAAAAAACCACAAAATACCAAAAATATACCAACCATTATATTTAGTATATAGATATAGTACATTTCTTGGAGGCACAAAGGTATAATACCCTTCTACACTATGGATAGCTGGTATAAAAAATTTAAATTCAATTACTGAAAAGATTTACCCATTAAAATAAATTGTTACGAGTATCTCGTATACTTATATCTTATTCCTTCTATCAAAATAATAATATACTATGTAGATTTCGAATTTGGATTGGTGGCGAAGACATCGTTTGTTTCGCTTTATTTATTTTTAGGATTGATTCAACACTTTAATAACTCGAAAGTGATATTAAAATATTTTATAGTCAAGAGCAAATTAAGTTATTCAAATAAAATTTGGTTTTAGTGGGCGTAAAAAATCAATTTGCAATCAGACAGAAATCTATGATTATGGTATCTAAATTTGGATTTCGGAGATGCACAAGCTGACAATCAGTGGTCGACGAAAGCCGGCTAATTAAATTAGCATAATTTGGCAACACCTTTTTGGATAATTTTAGCAGCGCCTACCAGAGTAAGCGTATCGGCAGCTGTATTTGTAGCTCAATCTGTGGATGTTTGTGTATGTTTAGACTAAAAAGAGCTGCTAAAGCGATTGGCAACGCTATAGCAGGACATCCGCATCTGCATCCGCATCCAGAAGTTGACTAAGTTGGCGTATCAAATCGATCATTGGCACAGTTTGACAAGTCTATTTACTGGCCCTGTGGACCACCTGCCAGACATTGAGTCGAATCAAGTCAAGTCGAGCCAAGTCGAGTCGAGTCTGTAGCGTAACACTTACGATTTGTAATGGGCTCTAATCATGCGACAAAAGACAGGACCTACCGCGCTGTTGCCCAACAGGTAGCTCACTCTGTCGCTCTGTCTGCATTTGTATCTCTATCTTCGTATTAGAATTTGTATCTTTTAGCTGTCGTTCTGCGGTTCGGGTGTTAATGGTTTGTTAGTGCGCTGCGAGTCCTTGAATGTTCTCTGTCTGCTCTTGCCAGACACTGTGTCACCTGTTGCGTGGCAAACATAACGAACAGCCACGCCTTCCGCCCACGCCTCTGCTCAGCCAGCCGCGAAGCGCAGCAATTATGACGCCTTAACCGCTGCCCTCTGCTCAGAGCTGCTCCGTTAATTTAGTTATCTGCTAAAAGCCGCACGCAATTTTCGCCGGAAATCGACAGTTGAATACTTGGCTGCGACTTTCGGCCTTTAGTCGGTGCCATAGATCTTTGATTTAAGATGCGCTGTTTAAAAACGCATTCGACTGCATTTAAAAATGTTTATGACCAATGCTATGCGATAAACACAAAAACGCCGACCGTCATCATAAATCTGCGAGAACTTTGCGATCGACTCGAGTTGTGCTTTCCTTTGCCTCTGCGCCTCTCATTCAGCATTGAGCTGGGCTGCATGTTTAGCAAATTACTCAACACTTCGACATTGATGCCTCCCAGTACTCCTCCTCGCTCCTCGCTCCTCGCTTTTTTGCAACAAGCCATTAAATAAATTATAACGAACTGCCCCGAAGAAGAACACCCTCGAACAGCGAACTCTGAATGGTAAGCAATTCCGATTCCAATGCGTTTGTGGCTTACAAATTACTCAGACCACAGTCAGCATGTGGGAGACGACGACGACGACGACATACAGTCTGCTGCAGTTGCTCCAAAGATATTGCCCGGAATCGAGGGGTGTTGCTGCATGTGTCAGCAGCCTGCACAAAGCAATGCCGCGGGGAGTTGCCCTTGCCTGGGTTTTGAATTTATGTTATTGATGTGAAGATATATGGCAGACACTGTGCAAAACTCTTGCGATTCAGTGCGAAAACTCAGCGAGCAAGAAAACACTCCTTAATTAAGTAATTATAGCAACGATAAATATAAATATGTATTTTAAAGAGCAGCAAAATAGTTTAGTATTTTAGGTAGTTAAAACTAACACTGATAGTTGCAAAAAATGTACAAAAAAATACGTTGAAAAATGTTGTGTTTGGTAATGAGTAAAATTGTGGAACAAATATTTAGAGGGGAATGATTAATTGTGCGAAGAAAAGATATTACGAATAGTGAACAAGTCAAGTGTGCTCGACAGTGAGATACTCCTTACCCACTTCCAATAAAAACCAAACAATGAGAAATATGTTAATTCGTTAAAATTTACTGAATTAGCATTCTGAAAAAGACTAAAATATACCAAAAGCTGTTTTTGGTATAATTACAGACTTTCGCATGCAATAAATATAAATCTGTATTAAAAAAATTTTACTAATAAGAATTCTATTTACTTTTATTTATTATAGTCCAATGGATTTGAAAACTCACTTGCACTAGAATGGTATCAATAGTTATTGCATTAATAATTATTTGATGGCGAATTTATTGATATTATATTCTGTCTTTTTATCCAATCCTTTTCTCAAGATTAAAATTCAACGATTTTTGCAAGGTGTAAAGTATTTGGCAAGAAGTAAACAGTTCAGTTAGGTAACCTAACGCCTCAGTCCCTTCCTCAAGGCCCCAAAAGCATGATCGATGCGTGTGCGTGTGGGAAAATGAGCGACATGCAACATACGATGATGCAGACAATGCAATTCGGCAGTATCGTTGAAGGTTGTACAGACAAATACACGAGACAAAGCCCCATCACAAATCCAAGAGAAAATCCCAAACGCAAACGAAAACGTAAACTCAAAATAAAAATACAAATTTGTTTGCAAGTATTTAAAAAGAAGGCGAATGAGTTACGGATTTGCAATCGCTTAAGTTGAGTGCCAATCTGCAACAGGCCGCCCTCTGCCCTGAGGCCGAAGTCGACATCGGAGTCGCAGTCGCAGTCATATAAACAAATGAACATATGCAAAATCCATGTTCGGAACGCCACAAAAAAAAACAACAACAAAGAGAAAAAAGCCAAATTCAACTGACGGGAACGCTGACGTTTTTAACGACTTGACACAGAGCCTTCAGGATAGAAAAGGGCAGCGAGAAAAAGAGAGAGGGGGAGAGTGACACAGGGAGGAAGAGACAGAGGGAGGGAGGGAGATGCAGTGGCTGGACAAAGTGGCCGACAAAAGTCACTGACAAACAGATCTGCATCCGAAGAAGAGTCGAAGAAGCTGAAGATCACAGCTGGAGCTGACTGAAATGGCTTTGAAGCGCACATTTGCCAAAGTGATCGTAAAAATGCCAAGCCAAATACCTTGAGCACGTCAAGCGCGGCAATTAAAATTGAACTTTTATGTTACAATGACATATAGCCAGCCAGCAAGCCAGCCAGTCAGGCAGTCGCCACGTCAGCCAGCAGTCCAGCAGCAGTCCGTCATTCGAGGAGAGTCGAGGCGGTCAGCCAGGTCGGGCGACCCGACTTTCAAATGAGATGCGATGCAATAAGACGAGATGAGTTGGATTTGCAGCCACTCACTGGGCAGACAATCGCAGAGAGAGAAAGAGACACACACAACAAAGGGAGACAGCTGGTCAGAGACTGAGCGAAAGAGAGCGCTTTGGAGGTGCGTGTGAGCGGTCAAAAGATCAAACGCTAAAGCCGCGAACGCACTTGCCGTTAAGTGGGCTAAGACACTACTACCACAACTACTACTACGACTACTACTGGGAACGTTGCCAACTCAACAACTGAGCAGCTGGGAACGTCGACCATGTTCCAAGTTTTCGGCTGGACAATGTTTAAACCGCCTCAAAAGTTGTGCATACTTTTTTTTTAGTTTCACAATTTAATTGCAAATAAATTGAGTTTTTGGTACTTCATTTAAGCGAGACGTTTAACACTCACACACACACACACACACCCAGCTTTCCTGTCGGCGGATTCATCAAAGTCAGCTAAAAGTTTTTTTCAGTTTTATGTTTCTACAGCCCCATTTTTACCCCTTCACCGTCCTTGTTTACCTCCCCATTCGCAAACGTAACGAAATGACAAATGAAATTGAAATTATTTTATTTTTGTACTTTACCGGCAAAATTCCATCACATAGACATGGGATGACTAAATTTGCATATGGCTCAAGTCTTGTGCTACAATGACAACCAAACTTTTTTTAGTTTAAGAAATATTTTAAGGGATAGAGTTGCAATTATTAGTCGTATATTTAATGTACTTGAATCTATTGTAAAGTATTCCCTTTGAAAATGACAAAGCTAATTAATATTTAAAATATACAAAATTGATAAATATATACTAAAATATACTAAAAAAAATATACCGGATATTCAGTTAAATAATTAAGACTCGACAGATGCATAAGTTTTTGTCTTATAAATTTATTTATTTAAATTAAATTTTTCGTATACATTTCCTGTGGGCACAAAGTTATTCACATTTAATTTAATTAATAATTTACTTCACTATATTATTTTCGAAAACTTGCAATACTTAACTATTATTGTAAATAAAAAAGATAATGGCATTAACAGAATATAAAATCATTTAATATATTAGAAAATATTTATTTATTTTCAGCTAATAAATTAAAATTCTTAGTTTAGTCAATTTCTAATATTACATTTTTTTTTTTTTAAATAATTATTACATTTGAAGATTTAGAAATAATTTACAAAATTCCTTAGCAAAGTCTTTTTTAATGCTGTAAAGTCAAAAGGGATTTTGATTTATTGACAAAACAATTGCTGAATGAGAATAAATGCAATTCCAAATAAGAAAAATAGATCAACGAGTTTCAATCGAATAACTGAATACAGGCGAAAATGTGTGAAAACGACTTGACTTAAATTGTTAGGAGTTTCAATTTAATATTAAACGTACAAAGCCCCCAATTAGTGTTCTATAAATGAAATATAAAAAACAAAAAACTATCAATACAAAAAGAATAATCGAATTCCCTCAAAAGACATTATGTGAATGGAAGTGCTAAAACACTGTTCCAAGTATCTGTCATCTGCCAAGGAGCACATGTTCGACATCGTCAATGATTTAGTAGTGGCTGTAAATTGTGTCGTCTTTTGAGAGTGAGAACTATGTTAGGTGAAGATATCATCATATGCGGCAGTTAAAGTTGAAGTGCAAGCAGAGACAAATTCATTCAAGCTGATAGAATCATAAAAAAACACTCGGTAACTGGAACTGGAGTGTCTCGAGACGTGTCCAAAGTGTCAGACTCAATTGGGATTCCCAAGAAAGGTGGAGAATCTCTCTTCACCTCTCAAACATATCAGACACTTACTTTAACTCTGATATTGTGTTTAGAGTTTGTTTATGACTACCGAATCGGTAAGGAGTAGCCAAATGTCCTTGCATCCTTGCAGCTATTGCCACTTGCTGTGCTACCGTTGCACACCGCACCCCGTCGACAAGTTGAATGTATTCTGTACATCTGTTGGCATTTGCCTCATGCTAAATCCTGCGGGATAGCACCTCAATGTGAAGCGCAAATTTAGCATGAAGGAGTGAAAACTGTTTGTGTGACAGTCTTCGTGTTTGTCTAATTTTTGAGTTATTCTGGCTGGCCATCCGTCATGTGCTCACCTTGGGATTGTTCAATATTTGATGTTATTGCCAACTTGTCCATGCATTTGTTTGTTCTGGTCAGAATATTGTCAGCTACTGGCGGCGTTTGGTGCATTGAATACTTGTGAATATGCTCATATGAATATTTTTTCCAGGTTTTCGTTGACAGTTTTTCGAACGGTTTTTTGATGGATCAGTTACGGGAACTTCATTATAATATGTGTTTCCCACAAAACTGTTGACTTTACTGTTAGCAAATAATCGAAAGGATTGAACGAGGAATTTCATTAGAAAATTCGAAAAAGAAGTATTTAGAGAAACAGTAACGGTAGTGACAGCGGGTTCGGTATAACGCAAGCATGTACTTGAAAGAATTTAATAATATATTCCCTGAGTTATAGATAATTATTCGAAAAAAATAAAACAGGCAGTCAAATATAGACAATTGCACATTTTAAACATAATAGCAAATAATTTAGTTATTTAATTATTATTTATTTATTTTATTATATTTTTAAAAGTTGAAAAGATTGTTAGAGCTGTATAATAAGAACAGATAGAAATGAGTTCATATGGCTTCAGTAGTGATATCTTCAATATCAATATTTATAGGGGCGAATAATTTTAAGATTACAGTAGAATCCGGTTATAACGACGGCGCTTATAGCGTCCGTCCGGTTATTTTGACGAAAACTCGATGACTTGGTGGGTCCCCATACAAATTAAATTGATTAAAAAATGAATTAGTTGTGTTTTAAAAACCTATGGCAACCATAAAATAAGCAAGACTTTATTTTTCAACTTTTGGTTAGTGGGTGTTCCGGATATAATGACGGTCCCTTGAAAGTCGCTATAACCGGATTATACTGTATTTGCATGTACGAGACTAAAAATTAAAACGAAAGCTATATTTCTATCGAAATGGGTATTTTAATGTGGATATTTTGCTAAGTTTCCCGTATCGTTCTTATATAGATTTCTAGTATTATTTTAGGTCTAGATTATTATTCATTTAAATTGTTAAATTTTGCTTGAACACTAAGATACGATTATTAAGAAAAGTTATATAAAACCATTGAAAACAAATACTAGGAATATAATTTACATAAGAAAAAAAAATTAATTTGTGTGATTTACAGTTAATAATTGTCTTCGTAGTCTTTTAATTCATAAGATTGTGTGTTGTTAAAAAAGTTATGAATTATGCTAAAACTCGTTAGCTAATTATCCAAATCATATTATTCAATAGTCGGTTACCCAATTATTATGCGTGAAATTCAATTTCCTGGCACGTGTAATAATGCGCAAGTCGAAAAGGAAACCAGTTTACGACACCCACAAGAGCAAAGAACTTCCGTTTGAAAAAAAGGACAACATAAGCAGAACCTCAAAATGTTTGACTGTTTATCGCTCTGGGAAGAGGTCGGAACCTCGCGGGCAGAGCCACGCTTGAGGAATTCCAATAATTGAAAACTGTCAATAGGCAAATTAGAAAATTTGTCATGTTTATCGTGACCAAGTTTTGTGGTTGCGCTGTCAGAGGCAGGCACAACTACAGATGTGGAATTAATGGCGGGTCCTTTGCCATGTCCCTTGGCTCATTTGCATCAGCATTCGGAATGTAGATGAGCCATGGTGGGTGCATTCAAGTGCTCAGTGGTCGAGCCTCGTTTCGGGATTGCACAACGCTTCATTAGCACCCGAATTTTATGCTGATTAGGCTGGGAAGATATGTTATGTGTACCTTACATTCGATTGAACCAACTGAGGACCCAGCAGGATTTAGCTCCAGTCTCAATTGCTGCAAGTATTTTTACAGACTGACGGGCTCATTCCGCTCAATTCCATTTACTCAAAGTGTTTATTTCAGATTCAATTTTGTATACGCTACACATTTGCATTTGGCCTGATGCCACACACAAACATATACACACATAAAGATAGTCTCTCACAATCACATACGAATACATTCTCACATACAACGGCCATTTTTCAGGGCTGGTTCTATTGGTTTTCCTTTGGCCAGATGCAGGCGGCGTATGTTCGCATATGCGTATCCTTAATATGCGTAAACTTCACGCTTAATTCAGTATATTATGATGATGTCCTTTCGTTGCTCTTTGGCTTTTGTTTCGTTAGTTTTTAGTTTTCAGTTTTTGGTTTAACAATTTTTCATTTCAAAAACGCCATCGGCTTGGGCCAGGTGTGACTTTCAATTTTGAACTTCTATATCGAAATCGACTGCAATTAATGGCTGTTGATAGATTTTTATGTTTGTATATCGGGTAAGTCATTCGCATAGCTGAGGGTTGCAAATGAAAATGGGTCTTTGGAGCTAAACTGACATATGTGATGAAAAGATGAACTCATTTGACAGTTTCAAGTTGGGCATAAAATGTAATTTTTGTACATTCTGAAATTAAATTGAACTTGGAAATTAATTTTTAAATTAATATATTTATTTTAATATTAAATTTTTATAGAAAAGATATTTATAATTTGAGGAATATAGTAAATATAATATAAGTTGATAGTTTCAAGTTGGGCATAAAATGTAATTTTTGTACATTCTGAAATTAAATTGAACTTCGAAATTAATTTTTAAATTAATATATTTATTTTAATATTAAATTTTTATAGAAAAGATATTTATAATTTAAGGAATATAGTAAATATAATAAAACATAAATATGAGTAATGTTTGTAGGTACATAAGTATATTAAGAATTATGAATCTTTTTAATTTGATATAGAGTAAGCACACTAGAATAAGTTAAATGATTTTAATAAAGCTTTTGTAAAGTAAGCTTTAAAGATATTTTATATCTTGCAAATAAATTTTGTATTTTGAGCATCTTTCTAGTCCATTTCGATAAAGGAAATCCAAGCCAATTATTAAGTGCTTAAAAGCAATTGTTACCCCATAAATCTGCCAGATTTGATAATGTTATATGTTAAGCATGCTAGCCAATTACCATCGTAGCCAACCCCATCTAAATGTATTGCAAACACAACTTTCAAAGTTTCTTATCTGCTAACGAAACATCGATGGTACAACAAGAGTGACAATGTGGTTAGATAAACAAAATGACATGATGTCTGGACAAAGAAAACGTTGCACGTAAATAGGCATAGACTTGCATTGTGTGTGTGTGTGTGTGTGTGTGTGTGTGTGTGTGTGTGTGTGTGTGTGTGTGTGAGTGTGTGAGTGAGTGTGGCAGGATAAGCCAAGCAAGTCAAAGAAACTGGAACCCCCATAAAACTTGATGATGACAAACAACAATGCGGGAACTACGCAATGCCTATGTCTATGTCGAGTTGCTCTTGGACCTAACCCAACTAACAACCCATCAAAATTGCAAATGAATACAACAACAACAGCATCCAAAAAGACGTCAGCGAAGAAGAAGAAGTGGAAAAATGGCATAAACATACACACAAACGTACACACAGACGACCGTGGGTGCTAAAATGCCAAGCGGAACGATTGATAATACAATGCGCAAAAGGTAAAATCGGTGGCCATGTGTCCTGTTCTATCCTGTGCCATTGCCATGCCTTGTGCCCTGTGCCGTGCCAGCCGCCAGCCGCCGGCAGCCTTCACGCTTTAATTGGCTGCCAGCGACAAAAGTCATCCATTTATACAAAAGTGTCACATACACAAGGACAACAATGAAGGGCTGAATAGGAGAGAGCAAGCAAGAGAGAGAAAGAGAGAGCGAGCAGTTGCAACAGCCATGACAGGACTAGTGACAGCTGCAGAAAGATCGCTGATGATGCCGACGGGCAACGGCAGCGACAACGGGCAACGGCAACGGGAACGGGAGGGGGTTGATGTTCTTGATTATTGTTGATATCAAAGCGCTGAGCACGAACCGCCCCAAAGCAGTCGGCCAATCAGCGTGCGCAGACAGTTTAGAGGCGTGCCGTGTGGTCGCAATCGATTAAAGCGCACACAGCGAGAGAGCAGAGAGCAGCGAGAGAGTAACGACTTATCATGCTCTCTCACTCGTGCTCGCGCTGTCGCTGGCAACTTTTTGATCGTTGCCATATTGTGGCGCCAGGCAGCAGCAGCAGCACAAAAGGGCGGACGCGAAAGCTGTGCGCAGCTCACTCTCTCCCTCAGCTTGTTGTGTTGTATTGTTTGGTGGGAAACCAGTTTATAGCCGCGATCTCATTGTCGGCCGTATTCGTCGCCCGGCCGGCCTTCGTTAATTTATGCCTTTAGTTGCTTTGCAAGTCTCGTGCTGTTTGATCGTTGCAAGCGCGCGCAATTCCAAGAAACGAGAAACCACGTCGCGTTTTCAGCATCCACTCGAATCATCGTCAACGTCAGCATCGTGCCTCGCTTCCTTCCGTCGGAAATCGCGTGCGCGCAATTTACTGTTACAGCTATAGCTCTGGCTAGCATATAGTTATATTTACTATAGCTTTAGACCAGCATGTGAATTGTGGATTATAATTTGCATTTTTTCCTAATTATTGTATGTGTCCGTACTCTCTTTGTGTGTGTGTGAGTGAGTGCTGGTGTATGCTTATGGACCACATGCATCGACCCACTTAAGCCTTTGACTTGTGGTCCACGCTATTCGTACTGCCAAAAGTTGCAAAACATAGTTTCTAAGTTAACTGTTAAGCAAAACATTAAAAAAATGGATATGTCCAGCGCCAACTCCTTACGACCTCTTTTTGCCGGTTATCCTTTTCAAGGTAAGCTATCATTTATTCTAACAAATATGCCATACAGATCAAACTTTAAGAGGTTTATTCTCAATCTGATCGTCGTACTATCTGATCGTCTTAATACAGATGAAATATTAAGCGGTGAATTCTCAATTTGGTCGTTATATCTTATCGTCTAATACTCTAAGGCCTGATTCAGATTGGTTTAATTTGTTTTGAGTACTTCAAATGCGTACAATTCCAAAAAAACGCAAAACCATGTTGCATTTGCGCAATTTTGAATTTAAATATTTTCTCATAATTTGGTTCTTGAAACGAGCTTATCACATGAAATCATTCACTTCATAATAATAAACTGGCTTTATTGATTTCCTTCCGAATTTTGAAAAAAAAAAAAAACATTTAACGCTTAGGTAAACAAGATATTGACACCAAAGTTGATCGGTTTGCTGGTAAATATGTATCTAGATAAACTTTGACTCTCCTGATCGATCAAAGTTTCCTTCCCGACAGACATGCAAACTTTGACCAATGAGTGTAAAAACTTTACCATTCTTTATGAAATTAGAAAATACGCCAATTACTCCCTGAAATACTTGCCAACTAACTAAATACTTAAACTAAAATTACTAATATTTAAAGAGACTTGTTAGAGAAAGCTATCATTATCATTAACTACATTAAAGCAGACTACATAACGCATGTATATGATTATGTTACGTTAATAGACACTCCATCTAAAATTTGTATATAAAACAATAACTTATATTCTCAAATATAGAGTAATTTATTAATTGGCTGGCTTGATTCATTACGCAAATTGACCCAGAATTGCCCCAAGATCTTTATTTAATCTAATAAACTGACACTCTTTTCTAATATGTACAGGCCAAGGACGCGTTAATCAACTCGGAGGCGTCTTCATAAATGGTCGACCGCTGCCCAATCACATACGCCTGAAAATCGTGGAAATGGCGGCCAGCGGCGTCCGGCCATGTGTGATATCGCGACAATTGAGAGTATCGCATGGCTGTGTGTCGAAAATACTGAATCGCTACCAGGAGACAGGCTCAATAAGACCGGGAGTGATTGGCGGATCGAAGCCCAAGGTAACATCGCCAGAGATCGAAGGACGCATCGATGAAATGCGTAAGGAAAATCCCGGCATATTCAGTTGGGAGATACGCGAGAAATTGATCAAGGTGAGTTCATAGTGCGAGGCTCTATTATTCTATTTATGTCTTTTATGCACCTGCGCAGGAAGCTATAAAAATGTGAGAGCGTAAATAGGATAGGGATTTACGCAGGATCCGCCCAGTAGCTCTAACCACATGACATTATGTCCATTCAGAGCCGCAATACAAACACAATCGAAAGTCGTCGGCTTACTTCCGTTTTCCGAAAAGTCACGTGGCACTCTCGGGTCCGACTTCTCCTTCGATGCCGAGTCCAGTTTTGAGTCCTGTTGCACGCCCGCTGGCTTTGTTTATGGCACGTTACCAGTTACCGGTGACATCTTTAGGCCCTTTTGCATATGCCGTCTGCCCTTTTTGAGGTACAACAAGCAACAGCAGCAACTTGACAATTTTGTTGTACAACAGCGACGACAAATTTTCGCAATGCCACCCAAACCGTTAACAAATCGATTTAGCCATGAGCCAACGCCAACAGTCTTCGTGCTGACCTCCTTTCCAAGCGGCACTGTTTTATCCTTATGGCACACAAGGTGTAATTTTATTTTGTTGTATTTTTCCCTGTTTCTTCCGGTTTGACACGCATCTCCACATGAAACGACGATCAGTCTATGATTCAGGGCACCTTGACTCGCTCTATACTCATTATACATGGTGAAAATTGTACTTCTTTTTATACCCGCTGCCCATAAGGTAGAAGGGTATTATAACTTTCTGCCGGCAGGAAGGAGGCATCTCCGACCCTATAAAGTATATATATTCTTGATCAGCATCAACAACCGGGATGATCTAGACGGACATGGGTCTGTGTGTCTGTCCGTACGTCCGTACGAACACCTAGATCTCAGAGACTATAAGAGATAGAGCTGTATTTGTTATGTTTGCGCGCAGATCAAGTTTGTTTCAAGTTTTTGCCACGCCCACTTCCGCACCCCGCAAATCAATAAAATCGAATAACAAGCGTAATTTTCAAGCTACAACTGCGAATTTTGAAGTATATAATAATAACTATAGTATTTATGATTTCTGAAAATTTGATTGCGATCAGATAAAGATTGTGGAAGTTATTAAAGAAATACTTTTGTACTATATGAGCAAAAACGCCTACTTACTAGGGGTTTTAGTTGCTTTGGCCGACAATCTGGTATATTGTGCCGTCTATGGTATATTTTGAATGGGGTACTATATCGATATAACGAATATACCTTTTGGTATATTTTTAGTATATTTGTAATTTGGTATATTTTAAAAAATACCGCAATATTTTGGTTTTATTCAAAATAGGTAGCGGGTATCTCACAGTCGAGCACACTCAACTGTGACTATCTCACTTGTTTTACTTTAATTTTACGGTTTATATATTTTAGACACCAAAAAAGGGTATCCTGGTTTTTAAATATCTATGCAACACGCACCTTTTATTATTTATATATATGTATGTATATATTGATCATCTTTAATATAAGAGTTGCTGTACCCATATCCCTCAGTCTATCCTTGTAATTGACGGGTCCGGATGTCATCTTCCCATTTTTCTAGGGTCTACAAAAATATGATTAGTTTGTATTAATTGAGAAAGAATTATTAATATACCTTTTTAATATTTGTTATTGGAAACAAAATTTTATAAACTAAGTTTTTTTTCTCATCATTTAGTTTTTTTCGCAAACCAAAATACATTTCGGCGAAACAAAACAAACAAATCATGGCCTCAAACGTTTTCTGAACCTACGCCAATGTTGTTTGCTCTTGGGGAACAGTTGTTGTTCCTCCTCTGATTTATTTTGGGCATGCTGCCTACTGGTCAGAGGCATAGGCAGCTGGCCGTGCTCCCCACTCCTTACACACTCGGTTTTGCCTTCGGCGGCTCATGTCTTCTTCCTTATGCTGGTCTCTTTTTTGAAGCCGCAATTAGTTACAGTTTATGTGGCGATACCAATTCGAGCGGCCATCGATGCGATCAAGCTAAGAAATTGCATCACATTTGAAATGTATCTGTGTCTCAGCATCTGCATCTGTTCCTATCTCTCGTTCTTACTCTCTTCATCATCTCTTTCTCACTCGCTGTCTCTCTATCCATGTCTTGTTTATTTCTGTGGTGCACGCTGCATGGGCTGGCAGTAGGCGTCAAAAGAGCCTCCAGGTGCGCTTCACGCTTAATTAGAATACGCCATTGGCGATCTTCGCGTCATGATCGCTGAGTTTCAATCTGTATCTGCATCTGATCTATAGTCGTTTGAGTTTTTACTGTGGTTTCGACGGCATTATGATTGATTCAGCTGGTATTAATTACATAAATCAATCGATTAATCGTGAGTTTTTAAATTCACATCGTAAAAATCGTCGCAATCGTTTATTATTTTAGTATTTATAAAAATTCTTAATAGCAATTCATCTCATTATAGATTATTCGGTTTTTTAATTCTTAAAGATTACGACTTTCCTTTCTATTTATTACTGCTTGCATTTTTGCATACATATGTTAGCCACATGCAACAATAACTCATCTCTAACCTAAATCTTCGCTTTCTGAGAAGAGAACAAACCACACCTGTCAGTCAAGCAAGAAGTTAGAGTCGAAAATATATCCAAAATATAGAAAATACTTTTGTGCATAAAGCGCGCTCAAGTGTCAATCCAACTGTCAACTAATTAATTAAATTTCAATTGAATTTGTGTAGCCTGAAATCAAGAGTAGGAATATAAAAAATCAAAGAAAAAAGGTGTCGCTCAGTCGGGGGGCAACGATTTGGCGTCTGAACGGGTTCGGGACGGGTTCCAGTTGTCAGTTCGTACAAGATAAGCTGTCACACATTCCAACTGGCAACTGGCAACCGGTAGGCAAGCCACCACAACTGACCAGGCGGACTCAGAGCCATGTACAGAGAGCATTACCCAAGGGGCACACTCATAAATAACGCAGCAAAGTCTAGTTGAAAATCAAAACATACTTCGCCAGTTGTTGTTGTTGCTGTTGCTGTTGCAACGTGTGTTGTTGTTGTTGTTGTCATTTCCATGACACATTCAATAGAAATAAGAGCCAGTAGCCGGAGCAGCTAACCAGACAGCAAAGTGAAGCGTAGTTCCCAGCTCCCAATGCTCGCACTGGACAAAATGTCAGTTTCGGTTGCAAGTTGGCTCCAAGCGGCGTCTGGCTCTTGTCTTTATGACTATGAGGTGCCAGTTGTGGCACCATTGTTCGTTCCGAAATTATAAAACATTACGTGGACGGGTTTTTGCCGCATGAATAAAATATATGTTTACTATTATTATTAATCATGAAAATGTTTGCGGCACATGCCACTCCATTTGAAATGCTGACGTTCAACTCCAACTCCAACTCCGAATCTTACTTCTACATCAGCTCCAATTCCATCCAGAGATCAGACAGATCGTCTGCGTCAGACTACGATTACATTGCGCCTTTAATTTGTGTATAGTTGAGGCCGATACTGCTGTGGAAATGACAGTTGAAGTTGCTCTAATGAAAACTGACAGTTTTTTGGATGCATTGCATGAGAAATTGGTGAGGACTTGAAGCATTTTGATTTGATTATGTTTTAGAATTTCCATTAATTTTGGTATCACAATTCAGAAGAAAATAATTCAAAATTGGAATTATATCATATCAGATGATGATTTGAGCATTTAGCAGTTTTGACTTCTTATGTTATCTTCTTATGACATTATGTAATATAGTAATATATATACATAATATATAATATGAGCGAATACAAAATATCTATACAAGACCTAAAGATAATTACATAAATGCATTTATTGTTATTCATTCTAAGCGTCAATATTTTGATCAAATTTAGAAAATTGACTGACCCATAACATTTTTATGATTAGTGCAACGTAGTTTTGTTTCAATGCTATTTCATTTCATGATATATTTTCGTAGTAAATATAAAGTCGCAATTTTAATTAAAGTGAACAATTGAAATGCGATTGTGTTAAGGATTACGAAACTGTCGTTATTGTTTCATTCACCTTTTTCTTCCTGAATTTTACAAGTAAATGTATTAAAATTCACACCTGCGATATGTCGCGGTATTTAAGACAACACGTGACACTCGGACAAATTCTTAGGGCTTGTCGCCAGACGCTTGACATTTCTCTTAATTGGATTACAACAGTCAGCCAGAGAGATCGTGGAAAAGCAAAAGAGTGGGGAAAAGATAAAAATTGTCCAAACACCAAGTGGGCAGCTGCCGAGCGTCTGTGGAATTAATGTCCAAGTGAAACGTAAATCCGCATCCAAAAAACCAAGAAAAAAAAAAATAAATAAAAAGAAAAGAAAAGAAAAGCTGAGTCTAAACCGAAGTTGAGCGAACCAATCCCAAAAAGCCAAGCTGACTCGGAGCTACCTATAGTAAAATTTATAGACCCAACCAGTAGCCCAAAAAGATATTTATGCGGCGATCACTGATCCTAATTGGATTTGTGTGCTTTATTTGGTGCGATAGCGTGAGCTCATTTAGATAAGATACACAGTTACAAGATACAACAAGTGTGAGAACTGCAGTACTGTGCTCGACTGTGAGATACCCGTTACCCAATTTTAAAATAGCAAAACAGTGACGATGCCATAGTCTGTACGCACCAAGTTTTAATACCTTCTTACCCTACGGATAACGGGTATAATAAGTAGGAAAACTGCAATCAAGTGTGCTCGACTGTGATGCAATTTTTATAAAACCAAAAATACTAAAGAATACCAAAAAAATTGGTATTGAAAATATATTGCAGGCAGGAAAAAAACCATTGCATGTAGGCACAACCCTTCTACCCTATGTGTAACTGGTAGAAATACGAAGATAATTTACATACATACCCTTACAAGTCTCTAGCTCATTGTCCACTATTTTTCTCCAACAGGAGGGTTTTGCGGATCCACCGTCGACATCGTCGATCAGTCGACTGCTACGAGGAAGTGATCGAAGCAGTGAGGATGGGCGCAAGGATTATACCATACACGGGATACTCGGCGGTAAGTAATGAATCTCTTGCAAACGAGGGGAAAAACGTGCTACAAAAATTACAGATCATTTGATATGTACAAGTAATTTCGTAAAATCATTCTCAAATCATTTGTTGATCAAATCAACAAAATTGTTTGTGTGTGTGTGTCGGCAACTCGGCTTTGATCGTCTTAGAACGAGCGACTTAAACTTAAATCAAAGCCGCTCAAAATATTACAATGGATGTGGCTGCCCTCGCTCGATAACGATCGTTTCGTTGTTGGCAACACAACAGCCTCAAACACAGATCAAACACACCAAATAGGTGTAGATGATGACACCTGAGAATCAAAAAAAAAAGTACACGAGAGATTCGATATTGGAGTTTAGAGATTCTCCAGCGCAACGTACAGCTAATAACCCGGTTTTCACTGCCTTTGCGTGAGACCTCGACGCTGTATCTGACTCTGACTTAGACTCTGACTCTCAGTTTGAGCATTGAGTCTGTTTGCTGACTCCTACTCCGTCACTCACTCAAACTCTGAACGGGGCCAATAATCAGGCTAAATATGCATAGTCATTCGATAAACGATCGGCGGGGGTCAAAGAGTTGGCCTGTTCTCTTACATATATAGGAGGCATAGTTTACGAGTCTCGGCCAGAAAATTGACTAGATATTTTTTGTTGCATCATTAGACGTACATTTTCACCAGTCTCGTCATTTGAATTTTCTGATTTTTTCTTCTGGCCTTTATGCCAATTGTCCGTTTTTGCCGACATCCTCTCTGATATTTGGGCTACAATTCCTGTCACAACACGGCCGAAAAGGTGACAATGGCTCAGTAGGTGCCTCAGCTTCCTTCAGTCACCTTGAGACGGCCAATGTCCTATGTTGCACTTTGCGGCTTGCACTTTCTGAATGAATATTGATTATGTTTTGGGTGTCCTCTAACCTTGAACTGCTGACATTCGGCAGATAATTCATTCCGTTTTTTCTTTCATCCTGCGGCGAGGCGAATGTTCTTTATGACTCCAGGTGAAACTGAGGAAACTGAAGTCAGGTGAATAGTCAAAATTTAGTTTGTTGTGCACCCTTTTCCAAAAGCATTTACATATGTTTATGTTGTCATAGGTCTTAATTTACTAACTAAGCCTTTTACTATAACTACCTTTATCTACATCTTTCGAAGTCTTCAACATTAACTGACTATTTTGTAGACTAGTTTATTTTCTCGCTCGAAGTTGAATGCACGAACATACTAATTTTAACAAAAATATAAAATTGCGCAATCTTCTATTTACCTGGAGCAATTTTGTATGTATCTTTCTACATGTTTTCCAAGTTTAAATCCCAAATTGAATGTTAACTAATCTCTTTTCTAACTCAAAGTTGAATGCAAGAAAATACTAAACAAAAATTTAACTGTAGCAATTAATGTTCAGTTCTGTATTCGCAATTTAAATTATGAACTCAACGAACCCTTTAGCTGCTATATGAGCACCTGTGTGCGTAAGCCATTTAACTATTCCAAATTGTACAAATGCGAATTACTAAACATAATCTATATAACTTCCAAGACAAGAGCTATCATTATGCTGTCGAAGCGTATAATAAGCACACGCCCTCCCATCATCATTGCCATGCCCAATACCCAGTCCCTGTTCCCATCTCCATTCCCATTCCTCGTAATCATGCAGCAGCAGCAGCAGCAGCAGCGGTATCAGAGGCACCGTCATTATGTTTAGTTGGTCAGCTGGACCCATTTGCAATCGGAACAGCACTCACAGAGACACATTCACAGTGAGCATCCCTTCCATTTGACTCTTGTGATCCAGAATCAGAGCTCTGGAGTCGGTGTCGTTGCCTGTAATCAACGCCTTCTTTGCCGTCGTGTGGTAGGGTTAGGAGTAACCAACCAACCGTCCGTGGACCCGAGCCCTGGTCTCAGCTGTGGCACCCGAAAAAAATTATGCATTATTAAATATATATTTCTTCGTCTCGTATTTCACTTATAATTTCGTTTGATTTTGATTTTCATTTTGTACAATTTATACAACTGGCTCCCAGGGCCACTGCTCGCATCTCTCGTCTGTCGTCTCTTGGCCCTCAGCCCTCAGATCCCCGACCCTGAGATCCCAAAACTTTAGCTCTCATCTGGGCTCATTGTCGCTGGCTGTGTTTAGCGGCGGCTCGCTTTGATCTTTTCGTATACACCAAAAGCGACGAAAAGATGTGGAATATCAAATAATAACTGAAAATACAAAAAGAAATTTTTGTGTGGGGGCTGCAACTGTCGTTGGGGAGCTATTGGTGACAAACAAAAACAAAAACAAAAAAACAATACTCAATACTTACTGAAATTCATCAATAGCGATTGATATCACAATATGAAGATGTTATTAGGAGCATTGATAGTTTTATTTATAGTTTGCCGACACGCGTTTGAACTAAAAACCAATTAAAAAATTCATTACATTATACAAAAATAAATATGATTCAATATGTTGCATAGACAGTTTGAAATTAACAGAAAAGCAAAAAAAAGGGTTTCGAGCATATTCTTTTTTTTTTTTGTTTGACCGATTAAATGCAATTTGCCGTCATCAATAGCAATTCCGAATTCGAAGAGAAACTATATTATAGTTATTTATACTTCCATTTAGTATATCTCTTAATAGGAAATTTATCTTTTTTTATTGGAGTCACAAAAGTTTGTAATTGTATTTATTGATTTCGCTGGTCACCAAAATTATAATAATAATTATTATGATTATTAGAATTATATTAGCATTGTTTTTCATACATTTTGAATCTTGACAAATTCTGTAAAACATTGAACCGTAGATATTAAAGAATATTTGTTTGTGCTTTATTTAATTGTTATAAGCTTAAGATCCAATTTGCCCAATTTTAGATTACTGATAATAATTATCATAATTATTTGTCTGATAACATGATTTTCATGGATATACTTATATAATCTGTTAGTTCAGGTTTTAAATTAATATTATTATATTTTATTTTACAAGAAAATATTACTAGGTATTGCTTTTATTTTTGGTATATGCATTTTTTATTTCCATTTTAATTCTGACATTTAGCAGAAATTGATGGAAGGGCAGATTAAAGTGTACCGAAAGATAAGTATCGATCGGTTGGAGTGAAATTTCGGAACACATTTCTGTGAAATGTGCCTCATAGCACATAGATAGCACGCCTTATTTTTGTAGCGACAACAAATGTTGCCGCTAAATGTTGCAACGCCTTCGCTAAACGCGTGCAACAATAGACTGATCCCAGTTTGTGATGCCGACCTTGTGTCTGATAAATACGCGTGCGATTTGTATTATCTGGCATGGTAATAGTCCAACCCATGTCAGGTCAAGGCCCCACTCAAAAGGAAAGTGAGAGACGCAAACAATAACATTTACAAAAAAATCAAATGCCAAAACACCGACACCAGCAAGAAGTCAAGTCAGGGGAAACACTTGTGGTAATTAGTGTAAATGAAAAGCCGCGCTCTGGACAATAGATGAGAAGGCATCAAGCGAGACCGCCAGGACACCTCGACGCGTGAGAATGGTCAGGGCCCAGGGGCAATTTACCAAAATATTTTCCTTAGCCAGACAATGCGGCAACAATGGCAAACAGGGGCCAGATCCAGATCCATAGCTAGCGCAAATACAAACAGGTTCAATTATTTGCAAAAAAACAAGTAGAGAAAAGAGAAAAGAAAAGAAGAGACAAAGAAGAGAAGTCGCAATGGCTACAGAAGACAAACGGTCGCCGCTCGATGAAACTCAAGTTCGGGTTTGGTAGTGTTCTAAAGCAGTTCACACCTTCTCTAATGGCAAGAGAGAACTTAGCAGTGCGAAAGAGACAGACACTGACGCAGGGAAGAACGCGAGTGAGAGCGAGAGGAAGGTAGATGTTGCATTCTTGCAGTGTCACATGACAAATGACTTGTGAACTAGCGGAAAGAGAGATGGAAGATGCGTAGCCTCTTCAGTGATTGCGCAAAAATATCCTGGTCCTTTTCTTCAGCGCATGTGTGTGCGGTCTACACACACGCACACACACTGGGTAGTAGAGATGTGGTCGTTGTCTGCCCTCTATCATCCATATGGTCTGGGGTCTTCGTGGTGCTTGTGGTGTGGCTCATTTGTTCGGCCAGAAAACCCATTAAAATCGTTCATGCCCGAAAAAAGTGTCAACGTTAACAAAAGCAGCGCTTCGACTTCAAATGCACCGATCGTACGCGGCATCTTTAATGCCCACCGGGGTGTCCTGTGCGTTCCGTTTGATCTCATTGTGGGCCCATGAGCCAATGGGCTTGACTGTTTTGCCGCCGAGTCGATCCAACTCGACTCGATGTACCGCTGGGCTCGTTCGTGTTGATGAGTTACAAAATATTTTATTAACGTATTATCGCACTTTAGCCAACTCCGGGCTACCCAATGCAGTATCTGTATCTGTATGTGTTTGTGTATCTGTGTCTCAGTATCTGCATCTGCATCTGTGTGTTTGCTGCTGTCGCAGTCGCTGTCTTGTGCTGTCTTGTATGTCTGCTCATCTCGGTGGGGATTTGTTTTGATCAAGTGTTTGTGCGCATTGTTATTTAAATTAGTTTCATTTCATTCTGCATTTTCTGATCTGCATTTGTATCTTGGCATCTTCGGGGGGCCCTGGCTTCATACAATCGGCTCTTTTGCCGCCGGATTATGATTATAACTAATTTTTGGTCTTTTCTCAATTTTCGTGTCGTCAGTTAACAATTTTGTAAATTAGTTTAAATGTTCTTCTTTGGATGGAAACAGGGTCGCTCTTCGTGCATCGTCATCGTCACAAATAATTTGCTCCTCATTTGTATTTCAAATCACTTGGGCATCGCGAGGGCGTTGATAGCATAAATTGTGGATACATTATAGTTAATATATTCGGTAGAAGCATTTAAATAAATGTTTGTTATATAATTATACGCTCTTTGACATCCGTTTACTTACAAATTCTAAGCTGGGCGGTCTCACAAAGAAAGAGAGAAAGAATTGGGGTCACTTTTGATCAATATCAAAGTCAAAATGAGTTACCGATGTTTGGAGGATGTATTATTTTCTAATAAGAAATGGATTATATTAGTTTTCATTTTTTCTCTTTGGAGCTTTTAACGCAAAAAGAAATGAATCTAAGCAATAAATATTTATGGAAAATAAATATAATATACAATAATAAATATAACGATCACTCATTCAATTCACTTGAAATGTCTGACAAAGACCAAGAATAGAATATAAATAAACAACACAAAAGAATTCCAACTCAACGCTTGTTGTTTTTCAAATCCAAAATAAAAGTGGCATATTTTTTAATGCTCCTGTAATCCTTTTGCTGACAAGAATCTTAAGCCTTATAACATAACCGAGGCAAACACTGAGTCCGCTTCACGTATAAGTCTGAATCGGAGTCTGATGTTGAAACCAGCGCCCCATAAGCCATGTTATATGTCAAGAGGCAGCAGATGAAGGAAGGCCCCAAAATGAAACTCAAATGTTTCCCAAATCTGCCCGGTGACAGAACCGTGAGCCGTGAACCGCGCGTGTCTCCATGTCTCTAGCTGACAGCTGACAGTGGGCCTCGTCTCACATTCCCCAACAAATAAAATGTCATATGCCCAATCCACAGAATTCATTTGCTTATGTCGAGCATTGTCGAGATCTGAGCAAAGAAAGACAAACAGGCGAAGTGAGAGAGCTTCAGCGAGTCTCTCGCATAGTTTATTAGATGCAGGCAATTTAAATTGTGTCAGATTCTTGTTGATTGATGACTGTAGAATTTCAGTTATTCGGGGTCTCACTTGGGGTATTCCAATAATGTGCACTGATACGCACAGATAATAGACCCCCTCCACCGATTGATCTTTGCCCTCTCGACTTGGCCTGGACAGTCTATCAAAAGTGAATGGTGTTAGGGCATTTGCACTCACTACACACTACCCAATGACCACACATTGGAGCAATCCAGTGTTCCCCCAGTTTCAGGGAGTCCAACATTTACTACCTGCTGTTTGAAACTGCAGCTCAAAACGTCGTTGAAAATGATCGATATCCCGGGTTGGATTACAAAACCGCAGCAATTTATCACAAGGCGAGTCAAAAAGAAAGCCACTGCCGCCAGTAGCCACTGTGGTGCCAAAAAGTGGCCTTTTGTTTAGTTATGTTTTGTGTTGGATTGTTTTTTCGACCACCAGAGCCATGGTGGCTGGCTCTTAGTTTCTGTCTTTCTTTGTGGTGGTAGCAACAAATTAATAAATTGTTTAACATTTAAAAACTAATTGATTTTTCTTTTTCTCATATTTGTATTGCCATTCCTTTCTGTTTTTCTCTTTCTATTTCACTCGAAGTCTGTTTTCCTCTCGCCAAGTTTGTTGTCTTTCTCACATATCGTTTCGTTTTGTTGAACGGCTTCTGCAGTTTTATTTTTTCTTTTGGAACCCGTTTCGTTTAATTAAGTTTTATTGTTGTGTGTGATGAAAGATTAATAGTCTGACTTCTGTATTTTATATTTCATCTTATTTTTTATAAGACTGTGAATTTTCGTATGTCGATTCACTAAACAGTGGGCGTTCCAAGCTTTAGGATTTCTTTCCATCACACACTCTTGTGTTTTTGGGTGTGTTTTATAGCCATTAAAATTGGTTTCTGCAAATACGATTTAAGGATTTGCATTGATTTCCATATATAGCAGGTGCATAATTCCATTCATAAGGCGAGTAAAGCGTTAATTTCAACAGATTCACAAAAACTGTTACTTTATATATTGATAAATAAGATTTATTCATTGTCCTACTCTGAGCTAAAATAATACGAATTTCTTCAAAACTTCATTGATGATCACTTTCCAAATTAACAAAAAAATCTTATGAAGTATAAAAATTGAAATATTTATTTTTTTATTGGCTTGCAAGTGAATGGAATAACTAAGATTATATTATATTATATTCTTAGCTACTTTTCCAATATTTTTGGTACCAAACGATAATATTAAACCATTAGTTTAGTCAGTAATTAAGAAGAGAATTATTTAAACGCTGCAGTTTCGTGTAATATTTCACTTAAAATAAAATATCACTTAATTTATTTTATAACTTTTTACTTACTATATAAAATCGAATTAAAAACATAAAATTGAAATTGTCACTTACTGTAAATCTTACAAAAAATCAGTGTGTAAAAACTAGTTTCTCATGCTTATCTGCAAGTTAACTTTTTCACATGCTGCCTATATAAGTTTTTGTGTACTGTACTACATGATGATCCCAAAGAGAAGAGAAAATTCTACGAATTCACTTCCTGTTAAGACCCTTCGACTAGCTAAAACTATTTATCACACGATCGCTATCAAAGTGTTCTAATCCAATAAATCAATTAATAATTTCGGTGGATGGACAGACCGGAAAAGATTACACTGACCGCAATCAAAAGGAAACACAGATTCACAGTCACACACATGGAACTTAAGGACGATCAGTAGAAGTGAAAGCAGCGCGGAATGCGATGAAAGAATTTCCTCTTTTGCGGACAATAGCAGGATCAAGTCGAACTGTGTGTGTGGTGGGTGATGGTAACTCTTTTGAAAAATGATCTTGCCATCTCGTTGAATAATTCGAAGTGAGAGAGAGAGAGAGGAAAACGAACCCTATTACACTTTCCGCCTGTCAATCTATTGTGTAATGAGCTCTCCAAATAATTGTACATGCCACTAGCATAACCAACACTCTTGGAATATCTGCCACACGCCGCGCTTCATGGCCGATTTGACAACGATGTCGGCGTTCGGCTTTCGTAAACAGATGCCGAAGTTAATTGGCGCACTCCTCCATGTGTGTGGGTCATAGTTATATAGTACTTTATGTACATAGTAAGCGTAGCCTCGTTGACAACTTGCCGATCATCTTCTTGTGTAATTTGATATATTGTGTCAGTTGTCAACTGTGGTGACTTTTACGAGCTGCCTGCGGCAACTCCCCCTTTTGCCCCAGTTGAAGATCTGCCGATCGCATAATCTGCTGCCATCTGTGATGCGATGGCGGTGGCGGTGGCGGTGGCTTTTGACAGATTTGTTGCGCTCCCTGACGATTCAATTAATATGCAATGGCGCGCAGTGAGCGTCGACACTCCCATTGCTCCTCTACGATTCCATTCACATTCACACTCGCACTCTCATTCGATTTTGCAGGGGGAATTCACACGATTAGAGTGAGAACCACGTCGGTGGCCCCATCGAATATGATTTAGTCATTTTTGGTTCCCTTTCGCCTCTGTGCGGCTGCGCGGAGCGTGAACAATTTTATGACTTCTTACGAGCCGTTTATAATTTTAGTAGTCTTTTAATAAAGTTCGAGTTGACACCCTTTTCTCATCTCATCTTTTCTTTTCCTTTATTTTCTTCTTTTTGTTTTTGGCAGGCCGCGACTCGGACATCAGTGACACCGAATCGGAGCCGGGCATTCCTTTGAAGCGCAAACAGCGACGCTCTCGCACCACATTCACCGCCGAGCAGCTGGAGGCGCTGGAGCGTGCCTTTGCCCGCACCCAGTATCCGGATGTCTACACCCGGGAGGAGCTTGCCCAAACCACCAGCTTGACAGAGGCTCGCATCCAAGTCTGGTTCTCCAATCGTCGTGCGCGTCTACGCAAACATTCAGGCGGCTCCGGCTCTGGCCTCTCGCCCATGAACAGCAGCGGCTCCAATGTTGGCGTCGGCGTCACTGCCAGCAGCGCAGCTGCTCCACTTGGCTTTGGGCCACTTGGTGTTGGCTCCATGGCCGGCTACAGTCCTGCCGCAGGCACTACTGCGAGTGGTGCAACGGGCATGAGTGACAGTTCGCATCATCATCACACCACAGCGCATGCACCAACCTCTCACAGCGCAGCAGCCGCTGCCGCAGCGGCTCATCATCACACGCAGATGGGTGGCTACGATCTGGTTCAGAGCGCGGCGCAACACGGCTTCCCAGGCGGCTTTGCGCAGCATGGCCACTTTGGCGGCCAGAATTACTATCACCAAGGTTAGTGCTGTTTTTTTTTAATACATGCTTCATTGTATTCCCCACTGAATTATTTTTACATCTATCTATTTCCTATTCAACATCCATAAATATCTTACCTTATCCTTTGAGGATTTGTGTATTCATCTTTAATTTGTTTTTTATTTGATTCGCTTACATGCTGAATCTATTCTTTCAATAGTGAAATACAATACAATATTAATAGAAAAAATTGTTGATATATAAAGACTGTACTGCTGAAAAATTAGTTCGCAAAAACCGCACAAATATGTTGCAATCAGTTCAATATTTGTGGTTCAGAAGGACAGTGTATAAGTTCTTGTTTAAAAAGGATACATCCTTACATCACTATAATTTTAGCAAGCAATTTGTTTGTGAACAGGTTAATGTATTTTCCTTTAACTTTTTTTTAAGTATTCCAAATTTTTTGTATTGTCTTTTTTTTGTCAGTAAATGTGAACTTTACATTATTGTTTTATTAGAGAAATTTAAAGACAGACAATTACATGTCGAGGTACTCTCGCATGAAATTAAAATAGGCGGCTTAAAAATCAGTTATTACGATCTAGCTGATTATTTTAATGAACCAAGAATATTTCTTGAACTAAATTGGTTGGCAATAGTATTGCAACTTGTGTCTTACACTCGCTTTCATTATTTAGAAGCTGAACCTAGAATACGAATATCAGTATGTAAGACTCATAAGATTGGATTCATACTTTCATTAAGTATCCCATTACAATTATTGTTCATTCGCAGTGCATATTTTAGCCTTATTTTTATTTTCTCCACGCCAAGCATCTTTAACATACGTATCTATCTCTAATTATTCACTCTAATCCTAAATATCTCTTTCTTTCTACAAATTTGCAGACTACTCCAAGCTAACTATTGATGACTTCTCGAAGCTGACCGCGGACAGCGTTTCAAAGATCTCGCCCTCGTTGCATTTAAGCGATAACTACTCGAAGCTGGAGTCGCCCTCCAACTGGTCCCAGGCCGCCTACCATCTTAACCAGTCGGCGGTGGCGGCGGCCAACTACAATGCGGCAGCAGCTCACCATGCAGTCGCCCAGCATCAGTTGACTGATTATGCGGCAGCAGCGGCACATGGCAATGTGGCCGCTGCCTACAATCATCCGCTGCCCGCTCAAGGTCAGGGGGCCAAGTACTGGTCATGAGTTAATTCATGGCCAATAAAAGGAACAACAACCACAACAACATCAACATCAGAAGCCAGTTAGCTGATGATTATTATTTTTTTATGCATTTCAATTAACAGCAGAGAGGCATATGTAAATCGTAGGCATCTATTTATTCGCCCAATATGAAAATCAATCCGCTTAGCTAAATATAAAATATTATAATTTTACTATTACACGGCTTTCAGAGGCGCATTCAGTTAGCCTTTGCCAGGCAACGTGTTTACTCACCACTTAAGTATATTTATTTGAACTTTAGATACAACGCGATATTATTCATAAAATACAGAAATTTATCATAAAATCAATACGTATTTTTATTGAGTTTAAATAATTTCAGAACAAAAGGCATGTACATGTGAGTAATTTGCAAGAAATATCTGAAAAGAATGTTATTATAACTTTGTGCTGGAATGTATCCCGGAAAACAAAGGGTATAATATATATCTTAATCAGCGTCAACATCCAAAACGATATAAAATTTATATTATAATAGTCGCTACCCATCAATTAGGAGGAAATGTACGTTACAGGCAGAAGGAGTCATCTCCGGCCCTATAAAGTACATATGTTCTCGATCAGTGTTACATATATTTATATATATAGGTTATTTTCGTCAGAATTTGTTATGTTTACACGCAGATCAAGTTTGTTTCAAATTTTTGCCTTAGTTGCTTTGACTGACAATCTGATATATTTTGCAATCTATGGTAAATTTTAAACTATGCATTTTGTTATATTTTGAGTTTTTTTGCGATATATTAATTTTGTATATTTAAAAATTCACTATTTTACTTTAATTGAAAATGTGTAGAAGATTCCCTTCTTTCTGAATTATATTTTGATCGCAAAACTTTTGAATTAATAATGTGTACTTATACTTACTTTATACTTACCAATTCTTACTTCTGTCTAAATCTCTAAATTTATTATAAATCCTGATCCAGCCCGTTAAATAAATGAACAACATAATTCAGTAGTTTAGGAGCAAACTGATAATAAGTATGTATATATATATATTGTTTGTTAGTATTATTTTAGGTATTTCATATAATTTGTATATAGATATAACATCTTGTTAGGTGTGTACTATATTTTACAGCGCCATTTCGCGTTGAGCATCCTCTTGTTTTATGCAAAGATACATGTATAGATAAACGAAGTAAATATGTATATTATATATATATTTTAAAATATATATAATATAGATCTAAATACAGTATTTATTCTTTGTTTTCAGTTTTATTTTTTGCATTTGGAATACGTGAAATCGGAAATAAATATTTAAGTTAAATATTGACAACATCAGACTTATAATTACGCACATTGAATATGTTTTTTTATTTAGGATTTATATAATTGTTTCTCTTATTTTTTTGTGGTTATTTTTTGTTATATGACAAAGAAATGTTTAAAATGATTGAGTACATTTTTCTGCTCGATATCTTATTGTCAATTCAATTATTGTCTGTTTCGCTGAAATCTTCTCAAAGTTTCTTAATTATTGTCTTTGACGCAGTTTTTCTTCCAACATTCTCTTTCGTATATACGAGTACTAATATCATAACATACTTTCGTTCGTTATTCGACTTATAACGCTGGTACATTTTTATTGTCATTTTGAACTACACACGTATGTATAATGATAATAATAATAATGATAATAATTATAATAAAACAATCTGTAGGGAGTTGAAAATATTTCAAAAAGGATTCAAGCTAAACACTTTGTGTCCAAATAACGGCATTGGCACTAATTTGCAGTTGGGTTTTCGTTTCTGTTTTTTGGTTTTGTTTTAGGATTTTTATAGTTTCGATATGGTTTAGTTAAGTATTGATATTTAAACGTTCTTTTGCTTTGCACTGTGACATCAGTTACCCAGTTTACATTGATATTAAGATATACATAAATATTTATGGTACGCATCTATACGTATTGGGTGGCACCGAAACTACGCGCAAAGTTCATTTCAAATTTCACATTTGCTCTGTGTAGCCGCGAGTGCTGCAGGTGTGTGTGTGACGGTGACAAGAACTACTCGTAGTACATTGAAAATCGTAAGTCGTAAATCGTAAATCGTAAATCGAAAATCGAAAATACTCTATAATTAACCGTTAATAACCATTATCTTGTATGTGATATAATACTGTTTCGTTATTGTATAGTTCGATTATATAGTATTGTCTTAATAAATCTTGTTGTGTTTAGTATTCGTATTTGTCCATGGACTCACCGTTGCGTCGATAGACGCCTCGTTGCAGTGCTGTAATACGCGGCGGAGTGCCCCACGAGTGGAAGGGTGGATAAGATGGGGGACCGCGGGAGATGGCGGCCGGTCCACTGGGCAGCGAGTTTGTTGAGATGCTGCGCTGGCGTGCAGCAATCGCTGCCGATGAACTGGCTGACTCAATGGGATCCGCATAGATTTTGGACAGACGACCGCGTATGCCAGCACCGCTCCAGTTCATCATCGGTCGATTGGGTAGGAAACATCGTTTACAAACGGCTGCGATTGGTTGACGCAGTCGCTCGTGTTGGGGGTAGTACTCGACCTGCAGTTGCCAAACACACACATTTTGCATTAGTTTGAAGTCATTACACTTGCAAGTGTTTCAACAGATTATACAATAACTATGACTATGCAATGCAATACGCTTCTCTGAAATTTAAAAAACAACCTACGATTATGTGTTTTTACCAGAACACATGCAACTATTGTGAATGTTTCTATTCAATGTTCTGTCAGTCCTAGACACAGACATTTCATAAGACGACTTAAATTAAAGGTATAACACTGAAATTACAAAATAAATATTAATTCCAAACATGCCAATGAGTTTTCTGTTTGAGCAACATGCCAATGTTTAAAGTAATCATCAAACACCGCAGACAAAAGTAAAAAACAAACTTAAATGATACAGTAAATTTTGTAAACATAAACATCATTATTAAACAATACACACTGAAATTATTAATTTGGCTAAATTAGAGACCTGCGCGACTCTCGCTAAATTCAATCCCATAAAATATGAAATTCCTTTGTAAATCGCTCACAGCAAGAAATAAATTTGATAGCAGCTTAAAAGTATGCAACAGTATTTTGTACAAAACTTTCTGAGCACCACCCAAAAGTATGCTACGTATTTTACGTTGCCAGCGGCTACTGGGAACAGTTTAGTTGTTGCAACAACCCTCCTATTACACAAAAAGAACAGAATTTTTTTCAATTTGTATTAAATGCTTAATATAGCTTGGAGTAGCATAAAGCAACAACAAAACTGCAATAAAGTTTGAAGAATTAAATTGTTTAAGTGCTAAATTCGCTCGGATTAGCAATAAAATACATTTGAAAAAGCTCGCCAAAAACTTTTAAGCAGCAAATAAACTGCAGCCAAATGAAAGTTGTGAGCCGACAGCTAACAAAATGCCGGAAATTAGACGATTATCCCCATCTAAATTCGGGTGGAAAGTACTTATTTGGCAAAGCAGACGGAAAATCGAATTTCCGTTAGGCAATGTGACAATCTCTTTGAATATGAGCACAAATTGTACACAGCATTTGAATGTGTTGAAGGAAATGTGAACAAAAATTGGATTGTTATAGCAAATGAATGGCTTTTGTGCACATTTTGATGGATTTACTATCGATTGTTTAGCCCTGAAACTATGAAATCAATATTATTTTCACACACTTCGATATTAAACAAATCACATGCTTGAAAATACGTGTCTCCTTTATAAAAGCAAATCAACAGTCTGTATAGATGCAAGAGAAAGACAGAGAAGAAAAGAAGGTAGCAGTTGAACATGCTCCAACCTAAGAACAGATTATATATAGAATATAAGTAGACACGCGTGATAATTACATTCATTCTATCTGAAGTTTACGACAGGCGAAAGTCAACAGGCGGCTGATCTTGAGTGTGTTTTGAAGCAGGCCTTAACTCCAAAAATAAGAAAACAATAATACGAGATCCACATTCAAGACGCACACACGAAATGAAAACGATTGAACAACAACGAAATGAATGAGGGGAAATTATAAAATTATGCAGCACACATCGAACCATCGCCATTTACTCATACAAATTGCCTGGCACGTCCCGAGCGACTAAAGCGTCCCCTGGCGCCGTCGAAGCCACCTCCGGTGCTGCCGGTGGGGCTGCGCAGATAACGGTAACTGGGCAGAAAGCCAGATCGATATACGGCGCCAATGTGACGCTTCTGTGGCAACGCTGTCTGCTGCTCATGTTGCTCCTCCAGCTCCTCTGCAGCGGCAACGGCATCAGCATCAGCATCGTCCTCTGCATTGGCAACATCAGCATCATTGCCATGCTCAATGCCAAACAATTCGGGATCCTTCGAGGTGTCTATTTGTTGCGGTGATAGTTCGTGTCGAATAGGTTGTCGGTATATATATTTATATACATACAAACAGTGCAATAGAGAAAAATATAGCTAACTGGGTGCAAGGTGCTGGGTTGGTGCATCGGATTGCATCTTCGGCCTGCCGAAGAACTTCGTGTCTTGCAGATATTTTAGTAAGATTGTTAGCAATTCAGATTCGAAATCGGACTCTGCAAGACTATGAGCATAGTTTTTTAATTTGCAATCGCTACTCACCTAGGAAACGCTTCTCGGCACGTCGATAATCATTCCAATCGAGATCAGCGTAGCCAGCATAGCTAGGATACCACCAGTAGCTTTGCATGGCATCAGCATAGTCGGGAGCGGCAGCAGGCAATAGCATCTCCTCCTCGTCCCGCTTCTGCTGTGCTCCATGCACCGGGGATGACTTTAAAGCACCCAGATTACGTTTCTCGGCAGCGCTGCGTTGATTCTGATGCTGTTGCGAGTTGTAGCGTGCCACGGCGGCGACATTGCGTTTGGGTTGCTCCCGATGCGAAGTGGGTGCACTCTGGAGACGGGCCATGGTTGCCAGATTGCGTTTGCCAGCTCCGTTGGGCAGCTGGAAGTCACGTGCCAAGGTGCCCACATTACGTTTGCCGAAGCTCATCAGACCACCAGCTCGGGCCAGGGATCCAATGTAACGCTTCTGTTCGCTGGGCTCACCGGACTCGGCATCGGCATAATCATCTCCCGGCTCGGCCGTGGGCAGTTGTCCGTTCTTGGCCAATGTGGCAAGGCTACGCTTGGGTGCATTTAATAATCCCTGGGCAGCTAAGGCGGCAACCGAACGCTTATCCTCGTCCAAGTAGTCAGAGTAATCGCCCAATGGTTGCTCTTCGCCCACAGCCAGTTGACGTTCTCGCAGCAGATTCTTAAGTTGGTTACGTAAAGCGGATGCCTTCGGAAAAGGAATGGAAAGTGGGGAATAAAAATGGCAATTTCAATTTAAAGCCACAGCAGCTGCTGCCAGGGGCAGCAAATCCTTGGAACGGGCAGGTGACTTACGTGTAGCTGATACTCCGGGCTGGGATTCATGAGTTGATTTATTATCGACTCCATTTCGCAAGGCGATACATTGCCAATATCCTCTGTGGCATTTACGGCAAAAGCGCGTGGTTGCAATGCCTGAAATAATGTTGTTTGCGAGAAGAAGATTGAAGAAGAAAAGAACACAATGAAAAATACGCTCAAATCTCGTTGAAAACATTTCAATTAGCTATACGCGCGCTTTTTTCCTTGCTTGGCCTCTTCTTGGGTAATTCTTGGGATTCACTTAATTGCCACATTTATTTACGCTAAATTAAGTTCAAAATGTGTCGAAGTTTGGCGCATTTGCGCCTCGAATATTGGCTCTTTCCTTCACTCTAACAGCATAATTTATTGTTATCTTTGTTTCACTTTCGGGCACCACTTATCAGCAAACAGTATTTCGCATTTACTAAACTCTGCCAAACTGTTGCTATTTTTAGCATCTTTAAATATTTGAGAGTCCCATTTCAATTGAGCCTATTTATCCCTTATTCTTGAGACTAATGCTTCATAGCAACAGGCCAATAAGATCTCAAAAGACTCTTCACGTCTAACACATTGACTTGGCCAAACAGACGACGACAGCCACAGCTAAGCACATAATATTTTTTGGTTTTCATAGACTCACATGCTAGAGAAAACATTTTGCTAAGGAAAACTCACTTGTAGCGAAAGGATAATGCCCAAGAACAAGTCGCTAACGCATGAGAATGTCCTTCATCCGCCGGGTAGGCGTGAGTTTGCCTGTGTGCGATTGTGTGCATGTGTATGTGTGTGTGTGTGTGTGTATTGTGCGCTTCCTCAGAGGCAAAGACAAATCTTCCGTTTTTAATAACTCACCAGGGCGCGTGCAGGGCTGAGGATATGACTGAGGATGTGCTTGCCGGCGGCGTAAGCACCGTAAATCTCAAACAGAAATTGACAACTACTTATGTGCACTCATGTGTACATGTGAGTGCGATATGAGTGTGTGAGTGCGTGAGTGTGCGAATGTTTGTTGTTCTTTTAGCTTCGCCACAGTTGTTCTTGTTATTAAGCTTACTGACTGCATGTCAGAGCCTTATCGCTTATTAGCACTCCAAATAGTGCCCCCAAGGTGTTTACTAAGTCAACTGAATGATATCTATTAGCATTTGATTCACTGAATAGGTCTTAAAGCTTTCGCAGTTGGTGTAGCAACTTTTACGTTAACTAACCCATAGCTTTATATACGAAGAAGAAGATCTTGATATAGTTATTTTTACTGATGGCAAATGTGAAAGGCTTTCACGACTATACGCAGAAAGACAAATCGATTCGCTAACAATATAATATTTACAAAAGAAGGATTAAGATTCAACTTTCTAGGTGCACCCTTTATATATAGAATTGTGTATTTCATTAACCAGTTTGCTACAATAGCATTTCGAAGGCCCTATCTTGATTGTTTAATTTAGATGTCGATAGCATTTTCGTATTTAAATTGAATTGAATGAAAAATATATAACATATATATATATATATATATACAACATATATATATATATATATATATATATATATATATATATATATATATATATATATGTTGCTCAGCAACACTTTGAAACGCTCTTATAAACGGACTTTCAAATAATTACTTCAGAAATTAACTAAATTTAATCAGGTTGACTAGAATATTATATACTCAGGGATTTTGGTTAAATAATTGCTCAAAGTGAGTCAGTTTCATAATTTTAACTTGCTTTGTCCTTGTACGGATTCCCTACTTCATAAAGAAGTAAATGGATTTTGATTGTAACTGTAATCAGTTTTCAAACATTTAACAAAATATTCTTAATAACGTCTTACAATAACATTTCTACAATTTCTTGGAAATTATGCAATTTAATGTGACTTTAACTACTTGGTTGCTGCATACATTATTATTACAGCGCACCGCAACAATACAATTCCACTCAAATTGTTTATGGTTATTGAATTCCGCACTTTATTGCAAATTAATTTCCTCTTCACGAGTGTCAATAAGCCAATAACCAATGGCAACAACTTGTATAGTACATAGCCGAGTACATGTTCAAATTGAATTTCCTCTTGTTGATTTTGTTGTCCCATCCCGATGTGGAGCCCTTTCATCTTGTGGAGCGTATAAAAAATATTTGCACAATCATAAATGATTGCCATAGTCGTAAATTTGCACAGGAATACCATAAATCGCCACATGACAATGCTGAAAATGTGGCAAAATATTAGTGCATACTTTTCAGCGCACCCGTGATTTTTTGTCTTTGTGTTTATTCATGTGAACTGCGTAGATTGCAAAAACAAATAAGAGATAAACAAGAGCAACAACAAAGAGAACAACAGTGGCTGTGAAAGTGACATGCTCTGCTCTGTCTCTGCATTGTTCTGGAATCTCTCTGCACGCATAAAACTGTCAATTCATGCAAATGCGCGAAAAAAGCATGCAACAAAAATTTAATTTCAAAATTTATGCCTTGAAGATCTTGAAGCCCACATTTTCGCCCCTAAGAACACAGAACCTTAGTGACAGTCCTTCTCATTCCATTCTGACAGTCTCGACGCCCAAATAAACAAAGGCGCTATGAGGCAAAATAAAGCATTTACTATCAACCCAAACATTTTTGTACTATAAAATGAAGCGCAGAAGCCTTGACGAAATTCTTAAGGTTTCTGCACTTGTTCTTCTTTCGGGGAAGATAAGGAATTGTCACAAAAAAACTTGGCACGATGCTGCTCTGAATATATTAAATTTATGTGCAGCTGTCTAAAAACTTAGCGGATTAGTCTTTTCCGCCTGCTTGGATTAACACGACGTTTTAATTCATAGTTTCAGCTTTCTCTTTGCTACAAATAACCAATTTTCTAAAGTCGTTTTTCCTATTTATATCCTAGTTTACTATTACTTTTAATAAGCATAAAGTTTTGAAACAACGTATTTAAAATAATTTTCGAGATTTATAATTAATCAGAGGAAATCATATTAATAGTATGCTTTTTATTATAGACTTTAATTATCACTTTTACATTTACTTTCAAATCTATTTTAATGGAAAGTATTTTTATTTAAATGATTTTAAATGGTTTTCAAAACACTTGAGTTTTCATTAAATGTTGAAGAATGCGGCAATCAATTTGAATTTTTTTTTTTAAGAATAAACTTCTGGGTAAAGCGTGGTCAAAAATTACTATTTAATATTGTGCCTGCTAATTAAAATGACAGCGAATGGAAAGTGTAAAGTGGACAGGTGTCAAAAGCAGTAACGTCCGCATTCACCTGATAATGAATATCTCGCAGCGTAATAAAAAATTAATTAAAGTCCAATATAAAATGTCAATTAAATTTACCGTGAAGTGCAATGAAATGAAAGGCTGTCAGCGGGATATAACAATTGACTTTAATTTGTCCGAAGCGATTTATTTCATTTATATATATTATTGTTCACTAATTGGGTACGTCGCCTTTAACTAACCACTTTCATGCAATCCAACAGATTAATCATCTTTTGACCAAGATTTGTTGGTTTCTAACGAGCTTAACGACAGTCTGCTGTCGACTTCGCGTTCTCCTGATTACTCCCGTGCTCGCTATCATCTGGCTGCCTGTTGAGCCGCTTATGTCGCTTTGCTCCTGCCACAGGATACAAATTTTATTATCGTCAACGTCCGAGCTGGAATGTTTCCATTTGTTGTTGTTGCTTTTCTCGTTTACTTGGGATAATTTAATGACGCAGTTTGTTGCTATTTTCGTTTGGCTTTTCTTTTACTTAAATAAATATTGTGAGGTGGCATTAAAACTTAAGTGCTTTGGCCTCTCCAACATTGTTCTTCGTACTTTGCTCCGTATTGTGCGCCACAGCATCGCGTAGTCCAAAGTGAGCTCAGTGTTTCAGCAGTTTCTTTACAAGGGACTTAAGAAAAGGTTGCAAATTATGGCAGTAATTAATTTTACGCTATTTCTTTTGAAAACATATTTGCTGCTGTTGCTTGAAAATGCACAAAGAAATAATATTAACTGAATAAAAAAGGGCTTCTTCTTTGAACAAATTGCTTCAAATAGACTTTGCTCACGTTGCATAAATACTCTTTATGTTTAATAATACTGCGTAAGTCGAGACATGGTCCATTTCGGAGCAATCACATTAATTTGAATGTCTGTCTACTACAATTTGAAACCAAACGCGTCCATTAAGCAATTGTGCATGTCAGAGCATTATCTTTATATGGTGCACTACCCACACAATTGTAATTGTAATTACCCACGAGAATCCGCTCGATGTACCATTGTTACATGCCTTTATGGTAATGTGTGCCCAGAAATACCAACGTCCTTCACTGACATATAGAAATCTACACACCATGTGGACAATACACAAAGCGTTGGGGGAAGGCCAGCAATTACACACATTAGTAGAATAGAATGCCAGAAGTGGAAAGGCAACAAACAGTGACAGCATTTGCGTTAATGTTACTGAATGGAATTCAATCTGAAATCCTACGCACCACACAGAGCAAGTGGTGATTGATTGTGGCGATGATCCACTCGGAGTTAAAGCACAGCTGTTCCCTTAGCTGGTCTCTGCAAATACATTGATGTCCCTCTTTATACCAAATCAAAGGTCATCAATCAATAAAATGGGGCTCAAGCTGAAATTGCTTTTTCCTTTTTCGTATGCGTAATAAAGTTGTTAAGTCGCTGGTGAAATAACAACAGGTCGAATTTTATGCATATAAAAAACAGTTCCTTAGCTCGGATATACAATATCTTTAATCATTGACCTTTGTCAAATAAAGCAAATGAAGTTGAATACATTTATGAAAGTATTAAATAAATAATATTGTAACTGAAACCCTAACTTAATGTGCACTTTAATCTTTCCACGATTTAAAGCCGAATATTGCTAATGAAATGCACACGTGGCGTATACGTATTTTATCGCAACGCCGAAATGTTGGCAACAGCATTTTTACATCCATTGCCACATAACAAAGGCCATAACAACAAATGCCAGCCAGGACCGTAAAAGCAACAAATGTTTTTTGTGTGCTGCATAGACATGATAAGAGGCGGAGCTTCCTCCTTTCCCCCTTTGCACCACTTTTTTTCGTTGATACTTGTTCTGTATAATTTGAATGCGAGGGCGTTCGTTGCTGGTATTTTAATAAAAATGTTAAGTCAAAGCCAGCTCAAAAACATGACGTCATATTGATATCTCGATATAATACTTTTTTAATATACTTTGACAACAGAAATCCGTGTTTTTATTGAATTGCATAATATTGAGCTCATCTGTTTCTGATTTCAAACATATTACATTCTTAGAAGAGCATAAATAAAGGAAAATATTATATTTCAAACAGCAGTCAGTTTATCAGAACGCTTTCTGAACTATGCGTTGAAGTTAGTTGAGAAATGTTATACAGCGTTTTTGCTACTACTATTAGTTCACTTCATAGTTTGTTAGTTGCTTACCTCGTAGCATTCGCACTGCAAATGGTGCGAGAAAGTAATAAACATGTAAATTGTAATCGATTTTGTGTCAAAAACTAAAATCCATTATTTTCGATTTTATGTTCGAACAGCGCAGCAACAGATAATTTGATTTTGGATTTTAATTCAGATTCAATTTTAGCTTAGCATAAATGAAACTATATGTAGGTTATTAAATTTGACATCTATTTATTTTCATCCTATTCAACAAGTTTGACTGTCATTGCTTAAAATAAAAATAAAATCAAGTGCAATTATGACTTCTTTTTATTACTTGCAACAATACAAATCATTTAAAGTTTGAATCGAAAAAAGTTCAATGACAATCATCCAAAATACATTAGATTGTTTTATAAAAAGAAACTTAATTAAAGGTAATATTTACCAATCATTGAATGTACGAAACCTGCGTACCCCAAAACTTTTCATAAAGTTTCTAGACAGTTCCCCCCAAGTTAAGCAACAATTGTTTGGCCAATGTCTGGTTGATGCGGTTCGATAAGTAACCAAGCTTCAAGTTCAGTTTTCATCTGAGCAAATACAAATACAAATACAATTGCTGTGCGGGAGGCGCGTGTATGGGGAAATTCTTATTCAGGTGTGAATTCTCAATTACGCGCAGCTTACAGTTGTCTTCCCAGTTGGCGCTTGAATTCCGCTTTGTTATTTATGGCTCAAGACAACGGCAACAACAACGGCATGAAAAGTCTCACATACATACTTGCAGTCATAAAGTTGAGAGTGTTCGAGTGTTCAAGAGTCTATGTGGGTGCCTGATGTTTGCCCAAGATAATGAATATTTGCTAGCACTCAGCGTACACATATATGCTCACCATTTGCATTTTCATGAATGTTGATTATTTTTATAACATTTTGCTTGCCTTGGTTAACGTTGCGTGTGAGCAACATTCAGTATTTAATGAGACGCAATGATACGATATCATAGCGCAGAGTACAGCCTAGTTCCCATATCGATCTACTGTCTAATTCGATTTGCATTCCGCATGCAGCCGCCATGATTGTTATACAGTCGTCATAAGTGCCTGCAACATTCATGACGCAGAATCACAGCATAACACTGCACGCTTCAGTTACATCAGACAGAACAGACGGCAAGTCAATCCGAATACATGTGCATGGCGTTGTCTTTGTCTTTGTTCGCTTATCAGCGCATTCTTCACACACACACAAGACGGATGTGCATCCTCGCCAAGCGTCGAACAGTAAAGGATTTAATAAGCGTCAGTTGGCATACGCGCCAGTATATGTTGAGCAACATGCGCGCATTGCAATTAACTTGACGTAGTTGCTGCTGTCAGCAGCAGCATTTGAATTGATACACATATCGCCTGCAGTGCTTTGATTTGCGTCAGCAAATCTTGATGTACAACTATAGTGTGTGCGATATTACTAATTATAAATCAATCCATTGCACAAAGAATTGAATACTATATTTTAAGTGCCGAACATAAGCTGAAGGATATTGCATAACCTTTGAACTTATTCAAAAGTATTTAAATTACTTATATAGTAAGTACTAAAGCTAAAGTCAAGTGTGACTCTACCCTCTACCCATTTTTAATAAAACAAGTAAGAATGCTACAGACGAGTGCGCTCGACTGTGATATACCCGCTACCCATTTTGCATAAAAGCAAAACACTGCGGTATTATTCCTAAAATATATCGAATTAATACACCGCAAAAATACTGAATCAAACCAAAGGCTATGACGTATAGTGATATAGTATTACATTGAAAGTACACCATAGAGTTCAAAATGTACCAGATTGTCAGCCGATGCAAGACAGTTTTGCCTATACAAAAGTATTTCTTTAATTATTTCTATAATTTTTATCTGATCGAAATCAAATTTACAGAAACCAGAAGAAAAAATGTATTATATGTATCAACAATTGCGAATCATGATTGAACTCTTGTTATCCGACTTTTATCGATTTGCGGGGCGAAAGTGAAGGTGGCAAGATTTTGAAACAAACTTGATCAGCGTGCAAACATAACAAGTGCTGTGGATCTTGGTGTTCATACGGACGGATAGTTGGACAGATATAAAAAAGTTATTAGTAAAGTAAATTAACCCAAAATTTTTGTGGTTATTCTTTGATTATTTTTTCAAATTGTTCACTTAAAGATTACGCTTGCTTTTCGCTTTTATTTCAAAATATTTAATCTTACAAATGTAAAGATATACATTTTCCATCCACATATTTACACCGTTTGCAGAAAACTGACCTCCGCACAAATAGAGATAGATACCTAATTGATTAAAGTAATCAATCAACTGAAAGTACTGTTTACTCTCGTTATGAATGTATTTACCACCATAGCAACAACCTTAACTAAGACAGTTTGATAAACACTTTATACCACTGCTAAACAACTTTAATTACGCGCCAGCTAACCGCAATTAAGCTTCTTTGCCGAAGCTTCCTTCTTCTACTTTTCCTTCCCTTTATTAGTCCTGTCACTTGAGCTGTTTCTAAGTACTTCTCCTTCAGTTTTGTTCGTCCTATTCCTTTGTTGTGGAAGCTGTAGTTTTAGCAACATCTGTGTAATTTAATGCAATATCAAAACGCTTGAGTCGCTTCATTCCGAGTAATAAGTTTCAGCTGGAATAATGTGGCACATGAATTTGAAGACTGCAAAACTTTAATTAAGCCGAAAGCAAAAATGTGCAACAAGCAATTTGCGAGAAAAACAAAACTCAGATTTGGAATGTTATTTTTCAAGCACAATTTTAATTTCACCCTCAGTCACGCATTTATGACGGACAGCTGTCTAGAGGTTTCACACGGAAAAAAGGATTTGGACAGGGACACAGACACGGACACGGACAGGTCACAGGACCGCAGGCAGCCGCTGACAAATGCCAACAAATGTCAGCAGGCAACAATAGAAAATGTTGAACTTACCCCATAAATTGTTCAATGTTGAACTGCAGTATGAAAAAAAACAAGCATGAAACTTGCAAAGAAGTTAGTCGACTATGAAATACTTGTTACATAAATCAGGAGTTTTTAACGAATTCATTTTTAAGCAAACCACAGTAGAGATAGAATGTCTATTCACTAGAATATTGATTGAGATAGATGGACTGTTAATCAAGAACCAAAGTAAATATGCATTTCCGTTTTGATTGAGATATTGCATACCCAGTATAATAAATACTGAAAAGAGTAAAAAACAAAGTGCACTCTGGGCCAGTTGCACGTGGCGCTTGGACCAAGAGCAACTCGTCGTGTTGAGAATGGCAATGGACCAGTTTGTGGCCGGTGCAACCATGGTAGCCACAATGGCAACTGTTGCAGCACTTCCTGCGCCCCGGGGAGGCGTGACAGCAACATAAATTACTGCACAGCGAAGGCGTTTGCTGAGTGCAACTGAAATATTGCAGACAATTCAGTTCGCCGTTAGCTGAACAGCTGTAGTAGCTGTAAGTCAAGTGCATTCTAAGTAAGTGCTTACTGTACTTGGGAGCTCACTCAAGTGCCACCCATTGTTAGTTAACATTTTAATTTTGTAATTGTGTGGGAAAACTTGCACTGACTAACAACAGGAATGTGTGGCAAGCCAAATGCCTGCATTTATGTGATTAGATTGTGTCATTAATTATAAAAGAGTTATAAACATGAGTTATAAAGAGTTATAAACATGACAGACAAAAAAAAGAATATTTTATTAACTAAATTAACATGTATGCAGAAGTTTAATTTAATAATTGCAATGGATGAGCTAGGCTACTGCTTCCGATAAATTTTGTAATGTATCAATTGCTTATTAAGAAACATGTAAAGACAAAGTGAAATACAAATTTAATCACAATACTTTACATCTCATCGTCGTATGACTATAGAAATTTTTAAGTTCATTGCAATAATAAATATGGCTATTGCTTTGATAAAATATCTATAGTGTTTAAATATTTTCCTAGTCACAATTATGAATTAAAAATGTTGAGTTGAGATGTATAAAATCTCTTCGTAGTATTTCTAATTACATTTTGTTGGTCTGGGAAGGATCTAACTTAAATTAAATATGATCCAAAAATTTGTCATTTTGTGAAATATAACATACAAATTTAATTACAAAACTTTAATTTTTTTTTATTATATTACGTAATACAACATTTTTGTATGCTCACGTTTTTTAAGACTTCTATTTAATAAACTATATAATTTGTAATTCATTTTTTTCTTTTGAATTTATAATACATTGAAGTTTTTTCGTTTTTAATGTCATAATTTTTATGTGGGATTTATTTGAGATTTACTGAAAGTGTATTTTAACACAAATATTACTCAATTCCTAAATAACAGAATATAATTTTGCAATTAATTAATTTTCGGATTTATATATATTTTAAAAATCTTATTCATTTAAATATTTTTGTAATATACTTTTGCAGCTCAATGAACGCCTACGCAGTTTTCATTTTTAGAATGACAAACAATTTGTACACAAAATAAGACAAAAAACCTTTTTGCTCTGGTTACTTTTGCTGATCCCTTGGCAAATTCAATTGAAATCCGCATTTATTTAAATACATAATGGTATACGCGAGTACGATAAAAAAACTGGTTGACGATTTTGCAGGAAATTTACGCCTCGACGCACACACGTCCATGTCCATTTGCTAGGACAGATAAACAAACGCACACACAAATAGAACAACGAAACATTAGAAGAGACAGCACGAGGACCAGAAGAAAAGCCCTGCTGAAGTTGCGTGATAACTGGGCACCGCGGTAATATGAAATTGAAAATATAATCCCTGCCTAACGGTACCCCCTTGCATCCTGTATGTCCCCCATCGACTTACAGCATTGAGTAGCATTGAGAGCAGCAGCAGCAGCCACTTGCTCCTCTGTGCAGTTTTGTGCACGGCCTGCATTGTCCTGGTTGTGATGGAAAGTGCTCCTCGTTGACAGCTAAGGCCGAATTAATTTGTTTTTTTTTTTTTGGGTTTTATTAGCGACGCGGCAAGACGCGACGTGAACGTTGAGCGTTGAACAAGTGGAAGAAGAGACGACTTGGAACACTCTTGCAAGTCAAAATGAACGCCTAAAAGTATGCAACGGTGAATTCAATTGTGCACAATCACTCTCAAACTGTTTGTAACTTAAAAACGGACAGCGTCTCAGCTGAGTGTCAGCTTAGCTCCGAACACGTACGCAAGCAAGTCTTTCGTTTGACTGTATCCTGCACGCAGGACACGCTGCTATTTATACTGGCCCATTGTCGAACACGAACCGAACCGAACACAATGCCCGGATAAACTGAGAACGTTCGGCACCTCGAATTACTCTCTCGGGTCGTAACGAGAGTTGCAAAGTTCCACAATCGGCATCTGTTGCTAGTTGGCAAGCGGCTTGCAGGCTTGCTCCGGCAGCTCCTCCTTCTGGCTGTGTGCTGCTTATGTAGGTAATGACGTCATAGCAGCTCGCTTTCAAAGTGTAACTTGTTGGCATATTGAGGGCAAGCATGCAGCACAGTGGCAACAACATAGCTTTGCAAAAGTATAAACCCAAGTTGCACAAAGCAACCCAAATATATAGCTGAAGCTTACCCTATACTCATAGGAGATTCACGACAATATAGTAAACCCCTTTTGCATTACATTCCGTTAAATCGTAATTCAAAACATATTTTACATTTTCACATTATATTTTCCATTTTGACCAACTGTGCGAGTGACTCTTTGCCTTCGGTTAAAGAGAGTTAAATGTCAATTCTCTTGCGTGCCTATTTATCCATATGCCAAGGCTCTCTAAGGACCCGTTTGTTATCCAGTCAGTTACAGCACTTGCGCAACGCTTAGCACTCAATTAAATGAGAAATGTGATTTTTCAAAAGCATTGATATACCGCCAAGCTTCCTCCATTTTTAATTAGGCAGTCATAAAATTTTCTCCAAATTATATGTGACACTTTTCTACTGGATTTAAATTCCAAATCGAAATTCAATATTGTATTCCCATGTGCAATGAAAGTCAAAATAATTTAAGTATTTTAAAATTAATTAAGTTTTAATATTGATTTGCGAATCTTTTAAATAATTATATATATATATATATATTATTTCAAGAATATCTTAAAATTCCCTTTGATTAATATTTTGTCCTCATATTTTTCTTTCGATTAATTTTAAATATAATTTCATTCGGTTATTGCATTATTCGCATTATTTAACAAATTCAATTGAAACGTATATGAATTACTTAAAATTATTTTCTATTAATAAATAGGGAAGTATTAACATACAAATTTGTTTTGTAAGGGCTTTGAGCTTTATTTTTATTTTACGCATTTTTTAAATATCATTGACGTAATTTATTTTTATGTCGTCACATGTAAAATAAATACTGAGAAATCTAAATAAGAAAACAATGTGCGAACAGCTGAACTACCATAAATTATTCTCACCACATGCATTAGGGCAAATCAAATAAAGATACAAACGTTTTCGGCCTACAGCTGTTGGGGATTTTCGAATAAAAGTCATACCTATATAAGCTGGAGTGATCTCGATAATTAAAAACAGTTTAAATTATTTCTTTGCAAAGTAACATTAACAAAACAACAGAATGCGTTTCTACATCGTGATTGTATTGATTGGATTGGTTGCTGTGGCTGCTGCTCAGGGACAGCAGGAAGAGCAGGATAACATTGAACTATCTCAAGGCGATCAGCAAGACCAGCAAGATCAACGAGATCAACAAGATCAACAAGATCAGCAAGATCAACAAGATCAAGATGATCAGCAAGATCAGGAAAGTGGCTCCCAAGGCGATCCAGAGGGTGGCTCATCTAACTTTGAAAGCTCTGGAGACAACGAATCAAGCGATAACGCCGATGTTGCTGATAATGCTGAAGAGAATACTGATGATTCCGTTTAAACACCTTTAAACTTTTCCTGAAACTTATTCATTAAATGTCCTGTTTATAATATAGTTAAATCGATTTACTTTTCTATAGGTTATTTACACATATGACGGGAGTAAAAGGTGAAACAGTCAATAGTCAACTTAATCCCAAAAAAAATAAATTTCTTAGCCAACATAAGCGAGTTTCACGCCATATGTTAGGCACTCGTATCGTTTCCCCCTGCTTCCGCAGTGCAAAGGATACAGAATGTTAATGCAAATACTTAAATAAAATTATGAAGCGTAAACACAACGTCAGCGGAGCTGCGCGTAAATTGCACAAAGTGCACCTTACGTTCATATTGAGAAATACAAACACACAGACACACACACAGACCCTCGCACCTCACATACTCACACTATGAGAGGACAGCAGGCAACCGCGGGCTCTCGTCACGCCTCAATGCAGATTTCAGATTGCACGCCGATATGCAAGAGGCCACGAAGCTGAAAACCGGCCGGGACTAAACTAAATTCAGTTAACGCACGTCAAATAGAAATTCATGCGAAGGGGTTGCAGGTGGTTTGCCGGTCGGTGCAAATGTTTTTTGCGGCGGTGCGGTAGCGAAGGCAATTGTTTCAACGTAGCGAAGCATAAAATTCGGTTAGTACAGCACCAACGCCAGCAGAGCACAGCGGCACAGTCTCCTGTCCAGGATGATTTCACCTCATCCTCAGCAGCATCGTCAACTGGGCGCATAAAATATGCAGGCTGATTATTTGCGGCGATAAATTGTTCTAAAAACATTTGCCATTGAAGTCAATTTTATATTAAACCAAGGCAAATATTTTATGAGAGTTCCACAACGGGTAGCAGACAAAAAGATTTTAATTTTAAATATCACATGACTTTGGTAGAACGCCTTCTCACAAACCGTTTTCATCGTAGCAAACCACAAATACTTTTAAACAAAATGTTAAATTTCAAAATGAGGTGAGTTGCATGATTGGAGTAGAAAAGAAAGTATTTTACATGCATTTAATAAGAGAATTAATCAAATTAATAAATTAGTGAAAAAAAAAATAAAATTAATTTGAGCAGTATATTAATTTCAAATATAGACAACACAATTCAATTCATGTGTGGAAAAATACTATTCTCATTTTGTTCATAGTTGAGTATTAAAAGCAAGTAATAAAGCTTCAGCCGATTGTGCTCGACTGTGATATACTATCTACTCATTAATAATAAAATAAAACAAGACAGTAAGTACTGACTACCCAAGGCAACATGTCTGGTATATCTGATATACCATTACATTCAAAGTATACTATAAATTACAAAATATACCACATAGTCAACCGACAGAAGCAGCCGTGTTTTACCTTTTTCTGCATGTAACATACATTTTTCGTGTTTCGTGTAGGCCCAAAATTATGAGTATAAAAATTCTAACAACACTATCGACAGAGACCCTTCATGAGGATTATACGAAAAGTAATTAATTGAATTTTAAAAGTATATTTTAATATACATATAACATACAGAAATGCCCACTTAAGTTCACAGGTTAATCAATTTTGGAAGACTTGTTGCCGCCTCGAAAATTGGCCATCACTTTAACAAAAACGTGTAGCGTAAACGTGAAACTTACTCTGTTCATATTCATAATACTCTGGAGCAGCCCTCCCCATTGTGTACGCCCCCTATAATAACAACATCACTAGTTCAATAGGCATCAGATGAAAACTCGTTTTGAAATCGCCTAGATGAGGTCACGCTTTAAAAATATAACACACACGCTTACTCTACTACATAGAAAATAATTCTAATGCAAAAATTCGAATTTTAAATCATCAAAAAAAACACTTTCTGGCCGCTATTGTGTTTGATGGCTATGGCAGCAAAAAGACCAGAACCAACAGCATTCGAATTGATGTGTAATAAAAATCATGGCAGTGGCTGCGATAAGTACGTGTACGCCAAAAACTCGTCGAGTCGCATATATCATTATCACAGCTAAAGCAAGCAGTGCCGACGTGTTTTGCATTATAATCGAGGACCCAGCAGACTGCATGGCAGTTCCATTGCTAATTTGTTATTTAAATTAACAATGAGAATAACAACAACGATCGCATAATATATACAGAAATATAAAATAAACAACTTCAGTCTGCGTGTTGTTAATTAGCTGGCTCTAAGAGCCGGTCTGTGATCTCTATACTCTTTTTTTATTTTTGCCGAACACGCCCAGAACTGGTGGCACCTCGGTCTATACTGAGTATGAGTAATAGACGGGAATTATCTGACAGACCCCATCTGGCTTTCGCTGTTCTATTGTTTAGCTGTCTAACTGTCTACCGTTTGCTGTAATTGGCTGCCACCGCACATATTCGTAAGTCAAAATCGAAATCAAATAAACTGAAAAGAATTGCAGGTGTCACATGAGATGTAATTGGACATTAAACGTTAGGCTAATAGTGCGATGTGTCGCGCATATTTCATAGAATTAATTAAAGGCGACTTTTATGGCATTGGGTAACCGTTTCAAGGCGTTTACAGATAGTACATAAAGTCTTAAGAAATGCATAGAGTGTTGAAATATATATAGTAAGTTAATACATGTTCTGTCAATAAATATATTTTATGTTCCTCTGTTGCTGTCTCATATTCTGAGCTCAGCTTTTCAGTTAAGATATTTGTCAGCATGTTAAATAAATTCAACCAACCATCAATACAAGTTTTTGAATACCAAGATGAGAAAACACAGCAATTGTTTATCTCGCAAATATGAAGGTATTTTGATACCATAACATATTATACATACTAGCTACAATTTGAACAGCTTTCTGAAACTTGTTTGCTGTTTTTTATAATCAATGCTAATTAAACAACAAGTCTCAGCTGTTGATATAGAAATCTAGAAAGATCGTATACAGTATATTTCGAAAGACAGTAAATAATATCAAGAGTTCCAGTTCGCCAATTATAAATGATAAGGTAATCCACACTGAAAATCGATCAATTTTAATTTACAAGCTTTATTTGATTTCAGTTTTTACGAAATTATAAGTTAGAGATTCTTCTTCGTTTATCATATCTCAACACAGAATTGGAAAAAAACATAAAATTTAACTTATAGAAAGAGAGGAGACAGAAAAGTAGAGCAAAGTATATTTAAAGTTAGTAGTGGAAATGAAAGTTGTAACTAATTTACATATATTTGGAGTGTTTGACTTATTTTATACATAGATACTTATGTTTTACATAGATTTTACATTTTAGACATACATATACATCATTATATCATTGAACGTACGCTGTATAACGCATGTACACACATTCTTTAGCCCTACTTTTTATTATCATCTTCGTCATCATCGCCAGATCATTCAATTAATTATTTTCCTACAGTTTATTGTGAATTCATTTTGCGCTCTCTTAATAAACTAAAAGACGAAGCAAATATTAAAACAAATCTGCTTACAAAATGTAAATATTTTTTTTTTTGTTAAAGATATATATGGAAATATATATATTTTTATATGTATATTTTTTGATTCATTTTTCATTTGTGAGGGCTAGTTAGGAATGTTTTATGTTGCTTAAAATTCAATTTGTTCGCTACGTACGTTATATGCTTTATATAGATGAAGAAGCAGTCATGGGAGAAGTATAAAAATATCAACTTTTCTTCTTCGCCTCATACATCTATTGAACCACGCACCCACACACTGGAGCCACACAAACCTCGATCCGGTTTCATTTCATGCCATTCTATATCTATTCCATGTCTGTCTATCTTTCTGTTTCGGTTTCTATTCGCATCTCACGACATGCTCTCAAAGACGGGTACAACAGGTACAACAACAACAATTAAACGCTATGCTAATAGGGAGACCTTCTTGTCTCAGCCCTCTTAAGGCCTGGCATGATTCCCATCTACAGATTTATTAGCGTCACAATTAGATACGTGAATAGAGCTCCTGTTGCTGTAGTGATTGTTGTAGCTCCCGATTGACCGCTCACACCAATGCCGGCCAGCGCTGCATCCTTTGAGGACATGTTTTCGGGCGCATCATTTGAGTTGACTTCGTTGTTGGCATCATTTAACGTTTTTTCCAGCGAGTCCGGTCCGGAATGCTTTACGCCCATGTGCTCAATACGCACTTGCGGTGGCTCATTGATGGGCGTAGGTTCGTTGTTGATGGTTGTAGTTGCGTGTGTCGTCGTTGACGTTGTCGATGTAGTGGTTGTTGTCGGCACCACGGTACCATTTTCAATCCAATACACTGGACTGAACTCCATCTTCACATCCTTCAAGTAGCTCTTACGCACCTGTAAAATTAATATACGAATTAATTTAGTTTCCGCTTTAATATAATATGACTAACTTACCTCTGCGTTGATCAAACGTGAGACGCTCTCGCTGTCATAGTAGAAGGCAGAGAGTTTGGCAGAATAGGGCGAATCTAGAGTCACGTAGTTGCCACGCAGGGTCACATTAATGGCTGTTCCCGGCCAGAGTTTGGAGTAGACGGCTTTATTTTCCCGCCGTTTCTCGCCATGCTTCAGGGCCCAGTTGATCTCCGCTGGAGTGTCAACATTCTTTTCAAAGATCTTGGTAGGCAAGCCCTTGGCGACACCGTCATGGGCTCCCCAGTACTGCATGTAGTCAAAGCTGTAGCTCATCACCATCTCCACGGTGTCGTAGGTGTCACCGCGATTTTCTAGTTTGCCAGTAGCTATATGGACAATTCAACGTAAACATTAATTAGCATACAAATTGTCATAAGTACGATGTGTTCACTTACCCAATTCGGTGGAATTTTCGCGTATAGTGATACGACCGCCATCTAACTTGATGTCACGCAGCTCGTAGCGGAAGGGTTCCGTTTCAATGAGAAGTTCACCATCATCGTAGTACTTCTCCATTCCGTTCTCCACAACCTTGATTTTGCCAAGACCCACCTGCTCCAAGCGGCCCAGATAGTAATCAGCCCCGTGTTGTGCTCCATCGCTGGTGTCATGCTGTGCCCGGTGGCGTGCAACATAGGTGTCGTCACCCACGCGAATGGCACCCACAGGAATGCCCACATTAAACTTTCGCCACGGCTTCCAAGCGATCTTGCCGAGATGTCCCTTATTCATCAGCACATCGAAATGTTGGTTGACACTGCGCTTGGCGAGAGCTGCCACACACACATGCTTCTGTTGTACTTTCTCGGTGTGACCAGATGTGGGCACGCCATCGATGACCACACGGCAAACGTAAATGGGATAATGCTCATCCTCCGATATGAATTTGCCACCCTCGACCGCAAATTGCAACTGCTTGGGATCCTCATAGGTCTCCCACACCAAGGTGCTGGAGGTGACAAGTTGGCCAAAGGATGTCGAAGCATTCGTGAACGTGAACACCGAATGCGTGAGACCCTGCATGGGTGTGATTAAATGCAATAATGTCAGAAGGCATCCAACAATTGCAGTATTGGAGCGGGAGGTCATTCTCCTGATTGTACTTCGTTTCGTTTGGTTTTTGGTTCTGCTCATTGTGTTTAGGTCCACTGTGGTTTGATGAGAGTTCTGCAAAAAAGGAAATACAAAAATGTAATAAGTAAACATAGCATTTCATTCTGGTTTAACAATTTATGTTGAATGTAACTATTTTCCTTGCTGTTCTTAGTAAGTTTTTAGCTGTTTTATTTAACCTTTTTCTTCTAAGCTATGGTAAAAGTCTAACTTAATCAACAGTCAAAGCTTTTATTAATAGTATTGACGTAACTGTCCGATTATCTTAGCTTGCCATCCTTAATAGACTTTCTCTACCCGTTGATATGGCTTTTAGTTAACTACAATGCGAGCAAGTGCCAATGGCAATCAGCAAAGCCAACACATACTGTCTCGCACCAAAAGATTAATCCAACTAGACCGAAAACCATGTCGGAAGTTCGCTTGGACGACTCGAACGCCATTGGCAAACATTTTTTGCCTTTACCGAGCGTCCACATTCGAAGCTTAAATGGGATAAACAATGGTCGGCAAAGATGTAACGGAACCACATTGTGAAACGAAAAACAATTCACTTAGCATTTTACAACAAACACCAAACTTATTTGCTTGTGCAGCGGGTTGACCACGTCCGGCAGACATCTCTGATCATTAGGCGCGTCAATGTCAGCGACAGAACCAGCACAGACCACTTCAGACCTTAGTCAGGGACACAGTACATGAGTCGAGACATTGTTGTGCTCGCCAGGGGAGTTTGGGCTGTCCTACCAATAAATTTGCCACTTGTTTGCGCAACTTCATCGGCAACTGACACATGGAGCGTATACGTAACATGGCAAGCATTTTAGCCAAAGTTGTGGACTAGTAACCACCCTGCACATCATTCTAAGTATATTTGCACATTCTATCGATACAGGGTATAGGGAAATGCTGCTCCGGAAGTTGATACGACACCATGTTTATTCATTAGCAGCCATTGTGAATGGCTTGCATCCTGTCAGTGGCCAACAGAACTCTTCGCTCCGTCTTCGTCACGCCCCCTTTTCGACACTCTGCATTGTGTGCTGGCTTTCTCTGCAAGGCATCGTCTAACCTTAGCGCTTGACCTTAGGTGTGCTGTACCTCGCTTTGTGCCCCCCTTTCTCTCTCCCCCCTCTGTGTTGTAGTGTCCGCTCACTGTCATTGTAGCCACTGTCTGCAACGGATATGAGATGATAAGGTTACATGCAACATCATTTGTTTGCCTGACAAATGATGTGTTATTGTGATAGTGTTTCTAAAGCCAACGTCGGGGCATGCAACTTTCGAGTGCCTCGAAAAGCGAGGGGCGTTGAGTTCAAGTGACGTGAGTCAAAAATTTAAATAATTCACACAACTCGAGTGTGTGTGTGAAGTGCTGCCGGTTGCTGCAGCGATTGTTGCAGCAAGTGATGGATGACGATGCTGCTGCTTCAGACCTGAAAGGATTACAGCGATTACAAGATACATTTCAAATGTATCTACATTTATTTTGACTTGAAGTTCACTAACAGAGACATCGAATGTTCGTTAAATAACTTAATTTAATTAGATAAAATTACTGTTTGATGGAATATCGAAAGTTTTCATTTAATGAATACAAGTAGAGAATATTTGTGAAAATTGAATTATTTATATTTATTTATAAGTTATAAATTTAATTAATCTTTTATAAAAATCTTGAATTTAATGCCGTTTTGTGTGAAAATTTAACAATTTATTACTCATTTGGTAGTAATTCCAGTGACCAGAGAGTGACCAATTAAATTATTCTATTATAATTTAATCACGAACTTTATGGGGTGTCGTATGAATCACACAGTGTACAATAACCTTTAAATTTAAGCTCAAAAGCAAACAAAATTAAAAGATTGTACTCTTAAGCTTGGGTCATGCTCCGGAATGTGACCAAAACCATAAGATGCACGAACACTCACTTTGCAACTCGTTACTTAATGCGCTCAACTACTGTGACGCATGACTGAAAGAGATGGAAAGAGAGATGGAATTGAAGAACTCTTGAGCGGAAGTAACTGTCATAAAGAAGCAAAGGGAGGGAAGGGTGCACGTAGTTGAGTTTGTGTTGGAAATAACAAGACCATAAATTGACCTCTGGTAACCGCAGAGTTTGGCCCCCTTTTCTGCGCATGGCAATAAATATGCTAAAAATAGCAAAGCGAATTAAGTACATATAACCCAAGGAAATTTACTTATACCAGTATACGAAAATTATTTAAGGCGCAGTCAATGCAATATCGCTGCAGTCGGTCTCAGCACGTTGCAGGCAGATAATGACCCGAGTATAGACGCAGCCTCGCCAGAATTCAATTGAGCTAGCTGCTGGGAAAAACTCCGGTGAAAGTTCATGCTGCCTTTTATTAAATGAAATAGCTGCAAGTTTGCAACTTTTCTGGGCAGCTAACGGAGGGGGCAGCTGCAGGTTGTAGTTCATTTAGATTTACGAGGCTGGTTTTGTTGAAAGGTCTGCGGGTACAACATACCTCGAATAAAGAAGAGAAGGCAGAGTGCAGTGAGGCAACACTGCGCCACTTTAATTGGATTTTATTGAACTTTGACTCTGACCCTCATAGTTGCTGCAACTGCAACAAGTTGTTGCTGATCGGACTGTCCGATAGGCGAGCGTGTTGCATATGCAGCAAACACAAGTACACTCAATTATGATCCGTTATGGATACTGTTCACTTTTCATAATGTGCTATGAGGGCGACCCGCGCTTCAATCAACTCAATTTGCCACTGCACAAAAGGTTTACCGCATTGACTGTGCCACACACTTGATTTCTCACTTCTCAGCTGAGAATTAGACACTCGCCAAAGTTCAGTGCACTTGTTGGGGTCATTAAAGAATCGCTTGATTGCTTCGTAAACAAAAATTAATTAGAAAGTCATTAACAACTATTTGACCCCAGCCAAATTGAAACCTTCCTCCCAACAGACTTTGCTGTACGTGCTGACGCTTGGCGTTGGGCGTGGGAATGTAGCAAAAATATAATATGATGGCATAAGAAACAGAGATAGAAAGAGAGAAACACAAAACACATTTCCAGATTTACGACACTCGGATAATTGATGTAAAGTGAAAAGTTGTCTGTAAAATTCAATTACAATTGAGAGTTGGAAGTGACCGAAAGGTGGCTAAGCTTTGCTGCTTTGATTAAGCAATAAATCAGACTGCAAATGTAAGAAGCAACAATTGAAAATGTATCTTCGAATAAAAGCAGAGAAAATGCTTTGAGCAAAGAAAGTAATTAAATTCGATTGAAATCAGAGCATAGATTTAATTAAGATTGCTCGAAATAAATGTGGAAATAAATAAATATTTAAATATGTCGAATTTCTTTGCACGCAATATTAGTGTATTGTTTTAATGTTGCTATTGGCTAAACTATAATTAAATATGTATGCGAGGCAGTTAAGTTGCAACAAGTATAAAGTGAATAAAATGAATATTTACACAACTATCGATTGTGTAATTGCTCGAGTGTGCTCCAGTTGAGAAAACTAGGTGTACAATCAATTCAATGATTCCATTCAATACTCGTAATTGTGGCCGACTGTAATCTGTATCCGCAGTCTATTGAGCCACTTTCAGGCCAGGCCTGATAAATGTTTTTTCAATTTGCAGTAGAAAACTTAATTGATAGTTGAGTCTGGAATTTGGTTGCTGGTTTTGCTCTGGCGTTTCCTCAATTATGGAATGCCAATTCCAGGCAAAAAAGCAAACGACAAGCCAACGACACGACATAGTGTCATAATTGAGCTTGAATATGAATTGAGTTGAGTTTCGCTCAATGACTTTAACAAAGTGTTTTTGCATTTGTTTTGTTGTTGATCATCAATTGGAATTGTGGGTGGCAACAGCAGTCAAAAGTGCATCTTGGGTTGGGCATTGTAATTGCTTTCTGCTATTAAAAGTGCCTCTAGGCAAACCTGCTGGATCATTCACCAAGATTTATAATTGCTTATTGGATTTACAATAGTTGATAACAGGTGATGATGATGATGACGATGTCGTTGCCTGCAGTCGCCTTCTTACCACACCTACGCTAATCGCCCAAATATAGTTATCGATTGTTTATGCAACAGTTGCACAAGGCACTCAGCACAGTCCACAACCGTTGCCCCAAGCGAGCGACGGACAGTTGTTCAAGTGCCGTGCGGCATGTGCCGCAGTTTTTCTCTGATGTTTTGTCTGTGGCAGGCAAAATCAAAGAAAAAACGAAATTACAGTGTTGCTCGCTTGTTGCTCTCTTGGCTCAAACAGTTGTTAACTTAATTAAAGTGCACAGCGTAAAGGTAACAAGAGATAAGCACCAAAGCAGCACGTGGTCCAAGCTGAGGCGACTACTCAAAATCCCCTTCGTTCCTAAGCTGAATATTTGACGAGGTTCTAAGTTAACAGTTAAAAGGGCACAAACACTTGGCTGAGTACGTGTTCATTTCATTTTACCTTTTTATCACACTTTTTACTTTCTGTCGTTTTTATGACATACATTAAATTCATTTATATTCCCTGCGTATAATAACACTGTCTATATAGCATATGAAATAAAATAAAAAAACCAAAAATTACTGAACTTTACTTATTTCCATTTTTAAATCGACAAATTCGTATGCTCTAGTGTATAGAAACAATAGATCAATTATAAATGTGATATAATAACACCTTTTTACTCACGTTGTGACTTGTTCGTAAAACAAAAGCACATCAGAAAATAATTGATGGCAAAATCCGCTCACGCAATAATTCGCATTGCACGTGTTTTAATTAATCTTGTTAATTGTGTGTGTGGAAGTATTTATTTGTATTATTAAGCGATGGGTACGGCGTACTTTGTTGTCAACTATTAGCAACTTAAATTTATATTTTCAGCAAATTTTTTAAATATTTTAAATTCTGCAGCAAAGTTTGCTTAAATCTTTCAACAAGTTTTAAATTGCATTTTGTTATTTCATGTACTTGCCTTGCGTCATCTTTAAGTCTTGTTTACTTTATTATATTTTCATTATTCAACACATCTTCTCTTAGCTTTCGTCGCATCTTTTTCTCTCACCTTTTGTGCTTTCATATCAATCAAAATATTTCTGTTCATATGTCACGATTTCGTTTACTCTCATCTATTTTTCTTTTTTGTTTACTTTTGAAACTTTTTCAACATTGTTTTTTTCTTTCGTCATCTGGAGGCCACTTCAGAGCATCGCAACTGTTTGGCCAGCTGAGCCCCAGCTTTACTGCCAAACAATTCACACCATCTAGCGTCTCCCTCCACTGTATTGTATTACAGTAGCGTCCATTTGCATGTGCAGCCATTGCAGTTGCATTAATTAAGGCGTCTGGAGGACTCTGAAACACTCGTTAGCAACAGATTGAGCCAGGTGCAGCCCATTAAATCGTCTGCAGTTTGCACGTGACGCAATTGACAATGGAGTTCCTCCCTCAGGTTAAAGTACATACCCCTCCCCTTCCTCGATTAAACACACAGACTCTGTCCAATGTTGGTCATCTGTCTGGTTCTGTTGGCAAAACGTTGTCACTACACTCAATTAATTTAATGGATCAATCGATCGTTTTGTTTGACGACATGCGGTAGAAAGGGCACATAGAGTAGGAGCTAGGGAAAAGGTGATTGGTTGGCAGTCCAACCATTAAATTAACGAGTAGAAAGCCTAATTTGAAACGCTTTTGTGTGCCATTGTATTACCGATTCAATTCCCATCAATTACCACCTGAGGTGTTGCAGAGCTTTAAGTCAATAGAAAGTTAAATAATCTTTAATTAGTTTATGCTCCAGTATAAATATTGCATGAATTTAATCACCATATTCAAAATTCATTTATTTATCATTATGTTTACAATTTTCTATGCAAATCGACATCAAATAATTTGATAGTCCAAAACGTGTTTGCTTCCTGCTGCTAATGAGAAAAACGTTGACTGACATTTAATAGGCAAAACCGCTTAGTAATTTATACAGATTTGAAGATTTAAACAGGCATCGCATGCCATTGAGAAACATTCAATTAATAGAAAATTAAACAAACAAATGAGCGGATAATTAATTAATTCGTTAAGCCCAATAAATTTGTCATTAATTCCAATTCAAAATTAAATAAATATGCTAACAAAAAAATGCATATGGGCAACAAAGAGGGCCGCATTCGTTTCATAATTTGTTTGACTTTATTTGTAATTTAATTTTCCTCGCTTGGTAAAAAACGTTCACATGAAAGAAAAAATAAAATCGATGATTCCGTTTCAAAAAAATGTGCGCAATTAAATATTTAAATTGTAGTCGATAGACGGCAACTTTTTGATGCCTTTGCATGTTTCTCATCAGCCGCAACTCAAACTTATTGAAGGTCAAAAAATGTTTCAATTGAATTACAAATGGAAAATATTATAGACATTACTAAACACAATGTTCAATTTAACTAATGGCAATTAGAAAAAAATGTATTTAAACATTTAATTCAGTTTTATAAATTTATAATAATAACTTTACAACCTGACTGATAAACATTTTATAGAAGACAATATGTCACAATGTACAGCATGTTTAACATGAGTCTTTAAGCTGAATTTAGAGCTATTGATTTGAGAAACGCAGTTCATTGAGAGACGTGCCTAAGATGTGACTTTCAAATATTTAAATGTATGTAAATGCCAATTCTGATAACCTTTGAAACCTGTTTGCCATACAAATGTTTGACAGTTTTATCTGATTCAAATGTTTACTTGTTCTCTGTACAATATTCACACAAATTTCTAGTCTTACTTCTACAACTTTGGGTATGGAGAACAAAAGCGATAATAAAGCAAAGGAACTGCCAGAGGGATATAAGGAAATCGACCATATCAAATTATCTCCGACTAATAAAAGTCACGAGACCGACGACGATGATTCGGAAAGTTCCGATTCGGGACGTTTGACTAACATACATCGAAATGTTAAAACAAGTGAGTTCCGATGATTCATTTATTCTACAAAATAATGTCGGCAAATTCCATATCCAGCTGAGAATCAGCCTCGTGGCATTTGGGAAACCATTTTCATAGCAATATCTTATATCTTGGTGATCGTGTTTTTCCCAATATCGGTTTTCATGTGTCTCGTCGTACTGCAGGAGTATCAACGTGCTGTGGTTTTAAGATTGGGTCGTCTGCGTCCGGGCGGACCCAAAGGTCCAGGTTTGATATTCATTGTGCCCTGTGTGGACCAATACCAAAAGGTGGATTTGCGAACGACATCGTTGGATGTGCCACCGCAGGATATACTGACAAAGGACTCGGTGACCGTCAGTGTTGACGCCGTGGTCTACTATAGAATCAGTAATCCGCTGGACGTGGCACTCCAGGTGATTGATCCCGCATATTGCTGCCAGTTGCTGGCCATGACAACATTGCGCAATGTCACCGGTCTGTATATGCTCATTGAACTGGTTTCCGCTAAGAAAACACTATCCAGGCAAATCAAAAACATGCTCGATTCCACTGGGGCAACAGATCCCTGGGGCATACGCATTGAGCGAGTTGAAATGTAAGTTGCGATCGAATTAAAAACAACCTCGTTTAATCAGCAATGTAATAGCACCGATATTCTTATGCCCGAGTCCCTGCAACGTGCCATGGCCGTGGAGCAGGAGGCAAGACGAGAGGCCATGGCCAAGGTTGCTGCTGCAAATGGCGAGCGGGATGCTGTGAAGGCTCTGAAGGAAGCAGCTGACATTATGGAATCGAATCCAATAGCATTACAAGTTATTATCGATTTAATATTAATTTTAATGCGTAACTAATTCCTAATTTCATTCCAACTTAGCTGCGTTACCTGCAAACCTTGAACACTATTTGCAATGACCAAACCGAAGCTATCGTCTTTCCACTGCCGATCGACATATTGCAAAAACTAATGAAATAATGAAACACATTTTGTTTTAAGATGTAAATTTTAAGTATTTTAACATCAATGTATGTCTATAATTGTTCATTGTTAATTTGATTTGCTTGACTTTATTGTAATTGGGGGAATAACACAAATGTAGAAGCTGAAAAAAATTTGAAATATTTTGTACTGCGCACACAAAAAGCATTTTTTATTGTTACTTGCATCATTAAAATCAATTAAATCTGTTGTAATACGAATAACAATTAATTTTGAGCATTCAAATGCGCACTCGCTTCGATGTCGAAATGAATTTCATTTGATTGACACAAAAGATAAATGCCTCAAGAGGCAAGCGCATATGGGAACAATGCAACAGCAACTCATGTGGCACATTTCTGCACAAGGCCAAAACAAGACATAAATAGGGGATTTCACGGGACGGAGACTGAAGTGTTCTTGAACCTCTGTGTGTGCACTTGCAGCAGAAACACATGAACGTCACATACACATATCGCATATTTCATTATAATGGCATTTTAATTATACACGAAAAGATGGCAAAAGCACTTAAAACCTCTTGAGTTAATTAATTAAGTTCAATAATTCAATAGGCAATTTTTCCATTAAAAGCAAATTTCAGTATGAAAACAATATGTAGCTTTTATTTTACATTTTTTTATTCTAATTTTAGTTTTATTTTCATATATGGAATATACATATATATGTAATATATCGAAAACATTGACCCCACTTTGCAGCATGCTGTGGCGACTGCGAAGTTACTCAACTAAATTGGTCATGGGCCGTTTGACTTTGAGACCCACAGTTGCCACATGTTCCAGCAAAAGAACTACGTCATCGGGCCCCAGCAGAAATAAAAACTCACAACTGAAACCGGTATTCACAGAGGGTCCAATGACAACACCACGTGCTCTTCCCATTTGCCGCCAAAAACAAAAGCCAACACAGAACTGAACTCGTTTATTTTTTTGGCGCTTTCACAGTGAAAACAATGAAACGCCAAAACATATAGTGAAGTTATAAATTTGCCAGCTAACTGAGTTATGAAGTGCATATAGCCCTTTTCTAAGCAGAGTATTGTTTTGAATTCAATGTTCATTGCCATGTTTCAATTTGACTGCCTCAAATAATTAATAGGCAGCAGCGTTCTAAGCTGCGTTACAAATATATCTCTATCTGTATCCATACCCATGTATTTGTGTAGCTGAATATTTAATTTATGAGCCCACTCTCAAGGTGACTGTGACTGTGACGTAATACCCAAAAGCTAGCAGTGCGCCGTTACTACTCCCAGTACTCAATCGGTGTGATTGCCATCAAAGTTAATCAATTTTCAGATTTAACATATTATATCTCGTTGTTTACAGAGCTGCCAGCAAACAGCCGGTTAGCGAGCTCATTGTCACAGATATTTTTTGTAATTTTGACTTGTTGCTTGCGCTTCGAGTATCTAAATTAGAATCACAATCAGAATCGCATATGTCAGCATTAAAAAGCATAATACATATCACAAATCATTTTGACACCCAACAAACTGAAGCTGAATACAAAAAGTACTTCAATGCTGCTTCACAGATCTCAAAAAGCTACACTCGCAATAAAATTGCGCGTCTGAGTCATAAAAATAGACAAAATGTAATGTTGTTAGATTTAAAAAAAAAAATTGCAGAACCAGTTACACACTATTGTTATTTGAGTATTTGTTGTTCCAGTGTAAAGCATAGTTTTGAACTTCCAACGGTTTTCGTTTTCTTATTTTGTAGCGTGATCATGTCTCATTATTTCAAAAGCCGACAAAACATCACACAACTTTTTTCAGGCTATATACAATTAATTTTTATTATATCAGCTGCCGTTTATTTTGCCATTGCAAATTTAATGGAATCATTGTTGAAGATAAGAATTCTTTGACGTTAATTAGATTTCATTCTTTATAAATACAACCCGTATAAAGATTAAAATATTAAAAATAAATTCGCACATTAAATTGATATTTAATTGAATTATTTTTCTTAATATTTTTAACTACTAACAATACTTAACAATTAACTTAACAAGTAAGAACGCTACAGTCGTGAGATTCCGTTAACCATCTGACGGAAAGGTCATCCCAATTTTAACATTAATATACCGAAAAAATATGTTTGGTATATCAATATATTACCACTTTTAAAATACACCATTGATTACTATTATATGTAGATAACATAAATACAAATACAATAAGTATTAGACTATTCCTCAATATCATGTGGTATGTTTGTACACATATTCAAAAAAATACTTAGACAATGTTGATCTCTTGCAGTAGAGTTGATTAAAGAGTCGACTTAGGCAAAAACCACATGAGACTTTCAAGTTCCCTTACAAATTTAATGTACAGCCAACAGATGTGGGATTGGATTACACTCTAAGCACACAACTTGTGGAACGGAGCGAATGCTGGTGGTAATTGCAACTTTAAACAGAATGTTTTTAAAGAGGCAGCAGGCTTTATCGGTTTGATGCATGATAAATCATGACTTGATTGTGGTTTGCTGTTGGCCAGGTTAAGCTAACTGTACATCAAAGTTATGGTTACGCTTGTGTGGTGGTTAACTGCCGCTGAGCTGACTCGCTGAGGGTTGCTTGCCGGTCATGCGATGACAACATTTCAACGCCGGCTCCATTAGCACCTCATTGACAGTCAAGACAACTCGCATCTAGTTACGCACCGCTAACGCTACTGTTACTGCCACCTAAAGTTGGAGATGGAGATGCAGATGCAGCTGCATTGTGGGCACTTAATATGCTTGGATATCACATTGAAACTAGATTACACATTGATGATGTGCTCCAGTAAATGCTGCTGTTTACTGCATATCGCGTGCCGCACTTATTATGTATCTTCAAGATACATTTAAGCATGTATCTTGTGGTTGCCTTCATGGCCTATAAGCAGAACCTTCCTCACATCTAAAGTTGATATTGCTTCAACATAAGTAAATATCATCTTAGAGTGTTTGCCTTAGCTTTCAATGACGACTTTTTGACAGGCCATCAATAAACAGCACTACATCTCTCATACCTGACTCCATGTCAATGTTGTGTGTACATCAAATGAAATTTGTAAACATTATAGCGCCAAAGTGCATAATTCATCGTCTGGATTGAAGTGCCTTACAACACATATGAATCTTCAAATTTCACTGACAAACTGTATAGCCGGCAGTATCTCATTATCATCGTCTTCATCATCAACTACCAGTACTTTTCCGTTTGACACCCATTTAAGATATGTTGACAAAGCTCTCTTGTGCCCCACACTCGATGGTGTTGATGGTTCTGAAGTATTAACTCAACTTTTTTGCGCTTACTGTCAGCTCGAGTTGCCCAGTTAAATGACTAAAAAATGTCCTCAAGCTAAACTCGACACATTTGTCATTCGATCCTTTGGACAGCCCTAAGTTCAGCTGGGTCGAATCATCCCCAAAAACACGTTTAAACTGCGCCGTAATTAACTGGCAATTTGCATTTTAACGAAGCCTTGTTATACCGTAGCGCAGTTAAGTCATATTAAGTATAGCTCATTCTTCAGTATGGTAAATCGATTAATCTGTTCGCAAAGTCATTACAGGGCATTTCAGATTCCATCATTCCCAATAAAAGTGTTAGCTTTCCTCAAAGCTTTTGTCTTTCGTACTTTTTTATACCCGCTATCTATAGGTTAGAAGGGTATTATAACTTTGTGTCTGCAGCAAATGTATACAACAGAGGACAGGATGCATCTCGCACACCATTAAGTAACCAAGAAAAAATTTGATATGTCATAAAACAGCTACTGGTATTGTGACTTCATTGTTTTGGTTGATAATCTGGTATATTTTGTACTCCATGGTATATTTGGAAAGTATGAGTATATCGATTTAACATTTTTTTGTATATTTAAGTATTGCTTTTGGTATATTGCACAAGCATATTTTAACAACAATTATTTTTTGCTTTTATTGAATATGAATAGCAGGTATTTCAAAGTCGAGCACATGCGACAGTAACTTGTTTACATTTCGTCAGGCCACATTGTTGTTACAAATTTGTGAATGGCAATTGTTTGCTGTTTACTTTGTCTAATTTGTTATTGTTCCCTTTTTTGCAGTGTTTCGTTCCCCTCGCTGCTCCCATCTTACTTTTGTCTAAGACATCACAGTTTCCGGGTTTCTTATCGCGTATATAAAGTAATTTTTGTTTGGTAACGGGAAGAGTGGATATGTGGGACGGTGCTTTGCAGTCAAGTCAGGCTATTTAATTTGTTATAATAAAAACGAATTTCTATTTTAGATTGTCTATTAGTGTGTGTGGCCCACAAGCTAGCTTGTCATTTGTTCTATGCGTTCAGTGTCACTTTCAATTTCTAGCAATTTAAATCGCGTTTTCAGATATTTTTGCTGCGGCTCTGGCTTGCGGCATGGATCCGCCGAATGAGGTCAGCATTGGACGAGGGAGCTATTAAAAAAAGGCTGATATCGCCCCTACACTGTCTGAAGTGAGACATATTCGCTATAGCAATGCGTTTATGCGTTTTATCAGCTTAAGGAATGAAGTAGTTATGTCGAAATGACCATCTGAGACAACGGACAACGCCCGAGTGACCAGTTTTGTTGGCGCCACTCACACAATCAGCATAAATTTTCACAAAAAATGCAAATTACTTGAGTCTGTTGACTGAAAACGAATAAATAAAGCAAATTGCACCACGACATGACTCTAGGAATTCTCTCTCGTCATTTCTCTACCAATTTTTATACATTTATATAAGAATTTATATGTTGACTACGCAGTGAATATAAAATACTGGACATTTCAGATCTTTAAATCCTCAATTTCTATTAGCCATTTCAGACAGCAGTAAATCGCTTATATATTCGCAATTTCCTGTTTTTCAAAGCAAGAAATTAAAAATTATAAACGAACAATTGGTCAAATTTATTTTTATAAGAACAAAAAAAAACCAAGCGAATGTCTTTTGCCTTTAATTCACAATATTCGCCAAAATCATGAGAAATTAAACTCAATTGTTAAATTACCTTTAAATTCATTTTCTGAATTTTTATTAAACACGCGGAACCAATTTTTTCTTTAATTAAATTTATTTTCAACTATGTATCTATTCGCGATTTTAAATTAAAGTGTTTTTTTTTTAAATTCTACACCATATTCGTAAATTTAAATGAAGGGAATCAATATCATATTACATTCATTTGTAAGCTACTTTTTTAATTAGCTAGTATATGGTTATTGTTCTGGAAGAATGGAAAACGCAGGAAATAACATAGCTAAATTAATATAGGAATATCGTATTTCAGACAAGTTTATTACACTACACAAATTTGTAATAACAATGCCCTCGAGGCCTTGACCAGATACATGAGTTTCAAATGAGAATATGCACAAAACAAAATACATTACAAAAGAATGTTAATGATGCCGACTGAAAACTGTGAAATCATTTCGAGTAATTGTAAAAAACTGAAGAATGTGGCCAGGAATTAGCATGCAACAATGTGATGATAATGAACAGTCCGTAAAGTGGATAAAGATGAGTCTAATACGCCGTAAACGCAGTTGAGAAATGCAACAAACGGCCGGCAGGTGGCGTTGCTGCTTGTGGCACGCCCCAATTAATTGGCGATGACATGCACGCTGCCGTTCGCTGTTGCAATTACGAAAAATGTCAGCCAAAGCAATTATATAATTGAGTTGGACTGAGGCAAACAGTCATAGTCACAGTCACTGCATTTGCTAATTGAGGTTGAAAGCGGGCACAGGCCAGGAACATATCCATGATCATCTCGTGATATCATGCAGAGGCCAATAAGTATCTATCTAACATATGTCTGAATGTGTGTATACGCGTTTGCTCCGTCTGCTCACTCTTGACATTAAATGGAATTAAATTGCAGCCATAATGATTTGCTCCACATCTACATCTGAAGCTGATGACATCGTTTGACAACATTGACACGCATCTTGACAAAACGCATCCAATAGATGTTTTACCCAGATAAATTATGTAATGTTGGCCACAGCGAGCACCTAATGGCCCGGAACTGAACCCGCCGCGTTCTCCCAGTGGAGTGTGTTCCTCAGCCATTGTCTTAATGATGCGATGCGTGTGTGTGGGTGAGCTTCAAAGCACATGATATGTCGCATTAAACGCGATAAGCGGCATCGCAAGACTGGAGTATGCACTTCAAATTCGAGTTCCCTTTCTAACGAGTGTCACGCACTTCTTGCTACTTGCTCTTGCTGTGCAGCACGGCAGTGGGTAAGTGGGTTAAGTGGGTAAAGTTAGTCAAGTGCACATATAATTATAGTTTAATTTTGAAATGCATGGCGTGGGGGCGGTTTCTCGATATCTACATACTTTGTTAAGCGATAGTTGGTTAACGATAGAACTAATTTATCGATCAGATGAAAACGATTTGATTGTCTCAATGTATTAAAAAAACAGAAAGAATCACCCTGTGCATCAGCTGTTATGGCTTTGTTTACCATAATGTCAGTTAAAATTGATTAAAATTGATAACTATGTATATCCACTTTGATGTTGTGTCAAAAATAGTTGATTTCCTGGCAAAGGACACGTCCATTTTCTTCTTCATTTGATAATAACTGACATCAAATCAGATAAAAAGTAGGCCGATAGCTAACAGTTAACGAAGAGAAGAGCTGCTCGAAAACGGTTCACTAGAGATTTAATTACTTTATTATTTTATCGATTATAATTAATTCATTTAAATTTTATACTCTTTTATAGCCTATTGCCAAAATTAAATTCAATTACAAGTGCTTGATGGCTGATATCATAAATTCCTTGCTTTAGTACTTGCAAACATTTCATTCAATTGTGCTAACCTTGCCGGCCAATTTCTTTGGAACCTCTCCAGAGACTGTCCCATTTTGCAAGCCGTTCTCAATGGGCTCGTAAATTTTATGTGTCCATCAAATTGTTCAGAATTCTTGACAAGCAGCAAAAAAAACATGCGAGTATATAAATATATGTTGTGTATATACAAACAAAAAATTGCCCGTAAATTTGAATGAATAAATGCAAAGCGTCGCCACATTGAAATTAATCACAGGCAGCAGCTGTCGACAATTTGGTGGTTCGTTTGCTCGCCGCACTTGTCACTTCCCTCCCTTCAAACAGTCCAACAGCCATCCACAAGTTCAGTTGCAAAGCCTGTCTCTGGGCTATTTATTTAAGCAATTGGATTTATGTTCACGCGAGAAACAATAACAAAAACAAATTGCTATAAATAAGAGCAATAAAAGCTGCAAAATGTGTGGAAAAAGCAAAAATAACAAACGCACAAAGCATGCAAATTTACCTATGAAAAAGCGAACAAAAGTCTAAAAACAAAATGCAAAATACTGCAACTAAAAGCGTAAAAAGTGTTGGGCGACAAATAAACAAACAAGCAAGCAAGCAAACAAACAAACTAACGGACAGACAGACAGCCAGAGAGACGGACCGACAGTTTAGAAAGAAAGAGAGACAGACACTCATAAAATCGCAGACAAGGTAAATAAAAGCGCAGAAAACCCCTCAAACGACCCCATCATCATCAACATCTCCAACAGCAACAGCAACAGCAACAATAGCAACAGCAACGATAACAGTCTCGTGTGATCTCAGCGCTTGGATAAGACCCGCTGCGGACACCGGCCCCTAAGCTACCGCTGTCTCCGTTAGCAACACCAGTTTGACATGCACACGAAGTCGGTTGTAGTTCAAGGTGCGCCTACAAACGGTTAAGAGACAGCTACAGCTACTTCTACAGCGACAGCGACAACAATGCGGGCACAGTGAGGCTTGACTAGAAAGCACTTAAGTACTGCGGAAATGCAAATCCAAATGGAGTGGATAAGGAGTCTTCTATTGATACAGCATAGCAAACTGGCTGAAGAATGTGTCAGACAAGTGAAGTCAGCTTTTATGTTTCAGTCCTATATCTGTCGAAGTTTATAAACTATGTTTAACTATTTTTATAGTCGGTTGTCAATTTTTATATTACTAATAATACCTGTTTTTAGTTAACGTTCTAGAAAACTTCGTTTCATTGACTCATGAAACTTTAGTAGCTACTCTGAGTACAAATGTAGACATTAAATCAGAATTGAAATGAAAAAAGCTACTGTTCAATAAAAGTAAAAAAAATGTGAATATATCGTTTAAATATAGTCAAAAGCTGTGTTTAGTATTAATATACCGATAAAATGCTAAAATATTCCGAATAATATATTTGATGTGTTAATATACTACTAAATTCAAAATAAACCATATAGTACTGAATATATCAATTATGTATTAATGGTTTGCCAAGCTCATTTAACCTATTTTTATTTATATTCTCAATCTTACACAAATCTGGTTTCTCAAAAAAATCAAAAGAGTTTAGCCAATTTGTTCTAAAGGAAATATTGATAAATATAAAAATATATTGATGAACTTCTCACGCTGTCGTTGATATTGCCAAGGCAAACACCACTGTAGATGTTTACTTTCTTTTGAGTGGGGACAATCAGAATCAGAAGTAGAAGGCATTTTGTGCTTGCATTGTAAATTGACAATGATTGCCCACAATTTGCTCAACACAAAACGAGCTACACAACAGCAGATGCAGATACAGATAGAAATGCAGATGCAGATGCAGATATATATAGACATGGCCGTTGTAGACACTCTGAGACTTGACTGTCCGGATCTGTCTTGACTGTCTGTTTCATAATTCATGCTACTTAAGTTGTCGCACGGTCAACTTTACACGCTCCGAGGGCCGCAAATAATCGCGGAAATTCGCAAAGGATAGACGGGTCGGATAGATGGAACGGGAAGAACAAGCCTTGACGATTCTCTGGCATCTTCTCACTGAATTTATATGCAGTCTCAATGATTATTCAATTAAGATTGATGGTAATGAAGTCGTTTGAAACGCGTCGCTAATTGACAGACCAAGTGATGTAAGTCCCAGCAAATATAACTGAAAAAGTTGGAGTGCGTCTGCGTAACCGTTGAAAACTTCAATTATTTGTATCTAAATTTCTAAACATGGCACCGCATTTGAGGTGAGTTGCGTAAAAGGTGCGACTGAAACTGATGGCATCAAATTGTGGCAGTTGATTGAGTTGTTAGTTGGGTTTCGTTTAAGGAATCTTATAGAAACTACCTAACATAGAAACACACTCTAAACTCAAAACGAAACTGTGAAAGTCTCCTATCCATTTATAAGCAAGTCTATCATATTTTATGGCGAAAATAAAATGTATATAGTATTTTTTATACTTACGACTCGATTGTCCAAATTGCAAATGCAATTAATCTGCAAATAAAAAATAAGTAAATGATCATTAATAATATGTTAAATCAGGAGCTTGAAATAACAAACATGAAAACGCCATTAGAGAATTCTCTTCCATAAAATACCCAAAATCCCCAGCCCATGGAGCCAAAGCAACATTGTAATCTATCAGTTGAGCCGACATTATCGGCGTAAATCTCATGAGCTTGATGCGATTATGGGTCATAGTTTTGAGGTATGAGACTAGAGAGGAGGTGGGATTTTTAGATGGCAGATAGAACATTATGCTTTTACCGTTAGGCCACGACTTTAGCCAGACTAATTGCAATGCCGCCGCCAACAAGCAACATTTTGGAGTCGCTTGCTGTACCTCTGTGTGGCATATGTGCTTGACTGTTGTGTTGTGTTGCTATTGCTTTGGCTTTTGATATGGTGAAACCCGTTTGCGCTTGCTGCGTGCGCGGTGGCAAGTCTAGCAAAGCGACTGCACGTGGCTTTTGTACCGGGGCCAAGACACATTAAAGAGCGCTAGAACAAAAGAAGCCGCCAGCAGGAAATTGGAGCTAACCGACGAAAAGCAATCGGGCCATCGGAGGCCGGGCCGGAGAAAGGTTCGCGAGTCGTGTTTGCTAAGATGCAACTTCAACAGTACGTGGCGTGCCCCCGTGATGTGAGGCAGCAACGTTAAGTATCTAATCGGATCAAGTCAGTAAACACAGACCAGAAGCCAATCATAATTGAAGTCAAGAAATTCAATTGGATTGCCCGAGAAGCTACAATTACATTGGCTTTGAAATTGGCATTGAAACACAATAGTGGATACCTCAATACCTTCTCTTCATAAGGCATCATTCAATAAACACAATTTCAGCTCAAGAACATTTGCCTCTTCTCATGTTATTTTTGCTCGAATTTCTGCTTTGCAAATGGTATACAAATACCCGTACGTACAACAATTATTAGTGAATTATTAATTGGTATGCAATTATCAATAAGAAGTCGATAGTAATAAACAATTTATGTTGATGTTTCATGCAGTAACTATACCCTACACACATTAAAAATGCACATAAGTGCTTGTAAAAATAAATTGCCCAAACGATTAAAAATGGTTTATTGCTTCTTATTCATTCGACCTCTTTCTCTTTATTTTGTTAGCTTTGCTTTTACGATATCAGTTAAGCTACTTTGATTACATTGTATGTTGAAAACAATGTTGCAAGTAATTGAGTACAACAATATAACAGAGTACAAAAAAGGTATTCTGTTATATTTTCAAATGTTTCAATAGGCTTTTCAGACATTGAAACAATGTACGTACAATAATTGGAACACACCTTTTTGTCGCTAATTAACGACTCTGGTCATAAAATGACATAAAACATATTTACTAATTAATTATGGAAATGCGAAATGTCTCTTTTATGAGCGAAGTCCATAAAATTTTATAGCGTTGCAGATGAATGAAGACACCGCATGACCATTAACCGTTAGACGACCACAAGTTTACAGGCTTACAAAATGGCACCTGGGGACTCGTGTCAGCCATTAAGGTGTGAAAAGTTCATAACTTTTGCGACATTGATTGACATACTGAGAGACTGTCTAGAACTGTGCATAATATTGTGATATCCATAAATAATAATATTTCCAATTTGCTGACACGCCTCAAAAAGCAATAAAGATGGTTACGATGTTTACATACATATATCGATTATGTCACGAGGGAATGAAGTACTTATTAATTACTTTCTTATTTACGTAACTGAGTGTAGTTGGTTCACCTCCTACACAAGATGTTGTAGATGTATCTTTGAAATTTGTCTGGCTGTTTGATTGCTTGGCGTCATACTTTTTGCTTGCACTGTGGCAACGGAAGTTCATTATTAGGTTGCCCCCGTCAGCACAACAAACAAACGGCATTTTAATTGAGATGACACTAGCCCAAGTGCGTATGTGAGTGTGTGTAAAGTGTGCTCTGCTTGCGATTGTCTGTGTTTGTTGTGTGTCTTGCTATTTTGTGGTATTTATGCCAACTGACCGAGAATCACTTGCCTCACAATTCAGAGCTATCAGCAAATGCCCGAAACATGAGCTCACATTGTTTGTTTGTGGATGCTAGTTGCACTCGCCCCTTTTATGGGGCGGGACAAGAGGCAGAGCTATGCAAAATGACAAGACGTCAAGAGTGGATTAAGATTTGTTGTGGTTTTGCTCGAGATTTTCGAATTGTTGTGGTTAGCTCATGAGCCTCAAATTTAGAGAATGGAATTGCAAATTCCATGTCCCACAGACTGCAGATGACAGATGATAGCAAGTAGGAAGATTCATTGCAATTGAAGTGCTGTAAGGCCTGAAGCGTTTGTCCTAAGCTTATGTAAGCCTCTTGTAGCTAAGTTAATGGATAGTCTTATTGAGTTTTGGGGAGATATTGTGGAAATTATACTCATAGTTTATAGAGAAACACTTAAATTTCAATTTAAATATCGATGAAATCCAGAAATATTTAAAAAGCAATAGAGAAATTTAAATTAGAGATACCTTTTCTAATTTGCAGTTTAAATCCTTTTTTTGAAACTTGTATTTTTTGGGACAGAAAATACAATTAAAAATTTTTTTTTTTTATATATATTTGCCAACTTTTGTTGTTATATGTAAGACATTAATATAAATCAGCAAGGGAGTTTTATATTATTTGTAGATTGAACAATTGTGAACAAGTTAATATCAGAGAACTTTAAGAAGAATTGTAATCATACGGAGAAAGGATTATTCCAATATGAACAACTCAGTTAAAATCAAAACATTATGTTTTTGCAATATGAATAGTTTAGCTTAAAGGTTTATTATTTGGGAAATGCTTTCAGCTATTATTAGCAGATATATGTACATTACTGAGCTTCCCCTCATATTATCAATTAATACTCCCAATTGTTAACCAAACCGTATTCGGTTTTCGTATATTGCTTTTGCCATAAGAGCATTATTGTCGAATTGCGGTTGCCACAAGTTACCCACCACAAAATTAATGAGCTGCCTAACTGTCGCCAGTCAACCACATATGTATATAAATCAATATTACACACGCACACACTCAACGCACACACACTCGCAATTATAGTGACCCACCCCATTTTCCATTGGCCACAAGAAAATTATAGGACTCCAGATGCCGGGTCAGGTCCAATTATGAATACTTATAGAGGTTCAATTCTACGTTAAAAGAGAAATTGTTTGTGCCATAGAGCGCAACAATTGTTGGCCAACCGCATGGAAAATTGGCTTAAGAACCTGTCTAGGCGCTGACTGTGGGCTTGCTCCTAAAGGGAATGAAAAAGAGGAGTTGGAGGAACTAGAGTTGGGAAACCAGCACATTTAATTTGCGGCGACAAGAAGTCCGAATGCCAGCAGGATTCACTTTACAAGCAGCCACCATGTCAAGTGCCAGGTCAGCAACAAAAAAAGGAAAATAGAAATAACAACATGACATGACATGGACATGGACATGGACATGGCGCCAACATTGGAGAGTCCATTTTGGAGCCCATTCAAACTGCGTAGAATGAGTGTTGCAACAATTCGCATTCGAGTTTCCAAGAGTCCGATTATTGATTTTCCCCCCACAACAATTGTTGTTTGCTGCTCTGTACATTGAGTTTGATCTAGCTAAACATAAGTGGGACTATTGGTTGTTAAAGGGTGTTACTTGTTATCAGAAAACCACTCGAACGCGCTGCTTAATGTTGTATCCGCTTATCAGAAAAGCCAAGGCAGCAGCTGCAAAACATCTCCAGGTTTTCACTCCCTGTGCTCACCTTGGCCCTGGCCATGGCTCTCTCGCTTTTTTTGCTGGAGCATTCATAAATCCCATTTGGCGGCAGCAATTGCAGTCGTCTGCGGTCTCTGCGAAAATGCAACTCAGCATAAGAGCAAGTCGGGGGGCAGATTGGGGGAGTACGATTATTCTGCTGGGGGGAGGCATATCGAATTCAGAGCCTCCGGGCTGAAATTGTGGGTGAGTCTCGCTATGAGTTGGCAACAGCTGTGCATACACACACCTTGATGTTGGATTTTAAAATGTTTCCTGGGCCATATCGGGCTGGGCCTGGGTCTGGGTCTGGTTCAGGTCTGGTCTGGCCTGCGTTTGCTTTTTCTTTTGTATACTTTAAATTTAGCGTGAACTTTACAAGCTTCTGCTGCTGCCTCAACTTCATCTACTATTTGTTGTCGTTCTGCATTCTGTGCGCCAGGATTTGTCGAAGGAAAGTGAAAAATCTCAAGTTCGTATGCTCGTCTTTTGTATTATGGCTTTTCGGATTTGCCGCAGTTGCTTGCTGGAAATAATCGCAGTGCAAGTTGAATGTGCCATAAAGTGGTTAGAAAAAAAAAAAATGATGCGGTGAAGACGTTATTGAAATGTTTTTTAGGGTTGGGTTCTACATATGATAAATCTTAAATCTTTTCTTACTTGAACTCTATATGAAAAGCAATACGTTTGCATTTTAAATTAAAATACAATTATTTTACACAATTGAAGATAAAAAAAACGATTTTTATTGTTAGGGAGAAAAAAGTCGTAAATAAGATTTATATTTCGAAGGGATCAATATTGAGTTTGGATTTAACATGATAATCTTTGAAAATTTAAACAAGTAAGAAAATTACTGTCGAGTGTGCTCGACGGTTATATACTCGATAACCAATTTCAATAAAACCATATTATAAAAATAAACCGAATAAATACTTAAATCAACTGAAGGCTATATTTGGTATTACTATATAAAGTTACCGTAAAGTTAATTTTTATCTGATTGCAACTAAATTTTGAGAAATCATAAAGTATAAAATAAAATATAAGACTTTAATCATAGGAAGTAACATAATACGATTATTCATTAAGTTCACGTCCATATATCTATTTTGAATCTCGCTGGAGAGAAAAGATTACCACCCACTTGAAGTTTGCTCCCAAGTCAACAATAACATCGTCATCTTGCTTTTACAATATACCCATAACAGGCAATTATTTCCATTTGAGTTACGCTTTTCCCAACTCGTAAAGCTAAACTGTTTACGCTTCTTCAACTCGAAGGGGAACAACAACAATTTCAAAGGCACGTCAAACAACACTTAAAGCTCTCAAGAGTTAGAGAGTGTCGAGTATGTTAATTGCAAGAATGCAAGCGATGTGACCTCCTGTCCAAAAAGGTCCCTAAAAAACCTAAAGGTATGAGGGACGCTCGCACGCAAACCCGCCCCCAACAAAAGAAACGCAGCCAATAACCAAACGAGCATAATAATAATAATAAAGGTAAAGTAAAAACAAAACCCAATGTGGGTAATTTTCACAATTTATTACAACAAAAAAAAGCGAACCCAGTGAAACAAAGCAAAAGCAATAGAAGACAAAGGCATAATGCGGGGTGGTTTTCATTAGCCGGGAACAGGACACCGCAGGACAGCGGCGGACAACGCATTTTATATTTGAAAACGAGACTCGTGACGGTGTCGAGCGATTTCACGCAAAATAACAATTTCGTCGCCGACTTTCGAGTGTAGAAATTAATTTTATGCGCCTGTTGTTTGTTTGTTTATAGAACGTGAAGTAATTGCTGACGGGCGCCGCTTGGGTTATCGCAACAGGATCAGGATCAGGACCCGGACACACTGCAGTGTGGCGTCGTGTGGCAACGCGTGCGGTTTCTGCTTTTCGGATTTTCATTGCAAATGGCGCCTGCGGCTTGCAACTGTGTATCCTGGGAAATCGGTGCCAAAAAGTCAACAAACCAGCAAAACAGACTCTGACAGCGGATGATGCTACTGGATGGGCCCTCCCTTTCAGCAAATACTCATCCCACCTCTGACTTCTAACATCCAACTGTTTCTTGAATTGCTGATTTCTTTTTTTGGCACTTCTCTGGATCCGGAAATTTCATAATTTCACAAGAACAGGAAATGCAGTTCAAAAAGATGAAGACATTACGTTGAACTCGTTGAAAAGCCAAGCGGAAGCTTGGCAATTGACAATTTAAGAGTGAAATGCTACTCAATGGGTGAAATGAGTGAACAAGAGTGTGGAGAATTTTTGAGAGAGTTCATGAAAAGCATCATTAATTTAGTGTGTTAAATATGAGAGGTATTTAAAAAATAAAAATATTTAAAGTTTATAATCAATCAATATTTCGTCGTTTTTAACATAGATTTACTTGCAAAAAATTTGGTAAATATAATAAATGTTTAAAGTTAATAATCAATCAATAACATGGGAAATATGACAAATCCATCAATGATATACATAAATCTCGTTTTGGAAAACCTACAAGAATTGTCTCAATCGCACTGAAAGGGCATGCCCATTATCTTGGACACCACTGTTCGCCTTGGCGTTGAGCTAGAGGCAAAATTCCACTCAACTCGCACTCGACGCAACTGAAAACGTGTGAAGGGACTCATGAAAAGGACTTTACCTCCCCCCAAAATGGAAACAAACCGAGGAAAACTGTGCGAATGGGCGAACACAACAGAGAGGCCGAAAGCAGCGAAATGCGCACAAAGCGTAATAGAGAATGAAATAGAAAATAAATAATAAAATATAAGCGCATGCCGTATGCCGTATGCTGCATGCCTCATGCCGCATGCCACCGCCACCGCCACTGCCGCAAGCCGATGCCAACCCCCGAGTCTACGAATGTAAATGGGATGAGCGGATGGATGAGTGCGAGAGAGAGTAAGCGCGTTGACGTTGTCCTCGGCTGCTGCCCGACAGTCCTTGTTGTCTGTCCAAAAAATTGAAGCAACGATTTCTGCGAGTGGCAACAAGCAACAAAACAGGATCACGAATAGCAAGGGGAAGGGGAAGGGCAAAGGGAACGATGCGAGCGGCAGGCAGAGTGGCGGATTTGGCAACGGCATGAGGAGGAATGTGTAAATGCTGTAAGCGAGAGGCCAGACACCAAGCCAGCCGAAGCCGAAAAGCAGTGTAAACCACCCCTCGACGCAGCAAGGACAATGCCACTAGAAGTTGAAGAAGAAGAAGCAGCCTCAGCCACAGCAACAGCAACAGCAGCTGCTGTCGCCAGTTGTTAGTTTGCTTGCAGGCATTTTTTGCGTACTTGTCTCGACGCGTCATCCTCGGTACCGTCGTCTGAATCTCCGTCAGAGGGCCAAGCTCACGCGCGCCCATTCCAATGCAGGTCCTGGAAGTGAACTCACTCACTAAAACACTCACACAGACACACACACACACACACACACACTCACACACACAAGAGTGGCTGCTGTGTAAGGCAATTCGTGATTCATTCTTGGGGATTTCGCTCCAGTTTGTGAGACATCAAGAAGGAATTCAACACAGACACAAAAACAAACCCGTTCAATTTAAACCAAAAGCAAACACATCAGTGGCAACTAATGAGGTTACCAATTCTTGGTCAACCGACTTAGTCTACAGCTAAGCCATCATTATAATTTGGCTAAAAGCAAAAACTTTGTGGCCATTTATCATCCACGCAATCATAGCGCCCAAGGGACGATAATATCACAAGATTAATAACATAGCCGCATGCTAATAAACTCTATCAATATGAAATGATATAAAATGAATAAATCTACAGTCTGCGAATTAAATTGCTATCAATATTTTTGATTTACATTAAAAGCAATAATTTAATGGAGTTAATTTTGAATATACATTTAGGGTTTAGGTTTTCCAAGCACTCCACATTTTATTTGTTGTTTGTTATAAATTTTCTATTCACTTTTAGATTCATTCTTACGTTATTTATATATCATACGTCTTCCTATAACTCGTAATTTCCTACTTTGACGTCGACCTTTATCCAGTTTACTATAATTGAATGAATACAGAACAATTTTTCACATTGACTGATAAAAAAGCATAGCTCTCTCCTAATCAACAGCAACGTGGTGAGCAATTTTACTGAGTGATATCATCAAATTCAAGATGTTTTATTATGTTAATATGGTCAAGACCTTGGGCCTTGTCTACTTCGTCATCGGCCCGGCAAACTAATGCTGTTCTCATGAGTCACTCATTGATTTTCTCATACGGCTTAGCTTTACACATTTAAGGAATTTGTTGTAAGTTCACTTATTTCACTATTTTAGCTATTATGATTTTTTTAACTGATTATTTTTGTTATAGACTTCTTTTACGCTTGGTTTTGATCTCCATAGGAGTTCGGCTTTATACTTTCCTAAAGAATACAGCATTTAAGTAGCTAATAAGAATTAACTAACGTACAGATTCGTATACTTAGATATTTACATATAAGTAGTTTCATAGTCATAGTTTTCATAGTTTTTATATCAAGTTGTCAACTTGTCCTATATTTGACTATTGCTCCACCAGTTCATTAAACCCATTGTTTTTGATCCACACTCACTTTGGGGCAAAGAAACTACATCAACGCCCTCGAGGTTGACCTTTGACAACTAAAAGCATGCTCACATGTCAAACTTACATCAAATCGATTTGATTTTCGGACGACACCACACGCAAAAAAAAAAGGCAACTTGGCCAGGACACTTCGTTGTCTCTGAAGGTCCTTAAACCCATTTGCCGAACTTAAATGTACATTTCCGTTTGCTGAGGAGGCGTTTGGAGGGCGGTAGCAGAAACTGCGCAAAACTGGCGCCACATTTAAAAGGCCATTAAGCGAAAACGAGAAAGTCAACCTACCACACGCCGAATGCTAGGCGACGACGCCATCTGAAGATACACAAACTATATATGTATGCAGATATATGGTAGTATTATATACTGTATGTGTCTATACGTTAAAAATTGTATATGTGGGGCAGCAGAATCGCGTGCGCGACGCAAGTTAATTGGGCCCCAAATGAAATTTCATAATCAACGAACGCGAAAATGGAAGAAAAAAAACAATGCTCAGATGGAACCAGCGACAAACGCAATAGGAAATTTACGACTTTTTGGGCTCCTTCTTGGAGCCGGCTGGACAATAAAGAGAATAATGCGAGCAGAGAGGAGAGATGTAGGTGGAAGCGAAAGAGCGGCAACAATGTTATAAAAGTTATGCCTGCAGCAACAGCGAAAGCAACATGCTACGCACTCTGTGGCAAGTATGACTCACGACTTTGGCGACGGCCTTCAGAAGGATTCAGTCCTATCGGGGCGAGGTCGAAATGAAAAAACGAATCGCGGGGCTGTCTTCAGGATTCGGATTTCGTTGGCGTGGCTTTTGTTGTGACAACAATAAAACAAATTAACTCTGAACTTTATTCATATGGCTTTCATTCCGTTTCCTCACATTGTTAGCCCAGCAATTGTCCTTTTTACTTTTTTTGTTTTAGCTGCTCCTTGAACAACCAACCATGTGTGTAGACTTGAGCTTTTGTGTGTTTATGTGTGTTCAGTTGTTTGTTTTCATGCGGCTGTCCTTTAGCTCAGCTGTTTGCGTGGCGCAAATAGGTTTCATATCCTTGCCGCCCACATTTCCATTTCCCGACCAGCCAAGTGAAGGATAAACAGACCAATGGCGCCATAGTAGCGCCATCCTAGCCAACTGTCAGCTACACATGACACGAGGCAATCAAGAGAATACAATAGTCGATACACAAGGGTATAAAAAGTATGGTGAGCATTTAAAAGGTGAAAAACACACAAATTCGCAATTGGAATTGGCTGAAGTTCAAAAAATAAAAGTTTGTATATTCATTTGTCCCATTCTGAATATACATTTCAACATAGATTTGACTACGACTACAATTTAAAAATATAAATTCTATAAATAACAAAATATCTGTTATATGTACATATATGCTTATACTCAAAATTTGACAAATATTTGTCGCATACTGCAAATTATAATTCATAAATCTGAAATCAATAAATAAGAAAAAATAAGCCAAACTTCTCTAACTAAATAAGATTTAAGGAGTCCTATTAACTTAAGCTTTTTATAAAACTTTTGCGTGCAATAACCTTATTTAAAGATTATTGAGAAAGCTCCAGTGATTTTTCCTTTCACTAGAAAATGTTTTCAATTTTGTGCTTTTGCCAAGCAATTTCTCATTGCTGATTGATTATTGAAACGCCCACTAAACAATCGTTTTAACCAGCTAAATTCACTCTGATCCCAGACCCGCAAAACCCATCAGCTTAAGCCCAAAATCGGCTTATCGCTCGACCCAAAGCACTTAACTTTCGACCAAGGGCTCAAAGCGCAGCGACAACAAGAACAACAACTACCATACTACAGCAATCATTTGCACTCTACGAGCTGCTGGCGCCATTAAGTGTCTATTGTTTCGGCCTTAAAAAGCGAGTGGGAGAGACAGAGAGAGAGAGAGAGAGAGAGCGGTACAAGTCGCAACCCGACTCAAAGAATACAAGAAAAATGAATGTCAAAAATGCTAGAAGGTAAAAACAAGAATAAAAATAGAGCACAATTGGTAAGTAAATAAAGGTCGAAAATAACAACAACAGCAGCAAAAAACAAGTTTCTGAACAAAGTCCCCAAAAAGAAGAACGATTGCCAAAGAAGACTTGAAGCTGACTCCATAGCCACCGTCACAACGCAAGAGGCAATAGGGAATTTGCGATTCGTCGAGACCTTATCAGATATCAAGAGCGAAAAGTGCGTGGCAAATGCCAAAAAACAAACTTTTATTACTTTTTCTCAGTCTCGAAACGTTGACGCGACTTGCAGACGGTTTTTGGTGATGATATCAGAGAGAATTGAAGTTCGCCACAAAGTTCAGCTTGTCAGGGACAAAGCAACCCCTAAGCAATTTGGTAACTGCTCCAAAAACTAAATCCAATTCGCAGTGCATTCAACTTGAATATCAATAAAAATCGATTTGGCCTCCAACACGGAAGCACTTTGCTCACCAACCGCTTGAGAAGTATGTTGGGGAACCTTTCGTCCCATTCTCCATAAGGTTCTCCCCACACCATGTGTCTCTTCATGACCCGTACTCCCCTTTGTCCCTTTCCCCTTCTCCCTTCCCGCATGCTTATTAGGTCGAACGTGCCCTGTCACGAGGCGCACTAGGCAAATTGTCTGTGCCCGGTTTCCGGGCGTTCCTTAGACTGGCCTAATAACAGTCTCTCTTTTTCCCTCTCTCCAGTCTCTTGTAGAGAAAAAAGGCAATCGTATCGTTTGTAGACTCCCCTGGAACGCTTGAGCCAACAGTTTTCTGGTTATTTAATGGCGCCATAAAAGCCTTTGATTATGATGTCCCCTTATTCCTTTGAGATTTGTTATTTTCCATGTACTCCAAAGCGAGGGGTTTCCTCTACTCCAACTTCTTTTTTTATTATTTGAGTTTTTGCACGTGTTGTTGTTGTTGTTGTGCAGTCTGGTGCTTGTCTGGTGTTTCATTATTTACAGCCTCCCAACGGTGTGCGGCATTTCGGTGGTTTGCCATTTCGGAATGTATGCGTATCTCTGAGTTTGCTGCCCGCATTCACATTCACAGTATAATTTATGGGAGTTTAAGTTCTTCCGGCACGATTTCTTCGTCTTCCTCTCGGAGGAGACGCGCACTTAGGAGACCCTGATGCCACAGGAGATTTTTAGCACGCATTAAAAATTCATTAGCTTGAAATCTTTGAAGTTTCAACGCGCTCAAATGCAATTTAACTAAAAAGTTCCCCAAAATACAAAAAAAAAAAAAACATAAAAAATCTGCCCAAATCTGCAAAATGAATTAACATTTTCCAAATGCGTAAAAAAGGATCTAGGACAGAAATATTTAAAAGATGTACTCACCAGAAAAAATTTTCTAATATCCTTGATTTAATTTGTTTGTGTATATTCAAATGCAAGTTTTTGTTGTTTAATTTCTTATTGTTAAAAAAGTGCTAAAAGAGGAAGGAAACAAATTAAATAAAACACAAGCTTCATTAATTCAAGTTTCAAGAAAATTTACAAAACGAAACGCGTTTGCAATTCAATAAAGTGCGAAAACGAAGAGATGAAAATTAAATAGGCTGATAAGAATGCCAACGGTATTTGGCCTTGGCTTCCTTGGTCCAAACACACACACACAGCCCGTTCTAATTTCTCTCACACAGTCAAGCTCACTAAGCCTCGGCCTCGCACATACACTCTCGCACACTCACATACAATGTATACACACAATGATTGCGAATTGTATGTAATGTAGCGCGCGAATGACGTCATAAAGCAACAAGGATGCTGAACTTCGTATCTAAATTGGCCAATCTTGCAGTTATCTTTCAGCTGATTTCCAAATACACGTTTTGTTAGTTGCACTTTTTGCACCACACATCAAAAACGGCCAAATAATTTATACACTTTACTATAATTATAATATAACTGTCGTTTCTTTGAAATAGTTTCACAAATTGTTAATAACTAGATCGTATCAGCAAATCCATTTGCATTTCGCAGAAAAATAAAACTGCTCGCGATTTTTTGTATATTCCGTCAAAATACCGACCTGTCGAAGACGATTTAAACGCTATTCGTTATTCGCAAATTTTCAACTTCAATTTAACCGCGGACACGTCTTCCCGTCTACCGAAGCTCGTTTGTTATTAGACTGAGTTTCAATCGGTCAGTGTGGCCCAAGACGAATTTTGAAATATACCACATGATTTAAAAATATACTAAAATATGCCTTAAATATGACACGAAATATCGAGATAATCTGCAGTGCGCAAAAGGACCAACATCATGATTTTCTATATATACATACATTCTAATTTAAGGTATCAGCCAAATAAAATAGTTTTTCTATCTTCTAAATAGCATTCACAAGAAATTAACGAATTGGCTTTTACCGAAGTCAATTGTTATCGAAACACGTTTCTATCGATTATATTAGAGACTCAAATTGGCGTTAACATAACCCAATACTGTTAACAGATGTTAAATATACAATTGGGTTGTCAGTTTACAATTTAAATAAGCAGAATTAGTTGAGCAAAAAGAGAAAATACTAGTATATTTGACTAATTCACAAAATTGTTGACCTATGGCAATGTCATTAACAACGAAACATCTATTTCATAAGCCCTTTTGCGACCGCGGCTCAAACGCAACTTCGATGCGACTGCGAGGCCGCCAATACTCGAGTAAGCGTAGCATGAAATGGCCCACCACGAGGAAGGCTAGAAACCAGGCACCACATTGATACACCGCATAGATTAGTTCACTCAACGTAAATGCTCGCTCCTTCATCACCCTCTCATATACTTTAGCCGTGCGCTGGGCGACATCTTCCCAGTTGTAAAGCGTTTCCACTAATTCGTTACATCGATATGGGCACAGCACTGGTTCTGTCTTATTCTCACTATCAAAGCCAGGAGCGATTGCAGCCATTTGGACAGTAGCAGGCATGAAAGGCACATCATTTCCTTGTTTCTTGCGACGCTTTGCTCGCTTGGAGCGACAATTTGTCTCAGTCTTTGGAGGAATGTGCCCATTGGAAGACGCTGCAGATGGCGATGTTGTTGTTGCGATATTGCGAAGCCTCTCGATGGCGACCAATATGGCCGAGTAAATGGCCTCAATGTCGGGCTCCGTAAGCAGGATTAGACTATTGGGAAGCACCTCGGGAATACCGCCCACACTGGTGGAGACCACCTGCAGGCCACAGGAAGCTGCTTCGACAATGGCCATGCAATATGCTTCAGTCAGCGATGTGTTTACAAAGATGTGGCCGCGCACTAGTACCTCACGCACCTGGGCATGCTCCACTGCACCGAGAATCTCGACACGATCCTGCATATTGGTCTTTTCCCGGATCTCCTCGAGTAGATCCCGCTTGGGACCATCGCCTACGATAATAAAGTTGACATTGGGCGTCTTTTTGAACCTGGGAATCACTCCCGCCAACAGATCAATGCCCTTTCGATAGACAAGACGCGATGCGACCACAATATTGATGACACCATTGTCAGGCCGTCGATTAGGATCTGGCGTAAAGAGTGCGGTGTCCACCGCATTAGGAATTACCGAGACGCGATGCTTGGCAACCCGAGCACGTAGCACCGTGTTCTCCTTGCCAATATGGGAAACACAGATAGCATGGTTGACCATGCTCAGATTGATCTCCAGCAGCTTGTTGGTTAACGCCGCCGACAGATCCGCAAAGCCAAACAGACTATGATCCGTGAATACAGTCTACAAGCGGGGATAAATTAGAATAGAAATCGGCAATGTGATTAATTACGACGCTCACCTTGAGACCGAGCAGCGAGCCAACCATTAAAGCCTCATGCGCCAAGGCACTAAATGCAGAGTGACCATGAACCACGTCCACTTGCTCCCTCAACAGCACCGCACGCAGCATGGGCACATTGCAGACTGCGGTGGGGAGGATGCATTGATTGTAGCATACCTTGATGGGCAGGTAGTACACCTTAAGGCCGTGGGTCACGTAACGAACGCCACTACAGTCACCATAGGCATGGGTTAGCACAACGACCTGCAGCATAAAACTCGGTTAAAGTAGATATTGAAGGATATTGAGTGGCTTCTCTAGTTTAATTGCACCTTGTGACCCAAAGCGAGCAGCATTTGTGACAAGTTGTAGACATGTTCTTCGACGCCTCCAATACTGGGGTAGAAAAAGTCGGATACCATGCAGATACGCATTTCACATGAACTGACATCACACAAACAAATAATACTATAAATTCATTTATTATCGAAAAAATTGTTTTCCGAATTTCATGGTGTGACCACCAGCACCATTTCTAAAATATACGTTTTAGCGCTGATATACCAAAAAAATAGAATCCTAAATGTTACCGCATGACTTAACATGGCTGGTTACTCTTTCACGAAGATTTCACAAAAATTATATTAGCAAATCATTTGCTCCAAAAAATAAGGAAAATATTTATAATAACCACATAAATGTTATATCAATTATAAATTTTACATTCGATTTTGGTTAATACTTATCGATTTGTGTATTCGATATCAATGAAGTTTTTAAGCGCCCTGGCACGATATCCACCAATTTATGTGGCGGCATTTTATGGACACACTGGTCGTATTTTTGTTTTGATCGAGCGAGTACTTTGTGAATTTGTTACAATTCTTATTTCAATGAGCACAGTATCATGCCAAATAATTCAAAAAAATCAGACTTGTCTGAACTGAAGACTCCTACAAGACCAGCAGCAGCAAACAGCACCAACAGCAGTGTGAACTCCACGCCAACAAACAGCAGCCGGCGACCATCGCGAAAGCGGCGTCGACTGGAAAAGGATAACAATGGACAGCAGCGACGACCGAGCTTTGAGCTGGATGAGTGCAACATTGAGGATGTGAAGGAGATTGATCGACGGCTGCGCAAGGTGGCTCGCGTGAATGCCATCACCAGTGAGGATATGCACAAAGTGGTCCGCAGTGTGGTACGCAATGAGCACGTGTTGGCGCTGGTTACGCTCAAGGCTGAGGACGAATTGGCACGCGAAAAGCGTGAGGCGGAAGCCCAAGAGAAGCTGCAACAACAGCAGCAACAGCAGCCGCAACGTGGTGCCATTATTATCACCGAGACCCCATCGGTGGCCAAATTAACGCGAGCCAAGGCAAGAGAATTGAATCGCACGCCAGGCATAACGCTGCCTCCTCTGAAGGATACTTCGGTGGATAATGATATTGAAGCGTTAATACGTGAGGACTTGCACTCAGACGAGGAGGACGAGGAGTATACATTCAAGGAAGATGATTTTCATGTGAGCAAACTTTTGTTTAGGTTTTTTGATTCATTAATAATGCTATTTATATGAATCACGTAGTCGGATGAGGATCCAAATACAACTGCTTCGGATTTCGATTCGAATCCTTGCACACCACAAACACCGATGACTGCCAATGAGGACTCGCCAGTAAAATTCAGCTCCGATGGCTGTTTTAAGCTTCCATTGGATAAAAATACCGAGGATCCGCGAATTGCAACGCGAACTCGTTCTAAGCTATGTCTTCAGCAGACAACTATTGAGGATTTGCAGTCGGAGTTTGTGCCCCCAGATGTCGAGGAACCTAACGATGTGCACGAGAACGATATGACAGCCAACGATGCGGACTGGATGCAGTTTCTCAACGACTTCTCCAAACCATTGAGTAAGTTGTCGACGCACCTTGCTGTATGTTGTATTGATTGTCCTTTCTCTTTAGGCAACAGCTTCCTGGGCGACGATGACGATCCCATTAATGATCCCGAGTATGTGGCCGCCGAGATGGTGCCCGTAGATGCCGAGGAACTGCGTGATGTGAATATATCAAAGAAGGAACTAACTGACTTGGTCTCGGAACTGTTTGCCGGCCTCTTGCAGGAAGGCGTTTCACTCGATTCCATAGAATTGGAGACGCCTCAAAAGTTTCTCACCAATCAAGTGGACTCACAGCCATCTGTAGTCCTGCCAAGTGATCCCGTGGAGCAGGTGACACGTCTGATCAACTTTGACAGTCCACCCCGACTTGCGCCAGTCAGCCATTCAATAACACCATGTCCAACTCCGGCTGCAGCACCAAATGCAGCTGAGCTGTCGGTGGTATCGCACACGGAACTCGCCACTTTCCAGCCGGACGTGATGTCCACGCCCAGCACATTATCCCATGTGGTAGCAGACACTTCTTTGAATAGCTCTCACTTGGATGCAACCGGCACTCTTAAATTATTAAGCGTACCAACGCATGATTTGGATCAGCCATCCGAGTTCATTGCAGTGCCACTGCCAGGACAACCCAACTGCTTTCAGCTGGCCAAAGTGTTGGATCCCGCACCACCTCAAGCGGAGCTCCCATCAGAGACCGTATTGGAGGAGTCCACATCAGAAGAGCCATATGACCTCAATTTCTCATGCAAATATCTATCGGTTCGCAAGCATATTCACTCCGAGTACGAAGAGCAATTTGAGAGTCTGCGCCACTTGAATCCAATACCCTCATATCCGGCCACAAATGCCATGGGCTTCACTCAGGATATGCACGATATGCTGCAGCAACAATTGCGCCTGCACACACAGCTGCTGACGCAGTCGTTCGTGCAAACTTACTCCCATCCCACTCTGTATTCCATGGCCCATAAGCCCAGAGAGATGTTGCAGGAGTTACTGCAGAGATCGAGCAAAGATGCCAGTTTCAATTGCTGGAATTTGAGTAGAGCAATTGAGCTGGTTAAAAAATGGGAGCATGAGCTAAGCAGCGACGAGTTTGAGGAGCAGAATAAAGCCATGATGCAATTCATTAACCGGGAGGCGCAATTGACGTAAGTTCTCACAAAACTCTCACGCTAAGCTGATTAACTAACTCACTACTTTTATTGTTAGCGAATCGAATCATCGGCAGGTGCCACGCCTGCCGCCCCGCATCATGGACCTCATGCTGGACAGTCCAGTGTTTATGTATCCACAGTATCTGCCTCGCATGGCTTTCCAGCCAAAAAATGTCCAATTCACCGCCTATGCGCCGTCGGAGTATCAGCTTATTGCTATGGGACTGGAGAAGCATTTGAATGTGATAAAGAGCGCCAAGAAGCCACTGCGTAAGCACGCAGATCCAGTGCGTGTGGCATGCAAGCGCATGGCTAAGGATTTGATACATGGCAAAGAATATAGACGAATCTTCTTTAAAGTCAACGAACTATGCGAAGGAACGCATTATAATCCTATTAAGTATTACTTTGAGCATCAGCGTGCGCCGCCCGTCAATCGCATGATTTTGGGATTCAAAGACGGCGTAGTGCTCACCCCTCGGGAACAGTATCATCTGTTGGCTAACGCCTGGAAATATTATATCGGGGTAAGTTTTCTTTTTTCTGTTTAAGGGATTACAAATCTCGATTTATTTTAACGGATAAAGGGGAGTAAATTAGTTTAGTGACCGACGCGATCTCGAGGAATCAGACGCAGCTCGGAGCCGTGCTTGAGGAACACATTGCCAGCTGTCTGCTGTGGACTGATTCCAATGCCGTCGTCTGTGATGATAGCACTCGTCTCCGCGGGCACCTTGAACTCCTCGGAGGCGAATTTGAGCACGGCGGTGAAGGGCGTCGCCTCTGGTACGCTGAGCACTTTAAACGGCAGTTTAGGATCCGATGTTAGCGTTATTTTAAATGTCACTTTGCTCATTATGTTGCGTTATTGTTGTGTTTTTGGTCGGAATGCAAATACTTTGTGACGTGGTCAGTTTCACTTTGAACTGCAAGCTGTTGGCACTATATACACCGCTTCAGAGGTTGTTGGGAAGGAGTGTACTTGCTGCAACACCTGTTTGAATATTGGGTTTATTTATTATCGTCCATTAAGTGAAAGTATTTGCAAAAATTGATGAAAACAAAAAATAAATGCACTCTGCTCTTACTCACAGTGATGGGCAAATGAGCGATATCTGCGTAATCGATAAGATTTCAAATGAGACTATTTAAACGCGTTATCGATATACGAGTAATCGATTATATTTGAAATAAGAATATTTTTGACCAGCTATCGATATATCGATAAAGTAACAACAAAACAATTACACTGTTTACAAATCGCGGACTGTAGCAAAAACAACAAGAAAAAACAATTGTATATGCTATTTTGGCAATTAAATTACGTTGTATTTGCGTAATCATTGCAGCAAAAGTGGGACAACACAAAACGACCGCGCCGCTACAGCAAACCCACGATTCAAGCTTCGCCAGCAGCAAGTGCATCATTCTTAGAATTTGTGCGCGAAGCAGTTGGCGAGGATTTGGTGCTACCCGATAGTTTGGGCGAGGCTGTGGTGCCTCATGGCAGCGCTACAAGTCATTTGTCGCAGAGCTCAGTTACCACATCATCAGCACCAAAGATATGCAAAAACAAGCCCAAAAAGAAATCCTGCGCTCCGGCCAGAAATCAAGCCAACGCGTCATCACTTACCATCAATGTTAACTACGTTTTTGGCGGTGGACTAACTCCGCAGTCACAATGCGCTGGTGTATCCGTGCCACTGTTGCCTGGCCCTTTTGCTGATAACGTTGTCAATATAAATCGAACACTTCACACCAATGAAGAATCTACTGCCTTGGATCTTCCGCCTCCTATTCCACCATTGCCCGACGATGCGCTGCCGGCAGTTAACTTTAACTTCGATCATGTATCCCAGACGGTGCAAATCATAGAATTGGATAGATCTGCAGAGCGGACAGATAATATAAATCTTAAGGATCACACACCATCTGTCAAGAGCAAAAGGGCGCGTTGTTGCATTTTAAGAAGGGGCATCGTTACCTGCTATAAACGACGCAAAGGATTAAAAGGACGAAGTCGCTATCATTTATTGCGCCAACGTTTGCGCCACAAGCTCAGGCAACGTTGCGCGTTCCTAATTACCTTGTATACCAGCTACCTGCAAGAACAGCGCAATCTATATGACCACGCCGAGGCTGTGCAGATTTGTCACAGACGCTTCTTGGCACTCGAACTGTACACACAACTTTTGGTCGATTTGAAGATGTTTACTCAAGGCAAGCAGCAAGAGGAAGCTGTGGCAGCAACGGCAAGCTCGCCGCAGCAACAGCAAAAGCGACAACGATGCGAAGAAGCTGCTCGCAATCGCAGAATCAATCGGCAGGAGGAAATGCTGCGCCATATGATGCGCCCAGATAGTGCTGAGGAGCGCAATCGCAAAGATGCCAGTAAGTCAAGAGAATACAGTTCAATGCATCACATTAATTTCGTGGTCTTCTATTTAGCATTTGCCTTTAACTTTTACGACAAAGTGGAGGAGGCTTTGTTTTCATCAAATCGCTGGGAAGATTGCCAAAAGTTCAATCAGTTGTTGCAAACGTTCGATCCCAAGAAGGACAAAGTATCGGATTTATACTTGGTAAGTACGACATGTCTGTTCTCTAATCAATTGATTTAATAATATTCTTAAAATCCTCAGAAAATAGAAAAACTATTGCTGCCTGAGCATCCGGAGTTGGCTGAAGTGTTCCTCAACTTTCTGCTACCTGAGGAAGCCGCCGAGCTAGGCAAATTTTTTGAATACTTCATGATCACCAACTCCAGCAATTTTATAAACAAACTCAACATATATTTCTGCAAGCAACCGGCACAAATACGCAAAATTTATGCATGCCTTAGCGAGTTGGCCGAGTTGCCAAGTGTGAGCATTAAAAAGGTTGAGTCCAAAATCTTGCCACTGCTTAAAGGTAATCAGTTCCTATGCGATTGGTTTTTGCAGCAATTTCCACAGGCAAAACCACCCAAAAGGTAAGTTGTAAGACTTTCTTTTTAACTGTTTAAGTAATATTAATTCTTTCTTATTTATTAGAATGATGCCACCTGTGGAGACAATCAATATGCATGAGGTGCTGAACAACAACAGCGGCGAGTTTGTGGAGACTGTCAATGAATTGTTGGAAGATGTGCCTGCTCAGGGCAAGCCACCTGGTTGCCAACTGCGATATCTTAATGGTCGCATATTCTATGGCTCCAAAATTATGCTCCCCGCAAAATTATCCTTTCGAGCTGCCAGCATCTACAATGAACAACATAATGATGCGCTGATTGGAGAGAATTTCACTTGTGCTCATGGTGTGCGAGCCCAGGGAGAGAAACTGATTAGTGCTGCAGCTGCTGTGGATAGTGATGATGCCGCTGAACGCAGCGAAGAGGATGATGTGAGTCGTGCCTTAGTCATTGACACTACAACGGGGGACGAGGAAAACAGCTGCTCCTCCCTCGATATGTGCGATGATGTGGCATTAAGAGCACATGCAATGCGACTGAATGCCAGCTATTATAGCAACAACTTCAACAGTGCAACCACCAGCACACCAAATTTTAGTAGTGGGCATCATGCTCAGCATCATCCAAATGCTAAGAAGACGGCCATTAACTTTGGCGAAATGTCGCCACGTCGTCAAAATTCGTCGAACGTTTCGCCTTTGTCGGGTGTGACTCCATTTGGAGCAACGGCATCAACAAGCAACGCATCGCCGCCGTCGGATAAAAGGAAATCACCAAGCAAGAAAGTTCGCTCGCCTTTGGCTCAGACGCAATCGCGTCCACGTTATAACAACCAACCCATGGTGGTAATCCACGAGCCTCAAATGCGTTCATCGGCGCCCGTCTCGCCAGCTATCGAATGTGCCAAACGCTTGCGTACTCTGATCGATCAGGAAAGTGTTATTCCAGATGAGGTAGACAGCAAAGTTGGCATTCGTATCATTGCACAGGCGAAACAAAGCCCAGAGCCGCCAGTAACTAAAGTAGAAGGGGGAAACGATAAAGAGCAAACTGTACCAGTAATTAAAATGGATGTGGAGAATTCTGGTGATGAACTGGAGTCATTAAGTGCCTGCAGTACTCCACAACATGTGATTACCACACAGTTTGACAGCGATGAAGACTGCAAACTGGATGTTGTGGCTACGCTAGCAAACTGTACAAATAAGGAGGATGATGAGACCTCGCCAGCTGAGTCAACTGCTGAAAAAGCAAATACAGCTGCATCGCCAACTGCAATAGCAAGCACTTCGAATGCCTGGAAGCGTGAAGAGGATAAAATCATATTGATTGAAATGAAGATGGGCGCAAGAGATCGCCAGCATCTCATTCAGAGGATGGTCGCCAAGCTTCCACATCGGAATGAAACCGAACTGCGAGCTCGTCACCAATTTTTGATGGATTTTCTGTCAAAGCTTCAGGGCAAATAAATAAAGAATGTTACATAGAGAATAACAAATTAATTTATGTGGAGATAAGTGTACATAATTTTTGAATTGCTATGAAATTAAGTAAAGCTCCGTAACTGTTAACATTCTGTTATGTAATATTAATTTTTATGTCTGTAATACATAAATATAAATTTAAGCTATCTAAGAACGTAATTATGGAAATGAATGAATTACAATGTACATAATAAATAAGTGAACTATCAATATCCCAAATACTGCATACTATTTGTTCAGCTGCTGTAGGGTCTCATGCTCTTTGTGGTTTCTTTATCAGTTCTACTTTGACACTGCTGCAATGCGAAGCTGTTTGTACCTTCTTGTTCTCTGTCTGCTCATGTCGCAAGCAACGAGTAACAGTATATCGAATAGTGCGTTTCGCATTACCATTCATAAAGTGCTCCCGGATGATCCGTTTTATAGAATCTTCAATGGTAATGCAACAGCGGCGCGAAGCTTCACCAATACACTGTGGCGACGTCTCTTGGCGCATCACGATAACATCGTCATATGACTGCAACTAATTTGTTTATTATTCGAATAAATCTATGTAATTACAATGAAATTGTTGGGAGAATGCATACATTCGGAGGGCAGCATGAGAGCACTGGACTTGGTAAGGAAGACTTCTGGTTGTGGTTCCTGCACATCTTCTTGGCAGTCGAATTCATCGACAAAGGCAAACGTCCCCGTTGCTGTCCTGCAATGGGCGTCATTTTCACAGCCCGAATCGCTGCTCCAGCTTTCACAGCCGCAGTTGGGTGCCTCATCCGCAGGCAACTGAAGTGGCGCTGCACAACTGACCACGCGTTCCTCTGCAGTTGCCTCATCCCGCTGTCGTGCCCAATTCCAACAACGACGGCAGCCACGCGACAGCGCTGGCAAACAGCACAAATTGAAGCAAATGTCGGAAGTGTTGCGCATGCATAAAAAGAACTCTGGCATGAAGCTAGGATTGATGACACCGTAGACCACAATGTTGAGGCTGAGCTGGAGTGCGTTTAGTGTAATGAATATAACTTCCAGTTGCTCCATCAGCTCCACATTCACTTTGTTGGCATCGCCGCCAAAGAGCAGATTCAATGAACTTTTCCTCGATGTCATGTGAGCAGGCAACTCACCCACCATATATAAAGTGATGACTATAACGATGCTGATTGTTAGCTTCATTTGATGCTACAGAAGTAAAAGATGTTGTTTAATTCATTTATTAATAGTAGTCGAGGCTTACCTGATAGCGTTTTTGCGTGGTGCGATCGTTGTCATTGTTGCCGCTTTGATGGAACAATTTGCTTTGCTTGGTCCAGCGATGAAAGACAATAATGGTGACAATGTTGCCCATCAACAGAAACACAGCCGGTATGAGGGCCAACAGGGCAAAGGAGAACCAATTGTGCCACTCGTATATTCTACGAATGAAATGAAAGTAATCAAGATGACTTTGCTTTGAACTTGAAAGTCTGTCACCCACTTGGAGTAGTACAAATTGGTGACATAGCAGGTGGCCGTATCCAGATCGACGACGAATACGAAAAAGTAAGGCATGTTAACAATAATTGAGACGAGTAAGCCACCACAGATCATGTAGCGAGCAACCTTTCGACGACAGAATCTTGGGGCACCATTGTTGCGCTTGAAGCGCGACAAATAGACTAAACGATCCAGGCTGAGGCCTGCCAAGATCAGATTGGCAGCTCCAGTGCTAATTCCAAAGAGTGGCGTTTGCCACTGATAATCATAAGCTATCCATGCGGCATCGTTATAGAAATAGCTTCTTGAGAGCGCTGTCAGTGTGATGAGCATACAGGAGATGCAATCCAAGCACGAAAGTGCTGCCATATATGAAAATGCCGATGGCGACATCTTTGGTCGCATGAAGACCACGCAGTTAATGAAATTGGTGCACAGCCCAAAGGATGACAGAGTGGGAACGGCCAATCCATAGATTAGCAATATGGTTACGGTCGGTGGAGTTCTCTGGAACATGCACTCATGATTTGTTGGGTCCAAATTGCGAAAGTCGCTGTTGCCACTGCTCGTGGGGCTGGTAAAGTTCAGGACAACTAACATGACTGATAGTCTGAGTGATTGCTGACTTACTGGATGGGCTGTGGGACATGTTTATCTAATTGTTTGCAAATTCATACGATAAGATTATCTAATGCTAACGTGCGCATAAATGTTAATTTGTATGCAATCAATGATAAAGAGCCAAACAGTTCGAGTACCTAGACGCCCCTGACTAACTTACTTTTACAATGAATAAACACTTTTCTCTAAATATTGTGACTACTGCATCCCCTACTAAGTTGTATTCTAAAAGTGAATTTTAATAATTTGATTTAATTACTTATTAGCAAAGCCATTAACTATTTAATAGTAAATAAATAAAAATGAAAAATAAATTTATATTTTGTAAAAGGCTTGAATGTACTCCTAAAATAGCATGAATTTAATATATTAATTTTAATAACAAAAAATATAAATATAATGTTTAAAAATTAACATTTTAAATTTAGGAGTTAATTTACTTTTATGATGAGAAAAAAATTTAATGTTTGTTTTCAGATTTTGTAGGGGGATAAGAATTCGGATACATTATGCTAACTTTCGATAGATTTGCGTTAAATTTATTTATTTTATATGTAATATATGAGTACATACCATTCCCAAATAAATAGTAGTATTTGTGCAGATAATTCATTTTAGTTTAGTGTTCAGTGTTTTGTTGCTGAGTCAGTGGAAAATCGATGACAACATAGCAAAAATATTTTCGACGAATACAAAATATACAATATTTATTTTTAGAATTGAGTGGATTTCAGTTCTATAGACAGGGTCCAGTTCCTCACCTTTTATAGTACTTGAGCCCTGCTACTCTATTTCCTATTTAAAAGGTATTGTTTTGGTTTTTTGAAGAAATTTATTGAGTTGAATTTATGTTTTTAATATGCTTACGGCAAACATCGAGATTTGTATTTGATTTTGATATACATATATTATATTAATATTTGTAGTTGAATTTGTACTAAATTAATGCTTGTTTTTATAGTAATATTCGATAAAAAAAACACATACTTGAGTTGTTCAAAAATATTACCAAAAAAAAACAATCAATTAAATATGTTGTAAAATGCTTATCATAAATAACAAATTAATATGCAATAATGACTAATAAGAAATATATTCAAGTATATATAAACGTATATACTTATACATATTTGGTTTTTATATGTATATGTCAATAATAAATATGCGATTTGTATAGTTCAATAGTAAAATTAATTTTATCTAAACTTTAATATTAAGTTTAGTTGTAATTTTAGATTTAATGCGTAAATATTTTCAATATTTGAACAGACTTGGAAATTTTGTTTTGTTACCATCAAATTCATTAAAGTAATCAATCATCTTATATTCGTACTACACACACATACATATGCATATTAATCGTCATATTAAATATATTATATTCATATTTTAGGTCAATATACGAGCAAATACAATCTGTTGAACTTGAACTTTTAGTGGTACTCGTCGTAGTCATAAGTAGTCACAAAATTAGTTTATATCAAATTAAAATAGTATCATATTATGTTATGTTATTTTTTATTTAGCTTACAATACGTATATATGAATATTTGATTTCATTTATCATAATATTTCGACGCATCATTTTGCTATGAAATAAATGATTTAAATGCTTCAAGTTCGGAGTTATACATCTTTTATATAAATATGTGTCAAATTACTTTAGATTTTCATCAAATTCATACTATATTTTCCTTATCTTGCTTTTGCTTTTATCATTTTGTTTAGTTAAGTTTAGTTTAGTTTCAATCTATCGGTTTTTGTGCCCTACTTTTTAGCACATAGCTTGGCTACAGAGATATCAGTTGATTAAGTTCTATACGTATTATGTAATATTTATTAAATATGTAAGTTACAATTTTCTTGTATTTTGTATTATTCTTTTTAAAGTTAAATTTCAGAGTTCAGAATTTCTTACGCTTGCTGAAAGAAAGATAACTATAAGAGGCACAAAAGCTTAGCTTAGGTTGCGCTACCAAAAATGTTAAGTTTGAATTTTATTTCATTTAACTGTTGCTCTATTTACTTTTCTTTGTTTTTTTGTTTAGTTTGTGTAACTCAAGGTATTTCATGTGCTTATAGTAGATTGTCTTTTCTCATTGTTTAACAGTAGTTTTAGCATCTAATTTTTGTTAGGTACTAAAGTGTCAAAACAAAGACAATGGGTATATTTCCTTCCACCTATAAGTAAGTACTTTAGAAAGCTACACTTCTGGCGCAGTTAATAGCAATAATTTATCTTTGACATCATCGTCTTTCTTCCTTTTGATATAGTTATTTACTAATAGACTAAACTTAGACATTATAGCTTTAACTTATTGCTATGCAATCTGTTTGCTACGTGTTTTTTGTTTATTTTTATTATGGTACATTGAGACTCTATGCCGATCATATATTCCTTTCGATATATATTCGGCTTATACATACTGCTAAGAAATAAAACTTTTATGTGAATTAAAAATGTTTCCGAATAATGAATATTCATATAATATAATCATAAGCACACATAAAAGGATGTTTTAATATTATTTGTTGACTCAAGAACACTTGAAATATTTGTGAAAAATTATGCAAAGATATTTTTGATATTAGGTTTGTGAAATTTTCCTTCTTAACATAGTGAAACGTTTATTTCGATTTGATGATAATGCAGGGGCCAACATTATAATCGAACAACGTTACAATTCTGACCCGAATCGTAGAATTCTTTTGTAAGGTATTTGTATTCATCTATTTGCTGAGATTGAGTTCAACGTTTGTTGCTTAGTGCTTTGGCTAAAAATATATAGTGTATTCAGAGATTTATAGATTATCTAATTCAACGGAGTGAGTTTATAATTTTTCTATGTATTCAATGTGTGAGATAACATTCAGATGTTTTGCTAAAAATTACTTCCCTTTTATTATATTATGGACTAATATTAGTATGCATATAAATAATTTAGCACAAATTTAATACTTGCTGAATCCGAGAGTTTGGAATTATCGTGAGAGAAAGTTGTCAAATGGGCCAGGAAAATTGAAATATGAAAATGAAAAAGGCAAAGTGCAAGGAAAAGTTTTACAACTTGTAGTGAAAGTTGAAAGCAGAGAAAAGCGTTGGGTAATGGTATATAAAATAAAAGTTTTTATTCCATAGTTTATTCTTTTTTGTTTTTTTTTTGTTTTGTTGCTTTTTTTTGGCTTCGAGTTGCTGTTTCAACGTGGAGAATTGCTTAACAGTGATATTGAAATATGCAACTAAATTTAGATACTGCGGTTTGTTAACTTAAAGTACTCATGAATTTCTAAAAATTAGTTGTATATAATTAAATAAGCACTAAATAAAGCTTAAGACAATATTATTGCTTTCATTTAGCATAGATAACAACAAGATATAAACTAAATAAACATGAGCTAACAAATGTCTTTTGAATTAACACTTAATATCAACTGATGACACAACTCGCTGGGTAATTTCAATGCCCAATTAAAATTATTCGTTAGCTTTTACTGCTACTGCTTATGGGCTCACAATGTATTCCGGATTCACGTAGGAGAAGCCAACAAATTCCGATTGATCCAGATTCATCATAAATACTTTATCCGTTGGCGTCAAGTCTGTTTTCTCTGATGTGAATTGCTTGTCAAAATTGGACACATCCTTTCGGTGTTTCTGTAATGTAAATGATAGAAGAGTTAATTGCTTCGAAGTTTAGTTTAAGGCTTTCTTAATTATTTACAATTTTCGGCTTGAATGGAGGCTGCACTTCGCGATTCTCAATCTTCTCCCAATCGATGCGTCGGAAAAATGGATGCAGACGCACATCTTCTTCACCTGAAGAGCCACAACCCAGTCGCTTATTGGGCTGCTTTGTTAGGAACTGCAAGGGAATATTTATTTAAATAAGCACATTGAAAGTAGAAAGTTTCTTAGTCTACTTACGCCTTTGCACGCCTCCTTGGCTTCCTTGCTTAGACTCTTCGGGTAGGAAACATTGTGATCTGTTATGGCCGCAAATAACTCCTCTTCGTCCTCGCCGTCAAATGGTGGTTGTCCAACCAGCATCTCATAAAGCAGCACACCATAAGCCCACCAATCCACAGACTTACCGTAGGGTTGATAAAGTATTATCTAAGAAAAGACAAAGAATTTTCACTAAGTTTTCAATGAAGTAAATAAGACGTCAGAAAGCTACGATCGTGTGTGATTAACTATGAGATACTCGCAACCCATTTTCAATAAAACCATATTCTAAAAGTATACCAAAAATACTACCGAAAGCTATGTTTCGTATATCAATATAGTTCTAAATTCAAAATATACCATAGAGTACAAAATAACCGAACTGCAGTAGGTCTTTTTTACCATACAAAACAGCTAAGAAAGCTACAGTCGAGTGTGCTCGAATAAACGCAAAACTGTGTGGTATTAATTTAAAAATATACCAAATTAATACACCACAATAATACTAAAAATATACCAAAAACCCATATGTGGTATATTTATACATTCAAAATACACCATAGGCTGCAAAATATTCCAGATTGTCAGCCAAGGCAACTAAAACCCGTAGTAAGTAGGCGTTTTTGCTCATACGAAAGTATTTCTCAAATGACGTTTACAACTTTTATCTGATCACAACCAAAATCTTAGCAATCATATAATGTAGTTCCAAAGTTACGCTTGTGATTCGATTTTTGGGGCGGAAGTGGGCGTGACAAAATTCTAAAATAAATTTGATCTGAGTGCAAAAATAACAAGTACTGATGAAAATTATGCCTTCACCTGTTATAGATGAAATCTACGCGTTCGTAGGGACGAACGGACAGACATGGCTATATCGCGTCGGCTGATGACGCTGATAATAATAATTTGTAGGGTTGGAGAAACATTCTTCTGCCTTTTACACACATTTCTTGCAGGCACAAATTTATAATACGCTTCTTCCGCTACGAGTGGCGGACATAAAATTCACTCACTTCGGGTGCAATGTAGTCGGGTGTTCCACAGAATGTTTTGGTCGTCTTCTCGCCCATTATGTTCTCTTTGCACATGCCAAAGTCGGCAATTTTCACATGTCCATCGGCGTCGAGCAAGACATTATCCAGTTTGAGATCTCTGTAGAGGATGCCCTTGGCGTGCAGATAAAATAGACCCGCAGCTATTTCGGCAGCATAGAAACTATCGACACATAAAATAATATAGTATACTCGTGTTATTACGTGTCTGTTTTTCCAAATTGTTAGAAAGTGTTTACTTACACGGCGACTGGTTCCTTGAATTTGCCAAATTGTTGTATTTGAAACATCAAATCGCCGCCGTTCACATATTCCATGACAAAGAATAGGCGGTCCTATATACGTGATTCAAGTGTAAATGAGCGTATTATCGTGCATGATTACGTATACGCACCATTGTCTGAAAACAGGAATGCAGCTGGACAAGGAACGGCGGCTTCTCGCCCAGCGCCAGCACACGCTTCTCAATCATCGTGCATTCCACATCATCGTCCTGGATAATCACATCCTTCTTGAGTATCTTAATGGCGTAGAGCTCCTCGCTACCTTTGCGCTCTGCTAGCAGTACCTGCGGCATTCCATCAAATACATTTAAGCAAACACTATTGAGCTTGTGATGTGATGTGTCGATTACCTTGCCAAAGGATCCCTTGCCTAGGACCTTGATGAAATTAAAGTCTGTGGCACGTATCATGTCCTTTTTGGACTGTGAGTGCGTATGAGTGTCGCAGCGCATCACCGGCTGCTTCTTTTGCGATGGTTTCTGCTTCAGCTTCAGCAAATCCTGTTGGTCATCCGCGCAGGGCACATTGTAGTATTCGCCCTCCTCTTGGGTGAGTAGCTTGAACCAGCCGTTGGTTGGATTCTTGATAATCTCCGAAATGCCAAACGACAAGGCGCCCATAAAATCATTGCGTGAAGTGCGATCCCAGTCCCACACCTCGATCAGAATGCGTCGATCCTTATCCTCTGGCTTGAGGTCACTGCAATGTTATCGAAGTTTCGTATTATTCTTTTTAAATTCTTCAATTCTCCTTTTTGAACTTACTAGCTGATGGTCTCATTCCAGACAGGATTCAAACACGCCTTGATTGTGCGCGTCTTCTTCTTGGACTGATCCTTGTCGTCTGGTATCAGCTTCACCTTCACGTACGGATCGCTAAGTCCGTTGGGGTCCATTGGTATGAGATTACGCCCTTCCTTGACTGCAACGATGCAAATATAAGTTTTCAGCATCACAGCCAAAGACGAACGCAATTGTATGAAAGTTGCCAAGGAATTAGCTTGGCCATTGTTTGTTATTGCTTTTGTGCTCGCCTTCACTTAACATATTTCCCAGGCTTTTGTCTTGCTACTGCAGTGGCTTATTCATTATGTGGTCTTAAAAATTAAGTTTTCTTTATGGATGACTAAGAAGCAAAAGCAGTTTGCCAGTGTTGATGCAACGACTTGAATTTTAAATATTTTCTTGCACGTTGCATAACAAATACATTTGTATTTAAAAATGTGGGAAAAATGCAAAGTAAATTTTAGATTAATTCCTTCTCCTTCTAACTAGCTTAAAGTCGGAACATTCCTTTCCAAAATGTAGAATTTTGTTTAAAGCCTAACACAATGGAAAACAACTTGAACATTTTAAGCGCCTTGTTGAAAAAGTTCGACTTGCATTTTTATTTATTTTTTTTTTTTGGTATATGTGTGTAAATTTCGTTCGTAAACTTCGGAGTTGGAGGCTTATGGCAAAGTTCTTAGGCGCCGTAATTGGTTGAAACTTAAGCGCTTTACAGTGGTATGCGAGTATTTCAGTGGAGAAAGGCATGACAAGGAAAGGAATGGAAAGTTTGTGTAACAAGTTAAGAGCTGTGTTGACCGTAATACGCATTGAATTGAAGTGGGCATTATGCCGTACTTACTCTGAACGGTGAGTAGATTCTCTTTGACATTTATCTCCAGATTGATGCGACCCCGTCGCTCAGTATGATCACAGCCGCAGAGGCTGGGCACGTTCTCCTTGCAGCGGGCATGAACATTCATATCGCATGCTAAATAATCGCCATGGTTGTGTCCGGTCGGGTCAGGTCAGATGTCACGTAGTGGAATAAATATAAGTCGCTTGTTAGTGGCCACTTGGCAATCATTGAAATAGATGGGCAGACAACTCTGTGGGAGGCCGGAGGTTTGGATTTGTGCCAGAGAAAGTTTTTGGCATAGATTGAAAGTGTTTCTCTTTTGTCGTTGGTGGGGCAATATGTGGGTAAAGTGATAGAAAGCAGGGATAAACGTACGCACAAATACACACACTCTCACTCAGACACACACATTGCAGTATATAAATATAACACACAGGACACGCGACATGGCACGCATACAAAGTGAGTTTTGATGTGCCTCAAGTACTTACCCCGCCACTGCAGTGGGAAGAGAGACGAGCAAAAAGTGTCACTTACTTGACAGACTCGGCAAACAGCTGCGTTTGGTTATCAATCAGCACGACAATCCAATAAACTCACCCGACTCCAATATTACCAAACGGCAATTCTATTCATTTCGCCTTCTTCAAGCCAAGCGGAGCCCAGCCAAGCCCACAATCCCACACAGATGGCACATACAAAGTACATATCCACCCAGCGCCAGATACAAATCAACGCCCAATTTGCGATGTCAACTGCAATCGCAATCAATTTGGTAGCAACAGCAACAGCAGCAGCACCAATAGGAAATGAACCGCAGCGCGCCGCAAAAACTGTTGCACAGTTTGAGTCGCATATGCCGCTGACATGTGAGCAGGAGTTGGCACAGGAGCGAAGCACGGAGAAAAGTATTCAATTGGAAATTATTGCAAATGAAATTGTAATTCGTTTTGTCGGCAACGCAGAAAATTCACCATTGCCAGCTATTAATTGTAAAAGTGGTTCGAGTAACAGAATTGCCAACTGAAGACGTATTATTAAAAGTCAATAGGTTTTCAATTAAAAACTGTTGAAAGTGATGAATTTGCTCTGCTTGCATTGAATTCTTTACTGGCTGCTGTTCACTTCATTGAGTCCGTTTCCACCGGTCATCATCATCATCACGGTTTGGTCCTGCGGCGTTGCATCATTGGCTTGATTTCATGGCGGCTTTTCCTTTGTTTGTTTATTTTGCTTCCTTCTGTCGCTTTGCTCATGTGTAAAATTGCTTTGACCATTTGGACACAATCCTAAAGTCCCATTCCCTTTCTTCATTCCGCTTCCCCATCACCTTCACATTGCCCTGTAAAGTTCTGCAGCAACGTCATTGGACGCACGGCACATGTGCCGTATACGTAACATTTGAAATTTTCGCTTGTTGCTCGCAACACATGGAAAAAGTAATCATTTTTTGATGTCCACAAGCACATTGGACAGGGCTCAGGGCAAACTGTGGGCTGTGGGCGTGGCAGGCTGGTCAGTTGGGCTGTTTGTGTGCTGTGTTTAATGAAAATATGAAAGAAGGTTTTCCCTTTGCGTGCCGCATTATGTTACACAAAAAACAACAACAACAAGTGTAAATGAAAGTGAGTGTGTGTGTGTGCGTGTGTTTTCATTATGTGGCCCAGTTTTGTGTGTTCTGCTTTTTTGCGTAAAATTATTTATTTATGTAGCTCCATATGCAAGCTTATGTAACCGACTCTATGTATTATACGTTAATATTAACGAAATGGAGGGAATTTTATACTTAAGCCAGGCAAGTCAGGTGGATGATAGTTGTGTACAAGTTTTCAGGCTTATTTTGGCTTTAACAAAGTTTTTGAACTATATTTTATGACTTTTATTTATTGCACTAAATGTGTTTAACAAAAGGAACATTATTAGCTGATGCATTTTTAAAAATGTATAATGATAATAATCCTGTTAATTCCACAGATTTATTCAATTTTCTTTTCTAAAGATAGTTCGAAATATATTTCGTAGTAGTGTATAATAAAAATTATCATTAAATTTATTCTCATTTACTTAATTTCGGTTACTCAAAAAATGTGATTACCCTTTTATTTTAGTCACAAAGCACTATAGGAATAATGCACAATTTTAATAATAATAATACTCTCAATATTGATATTCGCTAGTCTTGTCAAAAAATGTGTATTCAAATTGGTCGGATCTGGTTATTGCTGCAGCGCATAGTAAACAGCATTGCAATAGAATTGCAATCATTATTGAACAGACTGAAACAACTAACACACACATTTGTGTATACGCGAACATGAAATTGTCGCTCGATAATGACAATTACACACACCCATGCACAGAAGCATACACTCACACAGACACACACAAACACATAGACATTGCGACACGCACATCCGTTTGTGGTTGAGCCTCTTTGTTGGAGGATTTTTTGTTGCCACATTTACATTTCCATTCGCAATCTGTTTGCTCGTCGGCCATTTCATATTTGTTTTTTGGCCTGTCTCTCTGTGTGTTGTGTCCTTCTGTGTATGTGTTTTTGGGTGTATGTGTGTGAGTGGGTGAAGTGGTCTATTTATCTATTGTTTGTTGTTATTGTGGTTATGCTGCCTTGTTTGCCTGGCCGAGGCAATGAGGCGTAAGTAAATTATTTGTTTGCCAAGGGCCAAGCCGGATATTAAAGGCGGCAATTTGCGACTTCAAACAAATGACTTGGAAAATTGCGCACTTTTTCGTCAAAGTAAAAACCAAAGCAAAGTAAAAACTCTTAACAATCAAAGAAAAAGGCAACAGTACCAAAAACAAAACCGAGAAAGAGTAGCGGAAAGTAAGTAATATAATTAAACAGAAATGCCTTTGATGACAAAACTAATGAACATTGCAATCCTAAATCGTATAATTAGCAGTGTCTAACGTTAATTTTCGAATGCATCTGCAAATGTGAATACAAACATTTCTTATACATATTAACAAACTGTAAACTGTAAAGTGCAAGCAAATAGAAAAACGGAAAACGCATGAGAAACGCGAGAGGTTAGCGGAAAAGTCGTCTACTTGTCAAAAATGGCAACAATAACAATAACACCAAGAACGAGAACAAGAACAAAAACATGGGCTCAAGTATATCTCACAGTGCAACGCATACTTGTACAACTAAACACACACTTCACACACACACACACACACACTACAACACACAAAGCGCGAGACAAGTGTGCACTTGAGTTAAAACAAAGCGTTGCAAATTGTAAATTGCAACCATCCAAAAAGAGAACTCAACCGCAAGACGACACAAGGCGATTGTTTTGGATGTTAATCAAATAGAAGAGTGCCATTTTAAGTATAACAATTGATTAAATTGCTAGTCAAATGCCAAAAACAAATATAAATTATAAATTAAATTGAATTAAAATTTTATTAATATTGTATGTAATCTATTTATAATTTATTAGAGACTATAACAAAAATTTAATTGTTGAATAGTTATAGTTGTAACAAAAGTCCAACTAATGTATTTTGACTAGTTGTCATTTATTTGGAGGCTTTCTTTCATTTAGAAATTAAAGCTTATTGTAAATTTCACAAAGTGTTTCTTTTCAGTGTGTACATAATAATAAAAATACCAAATTATGTCAATCGATATGCATAATTTTGCTATCGATAACATGTGTCGTATAAATTTATCGCATGCTTGTTTTCTTGGTTTACCTGCGACAATATTATGCACTTAATGAATTCTTTGATATAATATGAAACGCACACGCCATTAGATTCAATACATACAAAAACACATAAAAAGCCACGCAAAAAAAGACGGAGAGAGACTATACTATGTGGGCGAGAGTTAGGGACTGTCCTTTGTGTTTCTCAATCGATCAGTCTGTTAACCATTACCTCGACACTTAAGACCCTTGTGTGTGATGCCGTGCAAGAGCGAGCCGCAATGATCGCAAAACATCGGCGATAGGAAGGCAACGTTGTGCCATTTGTGTGGCATCTGGTGTGCCTGAGAATTGGAACAGTTGGAGAGAGCTAATGGAAAATTAACGCAAGTTTTTCGCTATGAACGCGTAACACATTAAACACTAAAGCATTTGCACAATTAAACGTCTAAGTAATAAAAACACATCCAAGCAAAAAAAAATACATTGCAAAACTTTCTTCGTGAATTATTTGTGATAAATGAATCACGACAATATATAAATTTTCTTTCAGCAAAATGAATATGGGAGAGAGGTTGAGAGTGCATATGGTTATGGAAATGGAGATATGGGTTTGGTTATGGGTTTTAGGTATGTGCATGAGGGCAGGTTAAAAGTGCAGGTAAAAGATTAAGTATTTTATTGTAAAAATGTTTCAAAGAAATTTTCGGTTTCTGGCGTTACTTTAGCAAAAAATTAAGGAAATTTAATTTAATAATTTAATTCGGTTTGTCTTGAAATTTGAACACACTTCTACAAAATGGACAGTTGCAGGACTTGAAGCTTATGCTTTAATGCTTCATTGGGTACATCGAACATCATTTTATTTTTCCTTGAAGGCTCAACAAGAACAGACAATTGTTGTCTAATCCGTGCAAAGATACATAAGCGACAAAAAAGACGAACACATACACGCAGTGCTGCACAAGGCCAAGGAAATATTGTACGAAAGGCTTATTTATACCCTGCAAAGTTGAGCAGTTAAGAACAGGCTAAGCTGATGCAACATGTTAGCAGCAGATGTTTACAGGGCATGCTTAAGTTGAGTATATCGCTATCTGATGTTGAACTCGCAATGCCAGAGCCTTGAACTCATCATCAGTGCCAAAGTCGCTCACACACAGACGCAGTTAGTTGTGCCTTTGTTAGTATTAGTTTTCCAAGGCAGCTTTCTTAAAGTGGGCAAGGACACACACACGAGAATATCTATGAATGTATGGGCAGCATATTATGCGCATGCATGAGCATCATTTGGCTGTCGCTCTTGCGACTCAACAGCTTGCAGTGATGCTCAGCCGTTAATATGGACGAGTATCTGGCAGGGCCGAGACACCCACACACACACACACACGCACACACAGACAAAATAGAGTCGATCCAAGAGCAAAACTCAAGAGCAAAAGCACACACGCCAACAAAGAAAACATGTTGTGGACAGAGATGGGGGCAGATCGCTTTTGGGGTGTCCTTGCTTTGTGGCTGGCATTGCCTTTTGGCGGGCAAGGCAAAGGGAAGAGTGCTAGTTGTGCCGCACTCAAAGACACACAAAAAGTGTTGCCCAAGGCTGAGAGAGAGTGTGTGTGTAAGGGTGTCTGTATTTGTATTTGTGTTTGGGTTTGGGTTTCGGTTTTTGTGTTTGCGTATTTGCGCTTGCACTAAATGTAGTGCAGTGTTGCAAGTTGTTTGAAGGTGAAATTGAATTGCCAATTGCTCTGCGATTGTATTTGAGTTCTCGTGTGTGCTTGTATGTGTGCTTGTGTATGGGTGCAACCTTGGCTGTAAAATTTGCCCCAAATGCAGCAGCGACAGGTGGTGTTAACTGCCACGTGCCACTCGGATGTTGCGCGTTGCAAAGTTTCGACAGCTATTTTTTGCACTTGAGCAGCACAAACAACCAGCCAAAATTCAGCAAACAACTTCTAAGGGCGAACAACATCATTTTTCCATTAAGATTCCCCAAACGCCAAGCGCACAGTATGGCGAGATTTTATAATTTCTATAAACTTTGGAATAACTGCACAAAATTTAAATATTTCTTAAGCTTGTCTAATGTTGCGACTTATCCAACATTGGGTCAGTCTGATATTGTGACACTTTTACTTATCCCCCAGTTATATTTGCTGTGTCAGTCGCTCACATATAAAAACAACAATTTTATTAAAAAACGTCCAAGGGGAGAGACTGTCAGTGTGTATGTGTGTGTGGCACGTTGGTCTCTGCTCCTTTTGCCACGTGCCACAGAGCATTAAAACGAAAATTCAAAAATATTTGCAACAATTTGTCACGACTTCTTTTGTACATTTTGGCATTTTCTGTTGTCACTTAACAAATTTGTCGCCTCTTTACTGTAGACACCGCCCACTCTTAGAATGTTTCGTCATCGCCGTCGTCGTCCTCGTCCTCGTTGGGGGTTCGCTCTGTGCTCTATCAGCATATCTTTGCCAGCCAGCAATTTTCCAACTCCATTTCGGAGTACCCATTTTCAGTAATTCATGCGCGTAGACATATAAAACGTATGCGACATAGTCGTATAATATAAGTGGAATCATATTAACAACTGATGTCCTGATAACGTGGCCAGGAGTTGGCAGCTGGCAGTTGGGGCTGCATTTATAAATTGCCGTGTCATTTATTATGACAGCCAGCTTGATAAGGAGCGTATCGCAGAGTGTCTGCTGTGTCTGTGTCCATATGTGTGGGTGGGGATAAAATAGATGTGAGACACACACACACACATACACTCACACTACATCGCCTAGTCGCATAATCACACATTTTATTTGAATTAGATGCACAGATGAGACGAGCCAATCAAGTAAATCAAATAGCAGAACTGCAAACTAATTTCGTTTTCAATTTCCGCTCGTGCAAAGCGAACATAAATTAACACACACACATCGACATCGACTCAATCAAACACATACATATATGTAGTATGTACATCTATCCATATATACGCAATAAAATGCACAAATTGACTTGGCAACAATGAACTGAGATTTCTCAAATGGAGTAAATTCAAACTTTTGCCGCCTACAAAAAGAATTTTTTGCTGAAATTCGAAATGATTGCCAAACCGATAGCAACAAAAAAAAAAAGTTGGCAAACACTTGAAAAATTGCTCTGTGGTCCCAACAGGTGCGTGAGCAGTCGACCATTGCTAAATTGATTGCTTTATACGAGTATCTCACACAGTCTATCTGTGCCAGTCGCCAGTTGCCAGTCGTAACAAATAAAATGTATATTTGATCCGATTTCTAACAACAATACCACAAATCGTAAAAGTAGCAGGACGTCTAGAGAACTTCTACGTCCTCAAAGCAGTTGTCGAAGTTATCTGCAATCACAAGCGATTCAAACATGTCAAAGGCAACACTTAAGCACTTGGATTGTATTACAGAAGAAGAAAAAAACAACACTTATACGCCCTGTACGCCATATGTGCTTGGCTTTCGAGGGTTCAGGGTTGAGGCCTGAGTGCAGGGGGCAGGTGGCAGGGGGCAGACGGTATGACGACGAGAACCATAATTGATAACATTGTGTTCATTGTGAGCTGCAAATGTGGGCGGGAAGCCGCACAGTTGCGGCATTGCGCTTACTTATCAGACACGTGTTGCAAGTGTATTTAAATTTATGATGAAATGCCACCAACACACCCACGAGTTGAACTTCTTTTTGTTATGCGTTGTTTGAGTGTTCTGCTTCGTAGAAAACTTGTATTTACGCTCACATTTGCCTTCGCGCTGATTAACAAAACAAGAAAACGCGCTGCAAAGTATGCAAAGTTGCCATGGCTCGACGTCACATCGTCTCTAACACACATATTTCCCCATCGATTTTCCTTGGGTCTAGCACAGACAATGTGTTGCCAGTTGGCCTCGGCAAGCACATAGCACTTAAGAGCTCTACTAAATTGCATCCTCAACCTCAACTTTCAGCTTTCGGTAAACAAACACATGTGCGAGGGTTCTATTTTAAGTTCTCGATAAAGCTTAGAATTCAAAGTGTCACAAAAAGTCGAAATTAATTCTAAATATATTTTTTAATTGACTTGTATTTCTTTCAAGTTCCAAGAAATGTAATTATCAGAATACTAGTAACTCGAGAATTTATTGCTGAAATTTAAAGCTTATTTTCAGTCAAGTGTTTATGGTACACTTTTCGCATGAAAGAAAGATTTGCAGTCAAAATATATCACGTTTGTTTATGCTGAACTTAATTAAAAATAAAAGACCTTGAAAATGATTTCCTGAGTTCGTTTATAAATTGCCAGCAAGACAGAAATAGGCAGAAAATTATATCGATATTTGATATTAGCACAAAAATATTATAAAAATAATTTCAGTGTGACCATTAACTATTTTCACAATTTTTCCGGGTCAAACTTAGGCACATAATTATTAAACGGTCTCACTGAAATTTTGGATGCTGGCAAATTAAATAGCATTAATTAATATCGCAAATTTATTTTGTCTTGAAAATTTCAGAAATTTCTCTCGCATTCCTGTGTTTTGAGTCGCCACTAGAGTATACGAGTTGGTTAAAACATTAAATTTGTGCGACGAAAACAGAAAGTGCATTAAATATTTGTGCTGCATGGAAGCCGAACAAAAGCTCATTTTAGTACGTCTCACTAAGATTTGGGTGGATAGTAGCCTCTTATCTGATGGCTTCCATAGCATTCTCAAGCGGCCTGTACAAACATTAAAATTTTAATTATATCATGGCTAAAGAAGTTTAGACAAATTAGATACGAGTATATAAGGCTGTATCACATAGCATATTCAATATTTAAAGGGGTAGAGTGCTTACTCCAGGTTCAGTGCTGTCGTGTGCATAATTATGCAAATGAACCTGCTGCCCATTGGCTTGTTGGTTCAACGACGTTGTTGGGGAGTGCAGGCGTGAAGAGGGAGGAGTATATAAATTCTGGATATGTGCCAACAGAAAACGAAAACTTTCAAAATGGGAACATTTACGAAACACATGAAGTTAGCCAGAGATATGTTACAATCTATTTAATGGGTATATACACGGGTAATTACATGTTAAAGAACGTTATATTCTTGTTCGAACATAAGTATATATAACATACAATATATATTTATAACTCTTGTTAATTAGGTTTTGTGCCTGCACCTTTTTATTGGTTTTTCTTTCTTTTTCAGCTGCGGCATTGTCCCTTTAAGAGCATTTAATTTATGACGCAAATTGTTTTAAAATTTTATGTTTAACTTCACCCATACTCTCATCCACACACACATACTTATAAACACGCTAGTTTGGGTAGGAAAAGGTTTAGATTGTCAAATTTAAAAAGGGTTTAAAAGGGTTGTAAGCAAATAGCAATAGATTAAGGCCCAACAGTGATTAGCCAACATAGCATTAATACATAGTATTTCTTAAGAGGAGTAAAAGAAGGGAGAACGTAATGTACAACAGCAGAGAGGGGCAGATAGATAGATAGAAAGAGAGAGATAGAGAGATAGAAAAAGAGCGGGGACATAAAGGCTAGTTGAAAGTTGAACGACTTTACCTGAACATTTGAGACCCTGATGGTATATGCCATACAACAGGGAACCACAATGGTCACAGAATGTGGGTCCTGCGTATGTGAATGGTTCGAAGTGGTGCTGAGTTTTTGGTGAATCCTGCGGTTTCGATTTTGTTTTTTGGTTTTTGTTAAATTTTGAATGCGTGCCACAATTACGTTTTATATTTTTTGGTGAGCGATGATAATTTGATAGTATTTTTTGTTTGGTTCATGAAAATACAAAATACAATTTATGATAAATAAACAGATCACAATGAAGACGATAAAACATTGCTCGATGACATAAAGCATAACCAAGTTTAACACTACAGTTTTACATTTGAAATTGTGATATTTTCTTTAATGTATTCTGTTTTCTTTTAAATAGTTATTTATTCTAAGTGATTACTTAAACGGCTGCTTACGGCATTTTCAAGTCAAAGTATTTAGTTACTCATATAGTGATATTATAATATCATCTTAATATTAACAAATGAAATAATCATATTAAATATTTAAAGTTTTACAGTGCCACTTCAATAAATATTAAACTATTTTACCGTTTATTTAAGATCTTACTAAACAAAATGGTATTTTATTTTTTAAATATATCAAAAAATAACTCCACCTGCGTACAAATATTTATTTATTATTTATATTCAGTACGCATATGATAAATACTTGGCATCTTCTGCATAAATAAATACAAGTTTTTTCTCTGCACTGTGACAGATAATCAGAGCACACACACATTTTGGCTTGGACAGCATTGAAGCTCAGGTAATATGAAAATCGTGGTATGCTAAAAAGCCAAAATGACACATTTATAAGCCAAGAGCAAAGCTGACAGGACTGTCGTCAGCGTGGCAGGGGCGGACGAAAAATGTTGATATATTAAAGGAAAGCTTTAAGCATTTCCGCAAAAAGAAACCTTGAAGTGACAGAGCAACACAACAGAAAATTTGGGCAACCAAATAAATTGAATTTTGTTTCGTTCTCTTGAAAATGCTGAAGTCGGCGCTTAAGGCTACAGCTAAATATTTAGTTATTGACTCTAGGTTGACTAACTCTGTGTAGTAAGTATATATGACAAGGGAATACTTACGGAATCGATGCCCTTATCCTTGCCTGGGCATATGAAGGTGACGTATTCATGGCACCGCTTGTGCACCACATAGGAGCAAACTGTAAAAAGAGTTAGACTCACTTTAGTTAGATGTTCTGTGTTTTAATCCGATGTCTTTACATACCTTGACACTGGAATCCTTGCTTGCCGAAGCCCCTATAAAATGTCAAATCGAAAACAAATTAGTTAAATTACTAGCACACCGAGAATACTAATCGGCTAATTGAATCGAATGGCTATTAGAAACCCCGTATTATTTCATATGCGGTCTTCAAAGTGTGTATGTGTGTGTGTGTGTGTGTGTGTGTGTGTGTGTGTGTGTGTGTGTGTGTGTGTATGTGTGTGTAAGTGTGTAAGAGTATTATTACCACAAGGCATAAATATTTAATGTGCAGAAACAGCAGAAACGTATATGCAAATTTTTGCGAAAGCCGTTCATTAAATTCAATCAATATAATTAATATAAGAATGGCAGAGACAGGTCAAAGGTCAACCCCTTGGACAATGCAAGCACTGCTCAGGGTCGTCGTGAACAAGTATCCCACTCAAATTATTTTTAATGACAGACAGCCAATTCAAGCAGAACCGAATGTGAATGTAAGAAACCTTTTCAGCAAACGTTACTCGCGTCAAAAAAAAGGATCGTTCAAATTTTTAAATCAACAATAAACACCATTTTCTTGTATAAATAAATTGTAATTATAATTTTCAAGAAACGGTCACGGTATTAAAAAAAAGGGTTAATAAACATAAACATAAGTAAGGATGGCGTTGAGATTCTGATTTTTATTAGGTGATAATTATTTTTTTCAAAATAAATTAATATATAAATACAAAAATTCTATATTAGTAATTACAATAATAAGTACAGTACTTATCATCATTGTATGAGATGGAAAAAACGGCTGCTACAGTCGGGACTTAGTGTTTTTGGAGAACAAATTGGCAGATTTTGTAGTCTGTGGTATTTTGAATGTAAGCGTAATAATAATAATAACCTATATACCAATTATAGCCTTCAGTATAATTTAGTATTTTATAGTATATTAATTGACTGTAGCTTTCTCATTTTTTTTATTGGTTAGGAAAAAATAGCTTCAAAATAAATAAAAATATAAATTATACGAATAAATAAATGAAGATTATCTCTTTCAATTTAATCATTTTCATAAAATTCAAACTATGTCAGTCCAATATCTTTCAAATTAAGTGAAAATAGAACAACTGAACAATACTTTAAGAAATAAACGATTTTCAATTTAATTATATATACAAAAGTTGTACTGTGACAAACGAATTTGCAATGCAAAACAATTTCCCGTCATGTTGTCATTGACTCAGCCAACTTTTTCAGCCATCACACACATTTGCCTTGTGTATGTGTGAGTGTGTGTGTGTGTTAACTTATTTATATTGCCTACTTTTCAGCTTAAGCGTTACGTTGCATGGTCCAGTTGTTGTCGGGTTGGTAGCCGGGTTGTGGCTTACGTGCCATATGAATACAACGAGCGTAGTCATATTAGGCATATTCCATAAGCCATAAATGCCTTGACCACAAGCCGCTTATCGACTGTGCGACATGCCCCCGAGTAAACTGAAATCGGGCCACGTAAATTGCCATTACAATATTTGTTATTCCGCTTGGCATTTTTAATGCATAACATTACGAAATTAAATTGAATGCAAAACGCATATAGTTAATATCAATGTATATAGTTAATATCATTGCTTATTTGTCAATTGAGATTATTCGATTTGGCAACATTGATTTGGCATTCAAATTGAAAATTACAATCAAATTGCATAGTTTTAGACGGTTTGTTATTTACAAATTGGTTTCAATCACATTTCGTTGGTTTCGCTTACAGTTTGCACATTTTATGATTCTTTTTGTTTACTAGATTTGCATTTCATTTTAGTTTTGTTTGCGTATTAAATGAACTAAAAATGAAATTTCCATGCGCCGCGCCTGTAGTTAGGCTACACTATTTTTTTTTTTTTGTTAATTTTCTCAGTATTTCCATTTTTTCAGCATTTTCTTTTTGTGTTTTTTTTTCAATTTTTAATTAAGCGCATTTTCGCCGCTCGGGTTTTCAGCGCATGTCAAGCGTGGCGAAAATAAGTAAAAAAAATTATATGCAGCAAATTAAAATGGATGAAATTAAAATGAAAGAAACGGAAAATAAAAATGTTGGCAAGGAGAGTCAATTTAACACGCAACCACGAAAAAAGTAAAAACGCACGCAAGAGATTTAAGATTAAGTTAAAAAGTTGCACAGATAAAATACTAAACATGCTCGTGACTGATACATGAAACTTGTTCACTGATTTCAAGTAATTAGAAATACAGTAAAGATTCTCTCAGATGCAGCTAAGAAAAATATCAATACAACTGCAATTTGGCGGCAGTCTAATAATTTGAATATATGCTTTTGTGGCTTAGTTTTCATGGAGTGTAGCTTAAAAATGTTTTAAGTTGTTTTTATCTTCTAATTAGAGTCTTTATTTTACAAAATAATAAACGGAGTCTATTAGATTTGTCAAAATTATATTGTTGAGGGAGTAATAGTATATATATTCGGAATCTGCAACAGTTTTCGTTCAAACAGATAGATTTCAACTATAATAATAGTTAAAGTTTCGTTGGCCCTCATTAGAAACTAGTAAGAAAATGAGATACCCGATACCCCTTTTTTTAACAAAAGCAAGACAGAGCGGTATTATTTTTAAAATATACAAAATGAATATACCAAAAATAATAAAATACACCAAATCCTATATTTTGCATATAAATATACATAGTTCATTCATTCAAAATATACCACAGAGTGCATCAGACATAAGGTTATAATACCTCTTTACCCTATAGGTAACGGGTATACAAAAACTGAAATTCATCTTAAATTCATTTTTCATATTTTAAATTAATTAATTAAAATAAAATATAGTTGAAAAGTCTGAGATTTAACTTGTATTTAATGATCTCGACAGACGAGCGGCCTTAATTTTAGAAAGACTAAGTGAAAGGGGTCTTATTGTTAAAACTTGTAATATTGCTTTTGCTTTAAAAATAATCTTTGAATATTGAATTCATTAAAATTCAAACTTTTTGAGTATGTTTTTTTTGGCTTCTTCACACTATTATTGACTTAGATAATCGACTAAAAATTCGACCACTTTTAAAATTGGCACTTTAATATACCATAAAATATAATTATTATAAGCTGTCATAGCAAATACTTTGCTTAATCTAATTCCTTTCAAAGCAGTAATCTATAATCTAAGATATTAATTAGACTAATAAAAAGAGGATTGTCTATTATGTTATAAACTTGATTTTAGCTTTCTTAATAATATTGCTTTTGCTTTTGAAATAATATTTATACGATTACTATTGAAATAGTTATATTATATCTTCGTAGTGTAATAAACTTAAAGAATCCAGTTGAAACTTGACGACTTTTATTATGGCATTTAAATATATATTCGAGTTATATCCTTCACCATCTAGTATATATAAGCTAATTTTAAGCTGTCATAGCAAATACTTAGCTTAATCTGTTTCTACAGTTATGTAAGAAAGTAGCACAAGTTTCACTGCATTTAACAGAAGATACTTAAGTATCTCAAAGAAGCTGGTATTTCAAAATTTGTCAGAGGCACCACATTTCGTTGGGCGTTGTTATGCAAATGATATGCCATAAACGCGCCGCCAGCCACGACTTGCTTGCTACACGAAACATTTGCCCACGTGGGCAGTGGGTTGGCTGAGGTGTAGACACAAAGCGAGCGGGAAGAAGCGAGAAGCCACCTGACACAGCTGTATCATCGCAGCTCGCATATTTGCAACCCCATCGTGTTTGGATCCTGTGGCGCCTCACTTTGCGTTGCGTTGGCTACGTGCTTGCAACGCCTTTTGTGACGTGTGCACCCAAAGAGCCAACACTATTAATTAAGAGCCCGGCTGAGTTGAGGTGAAGTTGTTAATTAGCTGCTGGCCAAAAGAGGCGTACACAATGTGACCAATAGCAAAAACAACATTGTGAAATGCTGCAGTGCCAGCCGCTTATCTATATCTGTATCTCAATCAATGCCTCGAATTGTATCTGTTGGCAAACTTGACTCGTATCTTAAAGTATTTTCACATGGCTCAGTTACATTTCAAGTCTCATTTTTTAGCCATACTCGATTGTCAGAATCGCACTTTAAGCAGTAATTAAATTAATTATTGCCCAAAACACTGTTTTGTAGCAATTAGCTAAGAGCTTAGGCTAAATAAATGTATATATAACAATAAGAACAACAATAATGATTAACGTCACACCCAAAGTCTGTCCGACTGTTCGGACACTTTGGGCCAAAACTCCAATAGACTTGTTGACATGTGCTCTGCTATTTACTGAGCAATTTTCCAATTAATTTTCATGTCACATTCATGCTATATAGCTTTAAACTGTCAGCTCTCTGCTTGGGTCAAGCATTTCAGAGTATTTTGTTGTTCATTGTGCATTTTAAATGTGAATTAATTAAGCCAAAGCTGTTGACATAAGTATATTTCGATGGACTGGCCAAACTATGCATTTTAGATGAAGCTTACAAATTATTAGAAAATGTCAATTAAAATGATAATGCACGCTTCTGTATATTATAATCCCTCGATTTAATAACTTGTCTATGATAATTATGAATGATTCTACAAGACAGTATTAGATATACTTGAAGAATACCTACATCCACGCATATCCCGATTGATAGCCGCTGTAAGAACCAAAAGAATTAACATATTGCGTAAAAGAGTGTCGCGTATAATTTTGTTGATTCTCTGGCATACTACGCAAATATTAGCTGAGGTCTTGCAGTGTCAACATAATCCAAATGGAGTCGAGAAAATGAACTGAGCTGACCCAAAAACTCTACGGTGTGCCTAATGCGCATGAGATTGGTTTATAATCCACAAGTTTGGGACATAAGCGAGGACCAGGAACAGAGGGAAATACGAGTATGCCAACATTTATATTTGCCTTGTTTTTGGTAGGCATAACATTGGATTAAGCAAGATTTCTAGAGCGGGTTTTACCAAAATTAAATGTTATACACGAGCAGTTCCCCAATACTTGCTCTTGTTCTTGTTCTTGTCGCTTGCTTTGGCTTGTGAATTTTAAGTTCCATTGCAATGTCATTAGCTTGTTGTTGGCTTGTGTGTTTTTTTGTGTTTTGCTGCAATGTTGTGTCGATAGACAAAATATCGATTGCTGCTTTGCCCGCTTTGCAGGCGGCTTAGTTATGTGGCCAATTCTGCAGTCACACTGCGTTAAGACCCACAAGTGCCACAAGCGCTGCACATGAAACATAATTTCCACAGTATCAAGTAGACTTAGCAACGGGCTCAAAAAATATCGCAAATACTTTCGAATTTTCGGAAAGCCACAAGGTTTTCCGAAAGTTAAAGAGTATTCAATGAAATTATAGGGTATAGAAATGAATTTAAATGCAATTTCAATTTCAATTTTAATTTCTATCTCAAGCTAAAGTTTGAATTCTTCTTTACTTAAGGATTATTCACTAAAGAGCTTGTAAGCATTTACTACATGCTTAGCTTGATAACAATCCTTTAATTAAAAAGTCGTATGAAAATGAAGAGCCTTGTCTTATTAATTTAAACAGGTTTTTGATTATTTCTAGAATATAACTAAAACTACAATATCAAAAGCATAGAACAAAAATGTGTTTTTTATAAAGTATAGAAATTAATTTAAATAAATTTCAATATTAATCTCAAGGTAAGTTGAAATTGTTCTTTACTTTAAGGTTTATTACTGCAGAGGTTGTAAGGATTTGCTATATAGTAAATGAAAAGCTGAGTACGCTTAGCTTAGCAATAATCCATTAATTAAAAAGTTGCATTCAAATGATGAGACATGGATTAAAATGAAAATAAGTTCTTTGATTATTTCGAAGACGCAACCAAAACTAGAATAGCGCATGTATAGAAATCTAATTTATTTTATAAGATATAGAAATGAATTTAAATAAATTCAAAATTTAAATTTCCATCTCAAGCTAATGCTTACATTTTTCTTTACTTTAGGATTTTTACTAAAGAACTACACAATAAATGAAAATCTGTGTGTGCTCATCTTAGCAATAATCCTTTAATTAAATAGTTGTTGGCAAATGATGAGCCATAGCTTAAAGTGCAAATAGGTTGTTTGATTATTTCTAAGGCGCAACTAAAACTAGAATAGCGAAAGCATTGAACAAACGTCTAGTTTACTCACCATATAAAGTCCTTGCAGTGCGAGCAGAATGTGGGCTGCTTAAAGAAACGTGCGATGAAACAATGATCCTTGACATTGAAGACGTTTTTCTTCTTCAAGGCTCCTTTACGCAGACGCGACTTCATTTTATTCTCACCCACGGCCTCGCCCTCCGCCCCTTGGCCCTGGCTTTGCTGCTCGCCATTATTATCGCTGCTCTCCGACATGTTGTTGCACTTCGCTTTTTAGTAGCTGTTGTTGTTTATTTAGTTGTTGTGTTTTGCAAATTGCACAGATTATTTAATTTGTTGTCGTCGTCGTATTGTTGCTGCTGTTGTTGTTGTATTTCGTGTTATTTGCTGTTGCTTTAGTTGTTGCTTCATTTGATTCTTGGCTGCTTTGTTCACTTGTTGTTGTTGTTGTTGTTGTTTTGAATTTCTTTGGCTTTTTTTGTCTGTTTTAGTATTGATTTTTAAATGACTGGCAAAATGCTTAATGCTTTTGTTTGCTCTTCGGAACCGCACCAGAAACTGGAGATATAAGGTAATTATATTTTGCTTACATTGATTAAAATGCAAATGAGATTCTTGGTCGAGTTTGTGCGAAACGAATAACGAAACGACACAAGGCACTTAAATCTACATATATCACACAAATATATGCGTTTAATTTCATGTATTTATGTTGTTCGCCTTTTGACATTTTACACAAGATTTTTAATTTATCGGCGAACGAAATTCATAACTTGAAGATTGACAAACAACCACAAAACAAGACAGTTTCATTCAATTTCTTTTAATTTTAATTAGAGTTCAGTTCATTAACTGCGTAATCAACGTAATCATTTTCATTGTTGCTTTCATTACATTTTTTTATTGCTTGTGATTGAAAATGAATATTATTATTTTATATCGTTTTGTTTTCGTTTAGCTCGCGTGTGCAAATAAAAAAGCGAAAATAATTCGATTCTTATTAATTTAATTTTGTTTTTATATTTTTTATTTTTTTATGTTATTTGTTTTTTTTTTTGTTGCATTGCCAATTTCGTTCGTTTAAATAGACACGTTCCGTCGCTTCCGCGCTAAGTAGCTGCCCACACAACCCCCTCCCACAACCCCCACTACAAATGCCACCCTGCTGTGTGTGTGCTCGCACAGTAAAAAATCTATAAAGTTTATATTGAATTTACAGGCGGTCAGGGAAATATGTTAACATATGCACGCCTGCCACCAAGTGAGCAAGTGTTAGTGTGTGTGTGTGTGTGTGTCAGTGTGTCAGTGTGTGTGTGAGTGTACATGTTCCAATGGCAAGCAACAGTTTCAGAAAACAATAAATGGATCTGTAAATTCTGCTGTAATTATTCGTGTTTGCATTTCGTTTCGCTTCAGCTTATTTTTGGCAGTTGACAAATTTTCGAGTTGCTGTTTTGGTTTTGATTCTCTTTCTGTTTGCACGCGACGTGTCGCTGTTTGTTTACTTTCGTTAGCACTCGCCCTCTCCCTCTCTCTTTCTCTGTTTCTTTCACTCTCACTCTCACTTCATGGCTCGCAACTCGCACTTCGCGCTGAAATTCCAAGAGGAGCGACCGCCTTCGCGTAGTGGCCAAGATGTTGTGAATGTGCAAATATTTTCACACGTTGTAAAAAGCACAAAATTAAAGGCACAACACTCTGTGTGTATGTGTCCCCCTTAGTTGTATCAACGTGGTGAGTTTTGCCACAAAAACACATAAATACACGCACTCACACACACACACATAGACACATCGAAAGAAAGAGAGAGAACGAGAGATAGAGACTGAGCTTCGAGAGGTTGAAAACACACACTTGTTGTTGGCCCCAGTTAAAGTTGTAGGGGCGCCTCTTTTTATGCTCTCTGTTGTGTCCACTTCAACTGCTGCTGACACGAGTTTTGTTCACAGCACGTGCGCTTCGCTCGAGTTACAAACGCGTTCTAATGCCACAGGCGGCCATTTTGTGCTCTGTTTGCCATTTTCCATAGCGAGCTTTTGAGCATGTCGCCGTCTCTGTTAACTAACAGCCAGCTGTAAGCTCGCGCTCTACGAAATTACGTATACGCAGCCAACTGTTATACTTATGTCATGCGTCTGCGAGCCTGCTAATTTCCATACGACGACCACAAACGTTGACTTTGACTGGCGAACGGTGATGCTGCTGCCGATGACGATGATCGCGTTAGCATCATTTAACCGCTAATTGACGATGCTTGTGGCAATTGGCCGAAACGTGTTAATGCCGCGCTGCGTGTTTTTTTCGCTGTCTGCCTCGCGTCGCACTGCTCAATTAAGCTCATAAATGCATATGAGAGCTGTTTGGGAAGTGCTCAAGTCACTTTTAAATACAACCACACACATAAATATCAATTCGTATTGCTACAAATTATATAAAACACAAGCTACCGAACTTCAAATACCCTTGGCTGAAGCTCTTTCAATAGCTACTAAAATAAATCATTAAATGAAAATAGTTGAAATTATTAATTTATTTTGCGAAAATCAAGGTACCAAAATTGAAATGCACTTGACTGAAACTCTTTCAGCAACTGACTTTCTGTCTATAAATAAGTAACACATGTTTTCTGGAGTTGTGACGTTATTTGGGCTATCAAAAGAATATGAATGAAATTCTTAAACTAGAATCGAGTGGTTCGTATCGATGGCTCCGAGTTCGGATAATATTTTCAAAGTCAATTCAGAACTTGCGCAGAATTTTGTTTTAACCAAAAATAAAATAAAATAAAAAAACCAATACCGGAAATATCTTTGAAACTCTTACATTTGAAACCCCAGAAAGCATTTTTACTTATATTCATAACGAACTGAGGTTCTTTATCGATAATGTGTTATATATAACAACTAACAAAATTAATCATTAAATACACATCGATTGCTAATCATTGGTTAAGTGAATTTAGCATTGAATTATTTTTAGCATTGAATTATATTTAATTAATGATGAAATACACTTCGATTGCTAATCATTAGATAAGTGAAATTAGCAATGGATTATTATTTGCAATCCAAAAAAATTTAACTCTCTCTTGCAGCTTTGTTAAGCTACCCAATTGGTAAATTTGTTGAAATCAGTTATTAAAGACCGGATGGTTAGCACAATTTATTAAAAACTGGCTAAGCAATTGCCTTTTCGAGTGCTGCTGCAATTGTTGGACTGGTCTGATTATCAACGGGTAACTGCAACTCACTTGTATTTACGACGCTGTTAACTGTGTGTATTTACGTGCCACAACCGCAACCTTCAGGTGTTTCGTGTTTTTTGTTAGCACCCAAGTGCAAAATCTGATAGCAAAGTGTCACGTTTCGGCTGTGGAGCACTGAGTAACGGCAAAACTTTTGCGGCTAATGCAATAATTATTTATGCATGTATTCTACACCCAGATAGAAATGGAAATATCTACAAGTTGCAGATATAAAGAGCAGCATAGACCATAAATAATCAAAATATTTTTGGTTTTTTTTGTGCTGTGGGTTTCTACATAGAGTTTGGGTCAGTTGCTCAGATTGTTTTGCTCGGTTCGTTGCGATGAACTCTAATAAAAACGCCAAATATTTGTATAAAACTCATAAACTATGCACACACAGAAAGTCACAACACACACGCACACACTCGATATGCATATGCAAATTGTAATTTGTGACTTAAATGTTGTGGTAATCATTTTCTTGCTAATGGATTTTGATTTCATGTTGGATAAATTGTTTGCACTTACAGTTGGCATTATAAAGTATTTTGTTAATGTAACGAGAAGAGGAAGAGTACGTAAAATCTTTCGAAAAACAAGAATGCTGAGCATGTTGATGTAGTAATAAATTTCAATGAAAGCCGCAAGCCAATTAAAACCCATTTAGAATGTGATGAGTGCTTGAATTAAGTATTCGAATTGCTGTCACATGTTTCATCTCATTCTGCATGTATGCACAATGGATTGATAGTTCAAGGACTTCCGATGGCACTTGGAAAATCCTCAAATCGAAAATTACACAAAGCTCTAGCAAACTTGAAAGTGAAAGTGGTGAAAAAGTTAGCTTTGTTGATCTGAATTTGAGTTAAACCTTTCACTTCTTCAATCTCTTTAAATTACCATAAAATTTGAATATCATTTGCATAAGGTTTTGGGTTTTTTTGAATACAGCATTGTAAATACAACTCTTTGACCCTATTCAAGTTGTGCTTTTATGGAAGAAATTAATCTCAAAATCGAGGGCAGTTCGAAAACTTCCAACTAATTTCTTTATTGATCATATTCTAAAATAATCGAAAAAAAACTATGCAAACATCTCTCGCTGATCAACACAATGCAAACATATTGTTTCTGTGAATACGGCGAAAATATAATGAATAAAACAGTATTTCGTATGTGACGTCATTTGTGCACCTGATAAAAACAATTTGCTAATTACTGTTTGCGTTTGGCAATAAATTTATTTCAGCATGTAAATGCAACTACACAAATGCGAATAACAAAATTATAAATGCTCGCACACACAAAAAGAGAACGAGACATAAAATGTTAACAAGATAATTGGTGGCAGAAATTCCGGCAGAGTAATTAATATAAATTTTACACGCACAACAAATATTTTGGAGAAATAATCATCACTTGAATGCGGTCGTAGGCCTGACTGAGACACACACACACACACACACACACACGAACACATGTGCACACACACCCGCATAGAGAACAAATTGATACAATTAGGACAATCAAAGCAACGAATAGCGATAATAGAAATAACATAGTTTAATTTGCCTTGCATGAATGGTTTGAATAACTTGCACATTTTTCATTGGTTTACCACTTATCATGTGATTATTGATTAAATTCGTGTTTATGTTTGTTTATTGCAATAAATAGATTTGAGTCGAATCAGATTGTGGTTATTTATTCATTTTAGTATATACGTTAGGTGTGTCAATGTAGCGACTGTGGGATTAATTGAATTTACGCGAATAAATTGAATTCTTTTGTTAGGTTTTTGCCGCTTTGTCAATTGATGCTGAGCAAATTATACACAAACACACAGAAAAAGAGAGTCGACAGACATTTAATTAAATATGTAACATTCGCAGTGCGGCAGCATGCAACAAATGTTCCAGCAATTTGCCTCGGAATCGAATCAATCATCGATCGCAGATGGATCGATGCTTTGCCGGTAGCCGTTATAAAAAGCACTTAACGAGAGCGCGAACCGCATCAAAAAACACACACCACACGTTGCCCCACTTTTGTTTACGTACGTCGTCTATCTGTTGATGGTGCCCCGATGCCACTTCGTATCGTTCAGATACAGATACAATTCAAGTCTGTCTGTGCCATAAAAACGAACGCTGGTCAGTCGCTGTGATCTTCACAGCCGCCAGCAATGAGCTTCGCAGTCTGTTTTAGCGTCTGCGTCTGCGTCTCAGTCGCAGTCGCAGTCACGGTCGCTGTTTGCGTCAGCGTCTCTGTTTGTCGATTTGTTATGACAGGCCACACCGGTTCGGTTCGACGGTTACGATGAACGGACGACGAACAAACTCGACAACGACCACGATGACGACGACGACGACGATTGGGCCACTGTGCCACCGACAACCGGCAACGATCAAATGCGATCTGACTTTCAGCTTGCCATGCGAATAAATGCGAGAAGTTAGCATTCATAAGGTAAGTATGAATGAAATGGGGTATATCTGTTATGTGAATGAGTATGCAACAAATGTATTTTTTCCTTTTCCTTTTCGATAAGGTATCATAATCATATTGAAATAATATGTGTAATGTAATGCACATATTGTTTAAATATGTTTAGTTTTAAATGAATTGTAAATTCAATATCATTAAATGTGATTAATATTATTATTATTATTGTTATTGTTATTATTATTATTATTATTATTATTATTATTATTATTATTATTATTATTATTATTATTATTATTATTATTATTATTATTATTATTATTATTATTATTATTATTATTATTATTATTATTATTATTATTATTATTATTATTATTATTATTATTATTATTATTATTATTATTATTATTATTATTATTATTATTATTATCTAATAAATCATTTGAATTTTAACGCGATCAATTCAATGAATGCTTTTGCTAGAGTAGTGTGGCTTTGATAAGCGAACTTTTGTCTTGTTGTTGTTGATGTCGCTGCGCTTGTTGCTATTGTATACTCAAGTACGTTGCTTTTTGGTATTGCTTTTTTCTTTCATTCAATTTGCAGCTACTATGTTTGCCATGCGTTGGCGTTTCCCGCTTTCTGAATGATTGCAGCTAATCACAGCATCTGTTTTGCTCACTCTCTCCTTCGCTCTCTCTCTCTCTCTCTCTCTCTGTCACTGCGTTTTGGCAACTGCTCAACACAAACATCTGCTGGACCGGCAATTGTAAATGGATGCAGTTACAGATTCATCGCAAAACGCTTCTGTGCTGGCTGTTTGCCAGTCATACTATTGTATTTATTGATTCTGCTTTTATTTAATGGCTGCTTTTTTTCTGCTTTGTTTATTCTGTCACATTATTAAACTTTGATAAACGTTTTTTTAAAATTCTATGCACACATTGCGAGCCAAATAAAACCTATCCCAATTTTAATTTTTCGACACACGTCATCACGCATATATTGTATAATAGACAAGGCCCAGTGCAATAAATTGAAATTAAATTGTTTACTGTTTTTATCTCTTCAGTTCCTGAATTCTGGTTCTGGTTGTTCTTGCCAGCTAGAATTGTTGTAAACATTTAAGGCGTGCTTTTTTTTATAAGCCTGTTTGGCTATCGTAAAGTTGATGTTCTTTTTGTTGTTTTTTACTTTTCGTTTGCAGAGTACACTCGAATATGGGTTGGCTTAGTTTTGTTTTTCTTTATTTTTATGTTCGGCCAAGTTATCAGCAACGATTCAAGTGAATAAATCAAATGTTCTATAAATAATTGAGTGAAAATTATTAAACATCTGGGCAACCTCACAGTGTAATGGAAGTCGCCTATTTAAATACAACAAGTGGAGAATTTCAATCGAAAGCATCTGATATGCGAGTTGAAGGTCAAAGTTTTATCATTGGAGAAATATCGCATTGCAAGTTTTGCTTGAGGGTCGAAAGCAATTTTTATTTTAATTGGATATCGACAGCATTCATTTCATTTCATTTTTATTTATTTGTAAATTACATACTTATTTCTTGTGAAATTATCCTACTTTTCATTTTCATTACTGGGTAGACGATTTCAACGTTCAATTTTAAAGTCTCTCTTGACACTGTTGCTGCCGAATAAATCGACGAATATATTTAACATATTTGGAACTCATGACGACTCGGTGTTGCTTATTCAAAATACTCGGACCAGACTTGAAGTCCATCGCCGATGGCCATGGAATTTGTGTTTTGATTGTGGCCGAGCTTTTAATTTTTTCTCTTGTGTTTTTTGCGTTTTACTAATAACATTTCTAGCGGTGCTTTTCTGTGGCGCCGTTGCTGCCGTGCCGCACGAGTTTGTTATACTTCAGGTTATGCCCCACTGAATGTTCATTTAATATTTATTTATGCACATAAATTAAAATTATTTTTATTGTTGTGAAATTTCCCAGCGAAATGCTGCTCAATTCAATGTTGCGTCTTTCAGTCGTGGATAGTTGTGGCGAAATAAATGAGGAATTGATAACCATTTCATTATTCGCAGCTTCGTTGATTGCGCTATAAATGTTGCATACATTTAGGTGTTCGTTTAAAATCTCCCTCATCATACCATATTGTGGGAATTAAATTAAATTAAAAGTGGCACAAAATTATTGTGCAAAAATTGGAAATTATGTGAACAATTTTTCATGCTGTTTCACTCTAAGTACCAATTATAACAACAAGCAAAAAGCGGTGTAAGGCTCAAAAACTTTTTACAACTGTACAAAAAATGATAAGCATTAAGAATTAATAAATAAAAGACAATTTAAAGTTGAGGCTCACTTTACACAAAAAAATACGTGCCATCCAGCTCTGGCAATGCAACAGCGAACGCTGTTACCACTTTGTGAAAAGTTTCTGATAAAACCTGGCAGCGTACTATGTATTTCTACTGTACTCTAGATGTACCACATCTGGGGCTAACTTGACGGTTGCTCTTCCAGAATGGGTGGCAGACAAGTTTCGAAGAACTTTGACAACGTTTCTGGGCGCGCTTTTTATTCCTTATTAAATTAAGCAATTCGCGATGATGGCAGAAAGGGAACCCAGACTTGGCCAACTGTTGATCAAAATTTATGTTTCTTAATTGGAGCAATAGAAAATTCTGATGACTTTTTCCCCAATCGACGGAGACTCAGACAAAAGTCTTAAAAGCAATCGTAAATATTGCAATGTATAGTAAATCGATATACGCAGATTTTCATGCTCGTCGAGTGTCAGGCGCATAAATCAACACAACGATAGCTAAGCACATGTTCAGAAGTGCGAGGCACTAAAATGGAAAGGCAGAGGTCTCCATTAGTTGCACGACTGACCCACTCGAAGCACGCCCAGTTTGGCCTAAACAATGGAAAATCCGTAGCGCCCCGGCAAGCAAACAATGGCCGCAAGTGTCTGCGTTAGTGTTACGTGCTATAACGCCAACCAGCTGATGAGGATGAGCATCCTGATGACTGTGCGGACTGCACATGACTGACAAGACGAAGGTAGGTAGCAGTAGGAGTAAAACCAAGTAAGTAGGGGAAGGGGGCTTGCAGGCAGGCAATGAGCAAGATCAGAGTTGCCGAGCTTAAAACAATAGCCTGGCCAACATTGGAATTGACTATGGACTCAGTGGTTCAGTCTCTTTCTGAAAAGGGCTCAACAACAATTGAACTGTGGCCAGCTGCCTTGTAAGTGAAACTTTTGACTTATGTGTGTATATGTCAGCTGCTGGCCTCTGAAATGAGCTGCTGTCAAGGATCTGTCGCTCTAGATAAGAAGAGGTTAACTGAATTCATGCTGATATCAAAACGGATAGTCCTTTTAATCAATTAGTGTTCTATAAACTGAGATAAAGAATTTATGTTGGAAAATGAATATTATGTTATTGTAAGCTAAGTTATTTAATATCTCTTTAAACTATAAATACTAACTTATCTTTGAAGCTATAATTGACATACATTTTTTATATATCCGCCACACATATGGTATAAGGGAAGAGCTTTGCACCTACAGGAAAGATATGGAATAGCTGCTGCATTCGGATCTCAATTGCTTCGGATGGTAATCTGGTTTATTTTGGTAATCCATAAAGTATTTCCAATTTATTGTACATCAATATTCCAAACACAACCTTTTGGTATATTTCAGAATATTTGTATATTAATTTTATATATTTGAAGAATGATATCGCACTGTTTTGCTTTCACACTTGACTTTAGATTTCCTTATTTAATTTATTTTATTTTAATTGTATTTCAATTCGCCGAAAAAAGAATTACTTTTTCATGCTGACAATTCTTAAGGGAATAAATTTTTAAATAAATTATTAATCCTTATTCAACTGAAATAAAGAATTCATGTTGACTTTCGTGTTGTAATAATTGTCGCAAATTCTTTTTACACGCGTTACTCATAGGATTGAAGGTTATTATAAGTTTGAACCTACAGAAAAAGTATGTAACGGTATAATCAGGTATATTTTGTGCTCTATAAGGTATTTTAATAGTTATAGTTCAAAGATATACCAATTATTGCTTTTGATATATTTTAGTATTTTGGGTATTTTATTTTGATAGATTAATTTATTTTCACATTTAAACAATACAATCTTTACAGCATCCTATAGTAGCTAAGATTATTAAATAATAGTATGTAAATTATAATAAAATTATAGATTATACATGAAATTAAAATTGGCGAATTAAAAGAAAAAAAAACTTTTCAAACAAAATATATGTATAAAACTATACGGATAAAACAGAGGAACTAAGAGAAACCAGTTAATTTATATAATATAATGCCTTCATTCATTTCATTTAATTGATATGATTTCGTTGGTTATTAGGAATTTTCTTAATGTGCTAAATTTATTTTGACAAATCGGTTTTGGGCTCACCTTAAGTGTGCGAAATGCGGAATGCATTAATTACACGGTAAATCAGATAAATTGATTTAAATTCATATGACAGTGTGACAGATTGGATTAGCCGCTGGGAAACCCTTGAAATTCCAAACAAATTGATATCCTTTACATATTGCCAACGCCTCTCGCTTGTGTGTTGTAGGGTTGGAGCTGTCACTTTCTTTGTTTGGCCACCTGAAATACCAATTTATATGCAAAGTTCACACAAAGCTGGAATGGCACTAAGAGTGAAAGTCAAAAATGAAAGTGGAAAGTGAAAAAGGAGAATATCCCAAAAATTAATCCATGGAAATGTAAAAGTGAAAATATTTGCACATTTCACATTTGTAACGGGCAGCTAAATGTTTCGGCCGTCACAGTTGTTGTTGCTGTTGCCCCCAAAGGGCACTTCGTGGGAATTTTAGGCGTCGTCATCGACGCAGGTTTTGCAGCTTTAGCTTCTTTCGACCCTCTTGTCAGTCATAAATGATTCAACACGTGGCAGCTAAACGGACCGACCGGAGCAGAAGCTTGATCGGGAGCGTCTCCCAATTTGCACGCAAAACAGTTGGTGACTTTGCGGCGTGTAATTAAAAGGAAATTGTAGCGCGTGCCAGAGCACCATAAGGACGTGGCAACTGCCAGACGCCATTTGATAGTAGATGTTGAAAATGGGTAAATAGCAAAATAGGAAACGCCATAGGGAGACATATACCGCTACCACATGCCACGCAAGCTCAGCGATAAATGCTCCAAAATGCAAACTGTCAGCACATCTGGCAAAGGCAAAAAAAAAAAAAAAAAGAAACGCGCATGGCACGATATTTGAGATGGCATCACGTATACGCAACGTATGACTTCTCTGAAATGTTTCGCGTTTTGCATCTACTCCTCTTCCCTTTTTTCTCTTCTTTTTTTTGCTCCCATTTGTTTGCTTAATTAAAACTTTTACTCACCCGGACTAAATCAATTGTACATAAATTCAACTGCAGCTCCCGACACGATGGCGATGGCGTTGGGCTGCTGTTGAGTGCTAGGAAACTAAGAGAGGGTTTCAAAAATTCCCCGAGCTGAGCAAAACTTTCAATGGGTTTTAATTACGAACCAAACAAAAAAGCTGCAACAGCAGCGCTTAAGCTGCCAGCAGAGTTGAAAGCATTGAAGGCGAATCGCCAGCTCAAATAAATGAAAGTACAGAATGGGGTCGTCGATGTGGTATGCTGTGGATTAAATGTGGGCGTAGCACATAAATAAGCACTTAAAGTACATGAAAGAATGCTGATAAAGAACACGAACTATGTTGGGTGGGTCACCATTTATATTTATTATATTTATACATCTATAAACGATACAAATATTATCATGTGTATTACACTTGTGGAATTCATTGGAGTAGCTGTAGAATACGTTTTCTTCCCTCATATCCCAATCGTATTCTGCAATTTGGGGAACTTCAAAATTGCGACTTAAAACAATTGAGTTGTTTTGTATTGAAATTTCGATTTCAAGGGCCATGTAACCAGAAACAAATAGATTCATTAATTCCACGTTGAGTGCAAATTAATTAGGGCTTCCATTGTGGGCTTGGTACACTGGTCACTAATCCAATCATTTCCAGCTCAACGCCCAGCCAGATAAATTTTCGTCTAGTCATGTGCGTTAATTATGCTCATAGACGTTGTCGAGGTGTGGGGGTGTGTGTGAGTAGGTGTGTGTGCTTAACGTATTTAATTGGTAATACTCTGCGTATGGCGCGTCATTGAGGTAACCACGGAAATAATGAGAGAAAAAGATGGAAAAAGATGGCAATGGTATTGGCAAGCATAACAAAGAACATTTTTCTGCTAGCCGCTGGCAATGTGAGAGCAAATACGCCACATTTTGAGGAGAAAACAATAAGAGTTGTTTGCGTAATGGAAATGGTAAAAGAAAGGAAAGACAAACGAAATAAAGCCAAAAAGTATGCAATAGGCGTTCATTTCATTATACTCCAGAATCCTGTCTTACATATAGCTGGCTGTAGCTTTAATTTTCAATGTAAATATGGTAAGTGCTTAAGTTGTTTAAGTTGCCTTACTAAAAATAAATTAGATGTAATAAAAAGTACAACAAATTGTTACCACATAATAAAAAATGGTGTATAAGATATGCAATAGAGATTCAGCAAGTCATTAAAAGAAGCCCCACTAGAAAAACATGAAAATAATTATTATTAAAAACTATAAGCTCAGTTTCACACTGTGAAATATATTTTTTTACAATTTAAGAGTTTTAGTCACTACAATATGAATTAAACCTACTAGTAATAATAATGATAATTTTTATATTATGTTTTGTTTTATTATATACAGATATAATAATATGAATTCCGCTCAATAGGTAATTTTGTTTATAAAATAAAATCATTTTTCAATAATTCCTTCCAATAATTCTTGTTTTAATTTAAATAATATTATGCATTTTGGTTAATTATAGCCGATTAAAAAACACGTTTTTAAATGTTTGTATACATAGTATCTGATCACATGAATATTATTTCATTCGCACGTTCCTTTGGCAGTCACGGGAGAACGACTCCACACTCAATTTTTCTGCCGTATCACAGCGGCAGTTTAACGGCACTTTTTCACAATGCTATTCAAATCGACAAAGACAATGACAATGCCAAAGTAAGATAAAGGCAAAACAAAGTCGTGAGGCACTCAAGCAAAAGAGCGTGAAACAAATGCCTAGCACCCGAAAGCAGGCAACAGCTGCTTGACTCCTCGATTGTTGGCAGTGCGGCATGTGCTTAGCCTTATTTGTTCTCCTCATGCCTCATGCCGCATGCCTCATGCTTTTTCCTTCTGCTTTCGCCATTGCTTATTTGAACTGTCAGTTCCGGTATCATTCGCTTTGTTTTGTTTACCATTTCTTTTTGGGTTCGAAGCTTAAGCACCGCAAATTAAGCGCGAAAGGCAAATGCAAAATGTCTGAGAGCATCGAACGTTTAAGATTAACAAGAATCCCACAAAGAAAATGACGAAACCAAAGTAATTAAGTGCCTTTCTCCGCTGACGCACACCCAAAAGTGAAATTGGCAATTTTTGTTATTTTTGTGAATAACTATTTTGCATATTATGTATAATAATAAGTACAAGCTTGGCCACTTCTAATTACGTCTTTGCTGCCTCTTACCCAATACTTAAGTCCTGTTGCTACTTCTGGTGCTGTCATTTTAGAGTTACCTCTCGCCTGCCAATGGTTAAGTGAAACGTGAGTGGCTTTCGACCATTTTGGTTTACTTACAGAGATGAAGAAGTCACTTCGTGACTTGCGATGTCGGTAGTACGTTTTAGTATGAACAATGAATAAGAAGCATCCATGTAAAGTGCACTGTGCCAAGTTTATTGCCCTCCTGCGTATACCAAGAGTACAAGAATTTTTGTTGCAAAAGCTCATCATAGCAAATATGTGTGCTAGTAAATTTACAAAATATGCAAATTCTTTCAGGTAAAACAAGTAAGAAAGCTACTGTGAGATATACGCTTATCATTTTTAAAATATAACTAACTAATATTAATATACCGAAAAATAATTTAATATAACAAAAATCATATTAGGTATAAAAATTTTCTTTTAAATTCAAGATATGCCAAAATTATAAAATTGTCACAATTTTATCGAAGCAGAGAGGTATTCTTTTTATTTTCTGTAGGCACAAATTTATATGACCCTACTAAATTAAATCAACTAGCAACAACAATCAAATACAAACTTTATCAAAAAACCTTCAAGAGTGCTACACACTAAGATTTCAACTTAAACGTTATAAATGTTTGGTGTAGGTCTAATAAAAGAAAATCGATTATGTGTTAATATTTTATTATGTTTATGGATGGGGCCACCCATCCATCAAGTTCATAGTATTTTATTCTAAACACCTTTTAGCTTACTTATTTACTCAAATTTCCAAAAGTCTTTCTCATTAGCTCTCATAATCTCTCCTGTGGAGCACGTATCACATTTCGCTTTTGTCTAAATTGTGCATATGTGTGCGATAAATATTTATAATCGGTCTGTGTCATAATATATGTTCGCTTCCCCTTCACACTTATCTCCTTCCCCGCCAACGAGAGTTGACTTCTGTATCGGCAGGCTAACACAAAATCAATAAAGTCGTTTTAGAGCTCATTGAATCGTTAAAGGACAAACAAGGAACCAATGACTTATAAATACATACTCTCAGACACATAAATACATACAAACTTATACATACTGATATACATATGAACGTGCACAGTCAGTAAGTAATTTTAGAAAGTCGAGAGTTTATGAACTTTCTTGGTTTATTGTTTATGGTGTTCTGTGGCTTATTTTATAGAAAGTTAATTAACAATTTCAGAGCATTACGCAGCGTCTTGAGATTGCGTTTCTTTCGCTGAAAATGAAGTAATGAGCAATATAAGTGAATCTGCTGATGGATTAGATTCAATTTCATGGTCTCTAATTACGCTTAATTAAAGCTATTAATTTATGTCCTCAATCTGATTAATCAATCATGCAACATTGGCTTTAACACATTCAATGCCTTCAGGCTGAGTGCTGGCATGTGTGTCTCTGTGAGTGGATTACGTCCAGGATAACTAAGTAGTTCGCGAGAAGCTGATATAATGTGGCAAAGTTGCTTTCATCGTACTTAATACTCACAGTCAGTAGAGTTAACGGCCAACTCAGAAGATTACACTAAAGTAGAGATAAACTAAAGAGGAGTGAGACAATGGCCACAAAGACATTAGATGACAATAGAAATTGTCATTTTGTCTGGCTGATAAATGAAATGCCTTCTCTTTCACAGTCACTAAAACACTTTCAGAAATTAAGTAAGAGTAAATAGTAAGCGCAAACTAATATCGTCAATGAAATACAAATTTTAAACTTTCAAGAAATATATAAAAAAAAATCAATATTTATATTTATTATTACTTTATTTTCTTAAGGGATTATAAAAATAAAGAAATACATTAATAAACAAACAACCATCTAAAAAGGTGAAAATTTAACCGAACCAATATCTGAATTCATAAAGAAATTTGGTTTGAGTAAATAGTAAACGCAAAGAAATATATTAAATGAAATACAATTTTAATCTATAAAAATCCCAATTTTCAAAAAGTACTAAAAAAATTGTAAAATTTACTTATATTTTTGGTTTCTATTAACTTTGTTAAGTTACTAAAAAACATAAATTAAGTGCTTAAAAAAGAAGTCAAAAAAGTGAAATAAACAAAAAATTGAAAATAAATCAGAAATTTAGTGTGCAGTTGAAAACTTTTTAAAATATTAATGTCATGAAAAAATATATATCGACTAAAGACTTAATTAGTTATTTTTTGTGTTACTATATTGCCGACTTTATGCGAATTGTTAAGAGTTTTTAAGATGGACAGTAAATTAAAAAAATTAAAAACGGATCTACCAAGCAGACCCTCTGTCCGTGTGCTTTCTTCACGATGCATTCAACTTCATCACGACACATCGACAAATAGTATTGAGAAATATATTACGGACAAATATCGATATATCAAAACAAACGCTATTTCCAATTTCAATATGAGTAAATAAATAAATAAAATTACAGACAAATATATATGGTTTTTAGAACAGAGCTAGAAAAGAAAACTCTGTTTAAATTTATTTCAGTGTAATTAGTAGTCAAGTAAGCTTTTGGCCTTTTAAGGTCGAGCGTGTAACAGCTATGTCAATTTGTGACTCTGATAATTACCCCGTGATAGCTGTTAAATGTATATTTTGCAAACAGAACCGTAAACATATCTCCATGAGAGTCACTTACACCCAACTTGAACATGTGGATCGCGCACACGCGCACAATGTATTAAGTTTTACGAGTGCTCGTAAATTCGGAGTCTTCAAAGTATTCCCCATATGGCCACATGTGAGTCTCAGTCTCAGTCTGACTCTGAGTCTGACTCTGAGTCTGAGTCTGAATGTCTCCCATTCGTTTGCATGCCAGCTTCTTCACCATTCCATTCATATTTCCCCATTCATCACTCACTTTGCTAACTCGCTTTTCGAACTGGCATATTCACATTCTGCCGTTGAGCCTTTTGGACCCTCTGTTTGTCTGGTATGTGTGTGTGCTTCGATGTTGTCCTGCCTGTCAGCATCCTTGACAACATTTGCACGCACATTGTCATTGTTTATTATGCCAATTTCGTCTGGTGTGGGAAGGCATACAACAACTGGGTACCGTTCACATTGAAACATTGGCAAAATTTAGCGGAAAATACGAGAATGATGTTCGTATTCTGCACCCGACTCCAACTTGTCCTCTTTTTTTCTTGTTCTCGTTTGCTCTGGGCCAATTTGGAATGCAAAAAAAAAAAAGAAAAGAAAATACTACAGAACATGTTATAGGGCGGGGAACTACAGATAAAAAGACGATGCAAGAAATGCCTTCCAGGAATTGTTGAAACACACACACACACACACATACACATACCAACTCACACACATTTCAAATTTTTAAAATGCAAATTCAAATTGTACTTGTATCTGAGGCTGTGTTTTGCTATTTGAATAAATTTTCGTATATTCTCTTGTAACATTGGCGGGATGTGAAACTCACTGCGAAGAGCCCTTTCAGTGATTTGGCCAAGATTTATAACTGAAAATCAATGCAGTGGCAGCTGTCACATCGAAGTGCAGAGAAAATGCTGAGTATTAGCGACTAGATTGTGAATGCGGCAGGAGCACACAAGATTCGAATGTGAACTAACGCAACCAGACAGAACTTAAACCTCAGCCAGTACAATGCAGTGAAACCGAACAAGATTCAATGCGGTTTCAGTTGGTTGGGGGTATAAACAAAGTTTGTTCGGAGCATAAATCAAATTTATTTTTCTATTTTCCTCAACAGTCAACGAGAACAAAGAAAAGTTCATGTGTGTGTATGTGTGTGTGTGTGTGTGTGTGTATGTAAAATAAAAGCTGCTGAAAGTTCACGATTGAATAAATATTGAAAGAGCAACAGCACCCACAACTTCTGCAGAAATTCGATAGCAACAGCCAGAGTAAACCAGCAGAACCAACAACATCGTAAAACTTTTGCTTAAACGTATTTCATTGAAATGTAAACGCACCCATGATTGCCATTTCCATTCTACAGAACAACAAGAGCAACACGTGATGGAAAGAATGCTATATTCAAATCACTTGACAAGGCATCTTAAGTGCAAGCCAGATGCAACGGGATGTGATGCACAGGGTATTTGAGGAGGTGGAACAAGGGGACAAGTATTGCTTTTCATGCGGCCATTTGCTAATTACAAACAGTTAAATTGTGCACGCAACGAATGCTGTGTGCTCTACATTTTATAAGTCAATAAACTAATCTAACAAGCTCAAATTATTTTTATTCTTTTAGTTACAACAAATGTATAATTGTAATCTAACTATAATTGTATTAAAGAAAGTATATAATTAAACCAATCGGATCAACTAAAATATTTTTAGTTTTTATTGGATGTAAGGTAATCGAACAAATATTTATCTTACTTATTTTAGGTAATCCATAATAAAAATAAAAATTGTATTCTCATTAAAACTTACATAAGTACAGTAATTAAAAAACTAATCGGATTGCCTAAAATATTTTAAATATTTATTTAACCATAATTAAAACTTGAATTCTCATTAAAATTTAGTAAAGTACTGACTTTGTACTACAAAGAGAAATATTCGGAATAAATGCTCATAATAAATTCTCCAAATTTCGGACGTCGTAGTCGTAACCCAAAAAAATAATATATATTTTAGATCCTGAAATTCGTTAATTCATAAAAATAGACTCAAGTATTTTGCAGGATAATATTTTAGGCTAACATTATGATTTTAATCCTTAAACAGGATTAATTTAACAACTTAATTCTAAATGCATACGCAAAATGATTATTTTCTAAGTACTTTTATTCGAACTTCGAAATAGAATTTTCTCGACTAATATATTAGATTTATTATGTAATTTGAATCTTCAAACAGGATTACTTTAACAATACAATCTTAAATGCATACTTAAAACTTCAGGATTAAATGTTGATTAAAGGACTATATACAAATGATAATAGTGTATTGCTGGCGTCGCTAAAGCAGTAAAAGAAATTATGTCAGTGCGTTCGATAAGATAAATGAAAGTGTTGCCCAAGTGTCTGTTAGGGTCTCTTCTGTCCGACATCTGAGTACGAGTATGTCTGTCTGTGTGTGTTAGTTAGGTGCCATTTATAATGACCCGACAAGCGGCAGCTGTTAAACTTTTCAAAGTGCTCTCTCTTTCCCCATGTAACTGAGCAGTAATCAATGAAATATTTGGCTAACTTAAAGCACCGAAAGGACGAAAGGGCTGCTAAAGGAGCTGTTTAACTAATTGAGCGGCAAAGGTGAAATCGGTTGGGAGAGAAAAGTGAATGATGAATCGCCTCGTCCACGTCCAGTTTCAGCCACTACCACAAACACGGAATTGCAATTAGGGAAGTGATGTTTGGTAGTATTAGAAACTACTATCCGGTGTTGAGTGGCTATGTGATAGTGCACTGTCTATTGCCATGAATCGAAGTGTCTTAACAATTGATTGCGAAAACATTGGATGCTCATTATGAGCTGTCTTTAAATTGAATTGCAACTAAGAACGTATAAACGTCAATAACAACACATTCAATGCGTAAATGGTCTGTTGCGTGTTTAATTTCCAGTTTTCGATATGAGATGCGACATCTTCTTCGTCATTGAGCTGATTCAATGCGCAAAAGCGTCATCTGCAGCCAACTCTGAAAATAGCATTGGGTTATGATGCAAATGGCATTGGCGATGGAAATGGCGACGGTTAAAGCGATGGCGACACTTGAGATTTGTTTACGTTGCTTGATTGCAACTGAAAACTTCTGTTGACGATGCGATATCATATTGTCCGTATATAGTTTTCCATCTTCTGCATCTTTCACTTTCTGGCAGGGATTTAATTTCCTGCAAGTTTTTCATCGAATTTTCCGTAGCTGAAAGTGATGATTGTAAACTACCTCACCGTCAAACGATTGATAAATATTGTCTTATTGAATTTATTGCAGTTGAATTGAAGCTCAGTGGTAAATTCTGAAAATGCTTGTTTTGAGAACATTTATTGGGAAATCAGTTCTTTTATAATCTGTATGCATTAAAAATACAATTTTAATAAAATAATGCAATGAAACTTGAATACTTATTGAATTAATTGAGTTAATTTTTTGTTTTAAATCAGCATATTAACACTTAAGCAAGATTGCATAACAATTTAGTAATTTGTGAAGATTAAAGATTTGGGATTAGTATATCCTGTTTTCATTTATCTGGGGATATTGTATCATTTATCTGGTAAATCAGAAAACTTTATCAAAGTTAATTTTAATGATATGTCTTACTTTTAAGAGGTGCTTAGTCAATATTATGTTTAGTTTGTGAAATATTTGAATTGTATTTAATTTAACAAAATATTTCCAAAGTTATTCTTCTTCGACTTGAATACTATTTTGAGAATTCAAATTCTTAAAACTCAACTTTTATTTGCCGTTCATGAACTGTATTGTTTGCAAAGAAAATGATTTAGCTGAAAACTTTACATTTGATTAATGCTACAGAAAGTAATAAGTTTTTTGACTGCAAAGAGACATTGAACTTAACTCCAAATTCGGACAAGTTCAATGAGATAGACAACAGCAAAAGCAACCGCAATCGGTCAACTTTAAGTAAACTTATGTTAAGGTCAATCGCACAGCAGAATTGAGCTGAGGTTGTTAGTTTTTTTTTTCTTACTTGGCTCAGCTCCAATCACATTATTGATTATCGCTTGTGTCAAGTCCATTCAACCAGTTGGCAAAGCGAGTCGCGCCCTTTTACACTTTGCTGACTTTAAGTGCCGCGCCCCCATCTGAGTCCTCGGGTTTCAGCCCATTGGTCTGGGACAACCGGGTGTCTGGCCAAGTCTCAGCGTAATTGCATGGGCCAAGGCTATAATTATGTGCTAAAAGTAATGCCGGCCAGCTAAATTGGCAGCAATCAAAACGCTGAAGCGGGGAAGCAGCATTTGGCTGTCAACTTAACTTCCAAGACATATAAATTCACATTTGTTTAACGAACACACTTTCTTTGCCTCTCTCTCAATCTCTCTCTCTCTCTCTGGTTGACTCTCGCTTTTGGTGTCTTCTTTTCGTTTTTATCGCGCTCTGCCATATGACAGCCATTATTTTTATCAGGCAATTTCAGCAGTTGATTTGAATTTACGATTGTCATGCATCAGCGCAAAGACTGTAGTCGACTTCTAGGCGCAACAGCTGTAATGTTGATGTGTGGGTGCAGCTATGTGTGTGTGTTTGTACGTGTGTATATTGATTACAGCACATAATTACGCATGCTGCGCAGACAAGAAATAAAATATCACATAGAACTCCATTCGCAACGAGAAGTTGATTAATCGCCAGCGACTCCCACACTCAATGGCCGAGATGAAGGTATTCAGCTGAAGCAGAAGAAGAAGCAGAAGAAGGATGACGATGACAAAGAGCAGCAATGATTGTCACATTCCCATCACATAACATTTTTATGCATGCGCCGCAATTCAATTTTAATAATTCAAAGCAGTAAATTTCACATACGACAATGCTGAGAAGCTATAAGCATCTTATTATCTCGAGATGAATCTCTGTATAAACTAAAAGAGGCAATAAGAGCATTTCAACATCGGCGTTGTTATTTTCATTCTTTATGTTAATTTCCTTACACAGTTTGTTTGTATTCTGCGGCCCGTTTGCTTGCCAATTGCTGGAGCCTCTCGAATGCCTGGCAAATCCTTAATGGTTAATTTATATGCGCTTGCTTATTGAATACATTGCCACAGGGCTGCCCCCATGGAGTGTGTTGTTTGTTGGGGAAGAGAGAAGGAGAAGGTTCATTGTTTGTAATGCTGCTTGACAGCTGAGAAATCTGTAATTTTCATTTAGCAGTACGCATTTTTAATTGCCTTTACTCCCAGTTTTCGGCCCTATGGCCTTTTCCAGGTGGTTGTAATTCCACCCACTTGCAAAACCCACGTGAGCTGAGCTTGAGCTGCCACGATGATTCCCAGAATGTTGGTCTTTCTGTCCCTTCGTCTATCCGCCTGTTCATTTTCCTGTCCGTCTGCCTGTTAACATAGGCTGATAGCTATAGCCTCTGCCTTAAGTTGTCAAAGTTCAGCCGAATCTGAGCCGCACTTTGCTGTAGAATGGAAAATGGAAAATTGTAAACTTTCCATTGAGGTCAGCACAAAACACGAGCACACACAAAACTGTCTATGGCAAAAGTAATTAACAAATGTAGCTCACACACAAAAAATGAACGCCTCCTCTTATTTCGCATTTAAGGTGAAGTAACTTTTCCTTGCTACCTTCGCTCATTTAACATCAGCGTTGCGTTGCCTTGACTACAGCAAAACACTTTGGGGTTCTTGGTGCTACGGTGCGTATAATTAATGTGGGCATTTAAATGTCAGCGTTTCGTTAAAAGGCATAATGTTTTACCTTTTGCACATTTAGTAGGCACATATGTATGTATTCCCTGCCTATTATAACAGTGTATTTACCTTGTTTAAGAAACATTTACTCCTTCAGCGTCGTCGGAATGTTTTTCCTCTTTGATATTTTATAGTTTAAAAATTTTACAACTACGCTGCGTACATCGTAAGGAAAGCAATGAATCATCATCATTCCTGCACTGTTACTTGAGGACATTTTTGACAGCAGCCGAAGGCTATCAGAAGCAGCTGTTTACCACATAAAGGTTTCTGTACAGTCATGCATCTGACGGTATTTTAAAGTTTTCTTTTCATTTTTATGTTTTTTTTTTTTTTTTCATGGTACACTTATTTATATTGATTTTATTTGAGCGCTGTCTCTCGTTGCTTTTCTTTTTTCCTGGCCAAAATGAATTCACTAAAAATTCGCTTTGTGCTGGCAATTCCCTGAACCTTCTGCTGCTGCTGCTCGTACTTGCTCAGTTCGTTTCCTTTATTAATGCCAAAATTATGTGAGGCATTTACCGAAACTGCTGTGCCAAGGGCAACAGCAAAGGGAGCAGTTACTCACAACCACATGATCCATATCGACATCGACAGGCTGCCAGCAGCTTTTGGTTGTGGGTTCTTTTCTTGACCTGTCAAACACACACACACTCACACACCCGGGCCACACACTCCAGCCAAGTCACGCCTCCACACGGTAGTAGTGCTTGTGCTGGTTATGATTTCGATTATTGATTTTATCTTGAGAACACACCGTGCCATGCCTCGTGCCTCGTGCCCATTCTTGAGCTCATGCTCTATTTGTGCCACTACTGAAAGCGGAAGCACTTAAATTCCTGCGGTGTTTCCGTTAAGCAATAGCAACAGCTACAGCTACCAACCATCCAACCACGTGACCGCGTTACAGTGTTTAAGCAGCTGCCAGGCATTGACTATGACATGCACAGTGGCAAGCGACATCCTGGGCAGCTACATCCTGTCTTGCCCAGTCCAGTCCAGTCCAGTTCAGTCAGCTAGCCGGCTTTGGCCTCAAGGCAGCCAAAAATCACAACGGCAAAATGCGACCATTGTCAACGCCATCACTGAAAAGCAACAGCAGCACCAAACTGGGACAGATCCTTCTGACCACACGCGGCGCTTCGCAAAAAATTTGAGAAAGCTAAAGGCTAATGTGCTCGACTGTGAGATGCCCGCTACGCATTTTGTTAAATTAATAAGCGTATATTTGAAGTAGTTGTATATTTGATATGAATATTATATACATTTGCACGACCTCAAATTACTTAAGCCAGTGATTTTTGCTTTGTCACATTGTTTCTCGCTTTATTTTAATTGTACTCTTAATTGCGGATTCTCACTATTAAATGAAGTTATGTTATGATTACTTGATCTGCAGTATATACACAAATATAGCCAAGTTTGGCTTCGTCTCTGCTTTTTTTGTTGCCACAAAGTTATAGTAACCGTCTACCGCATGGGTAGCGGGTATAAATACAAACAAACCCATTGAGCACGTGCTGCGATAAAGTGGCCAATGCCAATCGCATTTGGTGGCATTTGACGACGTGGTTGCTGTTGCATTTGGCTTTAACTATGGTGTAGGGCAAAGCAGTCGACTGGTTGAGTTTTCCAGTTTGCCGCGGTGGCAGATGGGGTTTCTTTTGGATACAAATATTTGTATACTCTCTAAAAAAATAGAGTTAAGAGAATGCCCATCATGCAATATAAATACAATGTTCTAGGATAAACATAAGTACCAAGGTTTAACCAAATTGTAAGGGTATTATAACTTTCTGCCGGCAGGAAATGTATGTATGTAACAGGTAGAAGCAGGAGTCATCTCCGACCCTATAAAGTATAGATATTCTTGATGAGCATCAACAGCTGAGACGATCTAGCCATGTCCGTCTGTCCGTATGTCTGTATTAACCACTGGATATCAGAGACTATAAGAGATATAGCTATAATTTTTCGACAGCATTTGTTGTGTTTGCACGCAGATCAAGTTTGTTTCAAATTCTTACAATATGGTATATCGTGCCGTCTATGGTGTATTAAATGTGGTACTATATCGGTATACTAAATATAAAATACCATTTGATATATTTTTAGTATTTGGTAGTATTTTCGGTATATTTTGAAAATAATACCGCAATATTTTGCTTTTATTCAAAATGGGCAGCGGGTATCTCACAGTCGAGCACTTTCGACTGTGGCTGTCTTGCTTGTTTATATAGTAAACATGCGTACAACTATTTCATAAAATACAAAAAACATCCCTTAAATATCTACTATAGTTAAGAGTAGTCCATTTATTTTCGCGACCTTTGGAAACTAAGCAATTAGATTTCCATTCACACGATCAGTGGACAGGTGCGGTTATATTTTATATATGACTTTCATAATATCTGAACAAAACTACTCTATAAATTTTGGTATAAAAAAAAAATAAACAAGTAATATAATAAGTCATAAATTTGTATATTAACATTCTATTAATTACCTCAGAAACTTATTTTGTTTATGCGTTTATTATGTGTAACTTCAACGTTCGTCTATAGCTTTCTTACTTATTTTCCTTTCAGTTGTGTCTTTATATTGTATTTGTGCAATTTGTTATTTTAAATAAAAAAAAAGAAATGATTAAATTTGTTTTACGTTATTTTAAGACACAACATAAGCAGAATTCACAATATTCTTGCTGGAAAGCGAAGAAGTAAGACAGTGTGACCATTTCGTCCAATTTAGGGATTCTCATAATGTTGATGTTTGATAACCTTATATGAACGATGATATACGATCGTATACTACATTTGTTTATATGTCAACTAAAAATCCTTTAAAAAGGGTTGCTTAAAGAACACCGCGATACACAGGGTATCACCACAAAATGTATCCGCGACTTGCGCCAGTTTCGAACATGTTATTTTTATTCCCATAACATGGCTTGCATGTTTCTGCTTCCTTTCGTTTGTCGTTTAGCCTTGAAGCTTTTCAGTGTTTCTTTGGTTGCTGTGACTTTGCCGGTGCCTTTGGCTCGCACAGAAGGCAGAAGTAAACATTAATGTTAGCGTTAACATGTTTTGCTTACTAACATGCCATTGCCTTGTACGCTTAGTTTGCCCTATAGCCACAACACACACACACAAGCACACTTTCAGATAAAACGAGGAAGAGTAAGAGTGTGTATAGAAAACTGCCTCAACTTGGCTGATTTGTTTGCCTTTATGCCAGTGCTCCCCATTCTCATCTCATTGCCGGTCTGTCTTTTGCATTCAGGGCAGTTTGTTGTACTCGTATTTTAGTATCCAGCAAAAGAGTGAGTCTCGAAACAGTCACAGCCCATCGCCTCATTTTCGTTTAATATTTTACAGCTGAACTGTTGCTTCGGTTGCTTTTGTGTCTGTTGCTGTTTCCGTTTTTTGTCCCAGTCTTTCCGTCCCGCTCTTCTCTTCCTTTTGCGCTGTTGCTAAACGTTGTTCACACAGTTTCTCTTCACTCATTTCCGTTTCCGTTGCGCGCAGCCTGCAACTGTTTTTTCTGCTCCTTCGTCTTGCTCTTGCTTTTGCTCAGTTTTGCTCTTTGCTGTTGCTGTTGTTTATGGTGGGCAAATAGCAGCAGTGCCTTGCGCCTTTTGAGTGTGGCTCGCTGACTTTTTGGCAACAACTGATTAAATACTTGCCCGCCCGCGCTTTTGGGTTTGAGTGGGCGTGGCTTTTCGGTCGTTGTAATTTATTGAAAATTATGAAAGCTTGCCAGCAATGTTTTGACAACCCGGAAACTTGGTCGCTCCTTCTGGCCCAAAGCTGATTAAAATAGTTGTGCAATTAATGTTGGCTGCTTTGCGGCTACGAAGACAACAACAAACAAACTTTTCAACCAAAAGTAACAGCAGCAGCTGCCACAATCAATAATTAAGGTCTTTTTTAAGCGGACTACTTAAGTATCAAGATATCTTTGTAGTCTCAAATCATGTTTGATAATATAATAATTAGGACACTTTATTGAAATAATGCAAATATAAATTTAGCGAGTGAGCGTTTTCAAAAAGAAAGGAAAAACAACTTAGCTCAGCGACAGTGGAGTGTGCTCGACTTCTTAAAATAAATAATATTCCAAAAAAATTCTAAAATATGCGCAATGTTCTAGCCAAAAAAGCGTTGTTTTGCATCTAATCCCGTAACTAACAATCGATAAGTGTCTTCGAGGCATACAAATTAATATCGCGAGATAGTTTATTTTAAATGCCAAAAACGAGAGATGCGAATAATTATCAACGACCGCATTCAACTGATCCTTTTAATGGCGTGGTTAAAATAAAAGGAACTAAATGTCACAAACTAAACATAAACTGATTTTCCAGAAAATTAATTCCGCATTAATTACGATTTGTAAGGGAAAATGTGTTCTCAAAAATTTTGTAAATCTGAAATCAAATGTTTAAAATTTGTTAAACAAATTCTGAAAACTCAAATATAAACGATTATCTATCAGTGAATAATGTTTGCATTAATTCTCTATACATTTTTTTAAACATGTTAATTTTTTAAATTTATTTTTAGTGCAGCTTTTATTTACTTCAATTGTTACAATTTTGCTGTCAGGGCAAACACATATCAAGCAACTTGCATACACGCAAGCGCCCACAAGAACCTGAAAAAGTTTTCTATTGCCGAAAAGTGAAAAGTTTTGATGTGAAAGGCCTTGATGGCGGCGCAGCGTTGACGTCCTTCTCCCATTGCAGATGCCTTTTTCCTTTTCAATTGAGCAATTTTTGCTTATAAAGGGGAACGCAAGCAACACAAAAAGTTGAAACCGTTTGTCTTTTATACATACATATATATTTTTTGTTCTTCTCTTCTTTATATTATTGCTTGTGCCTGCAGCTGATGCAGTCGCTTCAGAATAGAGTCCATGATGATGATAATCAAGACGATAATGACTACTGCGAAGGCTATTTGCTACTGATGATGATGGATACGATTACCAGTTGGCAGCACATTCAATTTTCTGTCTGAGTCGTAGTTTCATTTTCACTATGCAGTCTGCAGTTAAGACCTTGGCACTCATTGTTGCTATTTTTGTTGTTATCAACTTACAAATTGGCCTTAAAGCGATTATCCTAAGTAAATGGTGATTATGCTCAACAGAACAGTTGGTTAACTTTTCAAAAACAATATGGTAAACTTTGCCTTGGGTCAAGTTTTCTAAGCTGCAGTTGAACTTATTGACTTAAATTGTTGTATGGAGACCAGTTGAATGCATTCCATTGTATTCTTTGCGTTAAATTGAGAAATTATTACATGCACTCTTGTAATTAATATTTAATTGAATATCATTCTTAGTATCAATGAATAAAAGTCGTTTTTATCAATTTTAAATTACTTTTTAAAGGCATTCAGTGAATCTTCTTAAGAGTTGGTTTCTGACATTGCTCCCTATCAATAATATTACATTTGTTTTTTGATTATTCTCTTTCCTTGTACATCGCATATTGCGCATACGCCCGAGTGGTCAAGCAGAGCGGCTGTTTACTCGTTTATCGCATCATTCGCTTTTCCTTGTATTTACACTGGAGCTCTTTTCATCTTGTTCACCTTTTAGCGACGATTTCCCTTACAATTAAGGAGCACAAATTAAGCGATTTTCCGTTTTCTTTTATGGAGGATGCCATCATCTTCAATCCGATTATCTTCATTTTCATTTTCATTTCCATCTTCATTGCACGCTCTCTCACTCTCTTTCAGTGTCCATCTGTTGTTTGTTGTTTGTTTCGCACTTGACCTTTTTGCCACTCTTACTTTTGCTTGCCTTTGATTATGGCCTACATTATTTACACGCAACATTAACAACAGAAAAGAATAATAATAACAGCAACAGCATCAAGAGAAATCCGTAGCCAGCTGCTTCATTTGTCAGTCAGAGATTCCAAATATGCCATATAGTATATACATAAGTATTGTCGTATAAATATGCCTGCGACTCGTTGAATTTCGTATACGACATGAATTTTTAATCAAAGTTACGAAACGTATAACACACCTGACTTCTGCCAGAGGGTGTAATCGCAGAGTAAGCCAGTTGGCTTATTGAAAAGAGCAGAAAGAGTGTCAGCACATAAAAGCGAGTACACATATGAATTTAAGAGGTGTTCTCCAACAATTAATTCTTGCACTTTATTCAAAAATATCTAGACTTTATCAAAGAAATTGAATTTTCAATCATCTTTACTTATTATATTGTACAATTTATGACATTAGTAATCCCATTAGCACTATTTTATGCATTTCATTCAACTATTTTCATTTATTTTGTTTTACCCAAACCACCAAACATTTAAAGAATTACTTTTGTTAAGTTTGAATTGATAATTTAACTTTATGACGAGTCTTTTGAAATCTCTCTTTGCTCATGGGAAAGATTCTCATTTTTAGAAATTTCTCTGTACACCCTCGCATATTAACATAGTTGTATATCTCATGGCTCAATCTGTCAATCTCACGACGCTTATATTATTCTCATTGGTATGCAACAAACGCAGCAGCGAATCACTTTTAGCTTCATCAGCCGTATACCATCCTCAGCATTTACACTATCAGATGGGAATAATCTTGGTCCACACATTTTATTGTGTTCTCTTCTAGTATTTTCCTCCATTATTTGAGCTGTGCTCTCCTGGGCGCATGTTTTGTCCCGAAATTGACAAAAGAAGGAATATGAAATTGTCTCTCGCTGGCATTTTGTCAATTTCAAATTGGCAGCTTGAGTCAAATGAAGTACTTAGGGACAGCGAAAAAGAGTTCCTCTAGTGCACTGCGGGGAGCAATTAATGGTTGAACTTGCGGACCGTTTAATATTGCAATAATTTAAATAAGTACAATTTACATTCCCAATATGCAACATTTTATTCATGAAAAATTCACTTAAATATATTACAATTTGGCATTATGTGGCCACATCAACGCCCTCAGTAATGGCTGTAAGAATAACATTGCAAAGCGGCAATAAACGCCGAACAATTTGGCACTTAAGTTAACGTTGAAAGGTGGGCCAAAAAAAAATTTATGTGCATTTTTATTAAAAGCTCATTGGGTTCCTTTCCCCACCTTTTTCCAACTCCATCGTTTTCTTGATTTCTTTCTTGCCATTTTCGTTTCCTTGCTTCATCCCTTAATGAAAACGCACACGTAATGCCATAAACATTTCCACGGTTAGAACCGAAGCCAAACCAAAACCCTATCGCCGTGCTTAGTATGCGATTGAAGGTCACCAAGTTAGAGGCAACAGTTTGGGCTGAAACCATGAAGTCTTTATAGCCCAAAATAGCCCTTTCATGTGCCTGATTAAGCACCCAAACACACACGCATACCCAAATCGGCATGGCCAACCAGTTGCACAAATTGAAAATAAATTAAAATAAAGCGTTTCAGATGATCGACTGCCCAATTATGTTTTCTGCATCTTTTCTTTGCACCATTCTTCTAAAATTCGAGTACTAGCCTTTTTAATATGCAACATTTGATACGTTTTAAATGACCAACTATAAGACTACTCATTTTGTTTTCTTTAAGCCAATCCCCAGAATCTGGGTCTGTTTCGCTTAAGTATAATTTTAAAATATGCACATATATTAAATAAAGTGGCCTAAAATCATAACAGTCGTATAAATTCCTCCGCAAACGCATTACTAGCATCTCATAAGCATAATATACCCCTAAAACCGTCTGCGTACTAGTATAAAAAAGGCAACACATACGCCGCGTTAGCCGCGCGGGCAATCAAATGAAATAAAAGTGAGCCAAATAGCTCAGGACATTGCTTTGATGCAAGCATCGCCCATTGCGCCGTTAGATAGCACAGTCCACAGCCCACAACCAACACCCACACACCAGCACACACACATACATATACACACACACGCATACATCAACGCCATCAGAGTGCGCTTTTAAAGTGCGCTGAAGCGTAACGAGCGCAACGACCGAGCAACTTAGTCGAGTTACTTTGTCTATTCTATTGACGCTTTTATGCTACAACAGAAAATACTGCGAAGTTGGTCTTTTATTTTACTCGCTGTTGTTGTTTGTGATTTTGTTATTTTTATTGCAGTTTATAACTTTATGACGGATCGTGTCATAAATTCGTTTATAGCAATCGAATGAGCTGCCTCGGACAACGTCTCCATTTTTACATTGCCTACTTTAATTAAACACACGACTGACCACCAGCTGGATATATTCTGCGCTGCACGTCACTGCAGCAGATAACAATAAAATTCTTGCTGAGCTAACTTGCTCGAACAAAGTCGCAACAAAACGAATCGTGCGGAAATTTTTAAATGCGCCTAAAGTTGCCCAAGTATAAAGAGAGCTGCCGTGGCACACTCACACGCACACACCGGATAGTTATCAATACACAACATGTACATAGCTGTGTGTGCTTGTGTATTCGTGTAGTTGGCTTTGGGACTGCCATTGGGACTGGGATTGGGGGTCTACTACCTGTAGCATATATGTATAAAGTAAAGTCTGCATAATTATTTCATGCGCGCTGTTTGACTTGGGATTGGGAATAAGAGACGCACAGCAGGCAAATATGCAAAAGGGGGAAGCTGAGACTGCTCTCTACGTTCCAAACCAACTACATATATGTATGTATGTATGTATGGTATAAATCTAACTATACAACAAATGTGCACATGTGCGTGTTAAAAGCAGCCAGAGACATCCTATAAAATACCTAAAGAGGGTGCTAAAGTTAATACTAGTTAGTGTTGTTCGTTACTTATTTAACGTTCCTCCTCTTCAATTCGCTTTATTTGTAGGTACATTATTATATTTATTTATAGTATTATATTTATTATATATTTAGTTTCATAAATGTTTGCATTTTTATTTCGGTTCGCATCCTGCATCTCACATTTCAGGTCATCAAAAGCGTAATCAAATGAAATACACGAGAATAACAAACGTAGCAGAAGCAAACACGTAAATAAAAGCAAATATGCTACAAATAATTCCACTGAAATCTGAAATCTTTTCAGAATTTGCATAATTTTTGCCGACATGCGTCCACGTGTCGTATTTTTTTCTCGTTCAGTTTTCTCTCCTTGCCGTGTCCAGGTCGTTCAATAAAAAAATAAAAAAAAAATATAGATATAAAAAAATGCCACAAAAATGAAATTTCAAATATTGCTTGCGCATTTATTTTCAACATTTCCGTCGCAGAACTACTTATGGCATACGTTGTTACTAGACCAAGTATTTTATGTCTTGCCCAAGGGCTTCTGTTTATGTTTCCATCTCTACGTCGAATTCATAGTTGGAGGGGAATAAATTGAGAGACACAAAAATTATTGCCTAAGTTTTGAATGTACAGCACTATATTTATGGAATTTTAACTGCAGTCTCTATAAAGGTAAAGTGACGTATTAAATTATAGCTACGCTAAAATATTCACTAAATTAATTAATATAAAAAATAAAATAGAAAGAATATTATTCATAATAAGAGAAAAAGTGAATAGATTGTAGTGTGAAAGATAACTAACATACTTTAACCCGTAACATAAATTCTATTGCATCGATTTTATATGAAAAAATTAAAGGTATAAATTTCTAATTAAAACTCTGGATGTATGTATGTAAATATGTAAACATAAATATTACAAATGTTTTCTTATGATAATTTTCTGAAATTTTAAATTTAGCAACCTCCGAATAACAAACTTTCTTGTTGATGGTGCTACAGGAGTATGAGGGAATAGAATTTGCGTCACGAATTTAAAGGCATTGCTGCAAATGACAAAAAAAAAAACTGAAAGCGTTCTATGTTTGTTTATATAATAAAATAGAAGAAATGCGCACCTTGTGCATATTTTGTTGTTGTTTTTTCAACTGTTGAGTTGTGCTTTTGACAGGAGGGGAAAATGCAAATCGTTTTGGTCCATTGATGGGCACTGAAGCCTGCCGAGTCCCGGCTTAAAATTGAAGCTGTGCACTCACCAAATTGCCGGCTGTCGCCTGACGACTGCAAACTGCAACAGCGAGCGTATTGTGCTGCCTCTGAGGCAGCTAAATGACAGTAGCAGAAACAAAAAAAACAAAAAACAAAAACAATAAGAACAACAAAAAAAATGGATAAAAGCAAACAAGGGCATACGGCAACAGTTTGTTTGTCAAAGTGTTGAAAGCGCGCAACGCATGCCCGAGGGAACCGTGAAGTGGGGCGAAGATGGGAATACAAAAAACAGTCGTAGAAAGAGATACAGATACAGATACGTTTATATCTACAGATAGAGATAGAGATGCAGATAGGAATAAAAAAGACTGAGATACATTTACAAAAACAAACGCTGGCATAGGCATGTTTGCATTGCAGATGAGCAACTGGAGGCTGGTGGGCACGGAGCTTTAAATATTTAGGCAGCACTTACAGAGGATAACAGCAAGAACATCAACAACTAGCGTAAAGTGTAACCAATGAAATTAACCTGAGAGGATCAAATTCATTGTCGCAAGAACACATTGAACTGAGCTCGGCTAATTTTGAGCAATATTTTGTGGCTTTTGTGGGCCTTCAGAGTGGGAAGACCAACCATCAACAGCCCCATAAAGAGGGAGGGTCTGGTCTGGTCTGGTCTGAGAGTGGTGTGCCACAAAAAAAGACAAGCAGTCTGCCACTGGCAGAGACCGAGCCCGAGACTGAGACCGGGGCCGGGGCCGGGTGCTCAAGCGGAAACGGAAGTGACAGTGTATGAAAAAGATGGACGGGCAGCACTCGCAAGGACGTCAAGGGAACGAGAAGTCTGCAGGGCCTGAAAAAGGCACTGAGATGGGACATGAATATGAAACGCACTTCGTAAATCGTAACAATTTTTATCTTTATCGTTATCGTTATCGCTGTCCCTGGCAAACGAACTGACAAAACCATATGCATAAATATCTAAGTATTTACATGCCATATTGTATGCGGGCACTCTCCTAATGTGCCTCTTGAACAGAATGTGTGAGTGTAGCTATGTGTTAGATAAGCTATTCAGCACCCTGCACTTGACTGCTGTGATATTTTCTTTAAGCTTTGCCATTTCCAGCCTCTTAACGACAAATACAAGCTTTATGCAAAGAACGTTAATCATATAATTAAAAGGAAGTATTTTAATTTAATGCATGCTAAAACTAACTCATAATCAGACGCTGCATAGAATTTCAATACGAACAATTCATGTAGTTCATAGATGTTAATAGATTGTACGTAATAAATTAAAGTGAAAATATTGTTAAGAACAAATTCAGATAATTGATGAATTTCCATAGAGAAGCGCAAATAATGATTCGTAGGGAAATGTTTTCTTTTCGACTCTAAAAAATTTTATAAATTTGAATTCCAAATTCATTAACTTTAGCATGTCCGTCTATCTATTATTTATTGTTGCTCGGAATTCAAGTTCGTTTTAGATTTTTATCATTTGCCGTGGCAAGATCTGATAATCTGGAGTATTTTGTACATATATAAATATATGTATACCAATTATATTAGTTTTCGTAATTTTGAATGCAACTGAATATCAGTATACTAAATGTATCATTTGGTAAATTTCGTTATTTATCGATATATTTATTATTGTTTTGCTTTCACTAAAAATGGATAGCGTGTATTTTACAGCCGAAAACACTCGATGGTAGCTATCTTACTTATTTTATCTAAAACTGTAAAATTTAATGGTTATATTGTGTTGTGGTTATATTGATCTTCCAGCACAATTAATATATTTTTGAGTTCGAAAATAATTATGAAAGTTCAGAAATACTAAACGAGTACATATAACAAAATCAGATTGATAATTCACCATCGTTGATACCCCACAACTATGTTATTTAATACTCACATTAAAATTATATAACTAATCATGTTTATTGTTATACATGCATTGTTTATACATGCATTTTCACTTCCCTATTTACGTCGACTGCTACTCATCACGGAGCTTTGCTATGCTCGTAATTGTGGTTTATGTCTTAGTTAGCCTGAGATGGAAATCTTTGAGTGCTGATTTATGCATGCTGTACTCTGGACTAACTACTTGAGTGTCATCTATCGGCGCATTTATCTTGTGGCAGGTCAAGGCTTCCTAAGCATCAGCAGAAGCAGTGAGCTTCAGGGTTGTGTGAGCTGAGGAGGATGTTCCACACTCAGTTGTGTCCCATTTTATTATGCAACAGCTTCCAATTGCCACAGCTACAGCTACTGCCACAGCCACAACTATTGCCACTGCTATATACATCCTCAGCCATCCGTTGTCATCTGCTATGCTATTATTTATATTGTGTTAAGCACTTTAGTACATCCTAATGCGTAGTGTTGTCCCCGCTTCCCTTCTTCTACTACTTCTGCTCCATCTCTCTTTTCGCGTAAGTCAAAAGAATGCCTCAGGCATTAGAAGTGATAGAAAGAGAGCTGCAGACAAAGCATTCGGCAGCTCGTCACCCAACGCTTCCAATGCAGCATTATGACAAACAGGAAATGGGCAACCAGAGCAATGCTCAGCCAAATACATTGAAAAGCTTGCAACGTTCCTAACAGCCACGAAAAGTGCACGTAAAAGCTGTAAATTGCCACTAATAGAGTGCAAATAGCTTTAAAGTCGAAAGACGCAAAGGGAAAAGGACGGAAAGTGAAAAGTGAGAGCAAAAGCATTAGACAATCGAAACTTAAATACCCTCACTTATATTGTGCTGTATATTGGAAATGCCAAAAATTTATCTTTCTTTTTAATTTAATACGGTAAGCTAGAATAATTTATAAAGTTCTTAAAATGCTCAAGTACTTTAATGTATCTTTTTAATTCTTTTCTTTTCGTTAAATTCTGAAATAACTTTTTAAGAAATATTTTAATATGCTTGCATCAATATACATATGTTGTGTGAGTAAAATAGCCTCCTAGGTCTTACAGCCGATTTATAAGGGGATTGACATTTTTATCAGTTAATGGTTCACTCATTTAGTCAGTTAAAACAAAGAAGTTAACATACAATACAGTACAACTCTACGCACTTTTTGATATATGTATAATCGCTGATTAAATGAATCGATCTACAATTTTGAAATCTTTATATGATGATGCACGCGTCTTGAATAACATGAAATAATTCTCTTTTCGTTATTGCACAATCCATTATTTAAAGCGAATAGTGCTATCAAGATCTAACTAGCCAAATACCTGTCAAATGGCTATCTCAAATTGGGTAATTTCATTGCGAATTCCCACTTTTATAGCATACCACAATTTCCACTAGCTTATTGTTGCTTTTTTCTAAAGTCTGACCTTTAACGAAGCAGCGTTGTGTGCCTGTTGGCTGTGCCAACATTTTGGCCATGGAATTTGTATTAAAATGTCTATGGAAGACGAGCCAAGAAATATTTGTTCTGCCAAAAACTATTGCGAGGGTCCACGAACAACGCAGATGCCATAGTTTTCATGTAAAGCCACAATAAAGCAAAAGGCATCTGCCCCATGGCATGTGTGTGTCTATGCCTTAGTATATATGTAAGTGTGCGTGTGTGAGTGTGTATGCGTGTGTAAGTGTGGGCGCCAGGAAAACAATTTTCGAAGAATTTTACAGCTGAGCGCGCCACTGGCAGCTATTGGTGGCTATCAAAAAACGGTGGAGGACTGGGAAACTGGTGGTCGAGTGGCAAAAATGGCAACTAAAGTGCGAAATAAATTTAATTTACTCAAGAGCCTTGACTAATTGTCATGGTAAATCAACGTGTGACAGATGCAACAAGTAAGGCCCAAGAACCTGTCCACCCACCACTGCTTACCCAGCAAATGATTAAATTTGACAAGACCTGTCAAATGCTGAACAGCCAGTTCATCATTTAGCAGCAGGTCACTCAATTAGCCAGCTAGGCTCAGACACAAGTACCGCAGTTGTTAGTCTACAACACCGACACGTCGTCTTAAGAATTCAAAGCACATGGTGAGTTTCATCTAGCGTCTATTCCCCTGACTAATTTCATATGCGAACTTCCCCTTTGAAGGTTAAAGTTCAGTATACATACATACATATGTATATAGTAGTATGCTACAGGGGAAACCGTAAAAACCTCATCGTTAGCTTTCACCTGGTCATAACTGGGGTGGAAGCAGCTGAGCAGCTTCAGCTCGATGCGACTGGGTAACTGGGTGACTCTGAGCAGCTCGGAGACTTGGCGACTCTATTCAGAAACTGCTCGTCCAGGAGTGCGGGTTTGTTTTCATTTACTATCTGGGATTTGAAATGTTAGCAGTTAACAGCGAAAAGCAGAGAGAGCAAAGCCTGCTCTCTTTTTTTTCTCAATCTAAAACTGTTATATTGCCAAGCTTATCGATTACACAATAGCTTTTAAAGCTTGAAAGCTTTCAAATAGCTTTACCTCGTCGTGGTTTCTGCCTCAAGTTTAACGCAAAGTTTTATTATCCAGTTATTTTAGAGCTTTTAAGAATTCACAATAGAATCAAAGCTTAAATAATGGTTATGAATTCTGGATTCATGAACGAAAATCCAATGAAATCATTTTGATCCAAGTTCATCATGAAAAGCTTATCTGTAGGAGTCAGGTCGGTTTTCTCTTTGGTGAAAGCATCATCAAAGTTGCTAATGTCCTTGCGATGTTTCTGTAAAAAATTAAGGAATTACTTAAAATAGTTGATTATTATATCGGTCAAGTAACACACAATCTTGGGCACAATAGGTGGTTCCATTTCTCCAGCTTCGGCCTTATCCCAATCAATCAGACGGTAGAAAGGATGTGTAGTAATTTCTTGCTTGGCATAGCGACCAGCTCCCAGACGATTGTTAGGTTTCTTTGCTAGAAACTTTGGCAGAATATTACAACTTTTAATAGAATATTTTTAGATTTATGCTTACACTAGTGATAATATCCATGGCTTCCTGTGAAAAGTGCTTGGGGAAGACAGCCTTCTTTTCCTTGATATTTCGGAAAACGGCGTTATCATCCTCACCTTCAAAAGGCGCCTGACCTGCCATTAATTCGTATAGCAGCACTCCAAATGACCACCAGTCAGCCGTAGTCGAGTAAGGATCATAGCTCACAATCTAGAAGCAAATAATGAAAAAAAATGCATTCTTGAAAAAAATTCATACGATTCTAATAGAAGCCCACCTCTGGTGCCATATAGTTGGGAGTGCCACAGAAAGTGCGTGTAGTATGTCGATCAGTGACGCCTTCTTTGCTGAGCCCAAAGTCCACCAGCTTGACGTGTCCTTCGGCATCAAGCAACACATTGTCAAGCTTTAGATCGCGATAAATAATCTCACGTTCATGTAGAAAGAACAAAGCAATTGCAATTTCCACCGAATAGAAACTATAAAAGAAAACTCAGTAAATATATTAAACCAGTAAGAAGTCTACAGTCAAGTTTGCCCGACTGAAAGGTACTCGATCAAATAATAAGATTTAAAATACGTGCTTTGATTAATAATTGTAAAAAGGAGATATTTCAAATGTTTCCAAAACAAATGAACCCACAGAAACATTTTTTTATAAATAAGATGTGATATACCCGCTACCCATTTCAATTATTGCAAAACAGTGTGGTACTATTGTTAAAATATAGTAAACCGAAAAATTATAAAATATACCAAAGCCTATTTTTGGTATATCGATTGACTATTACATTCGAAGTAAAAAAAATATACAAGATTGTCAACCAAAGCAACTAAGACCCGAATGCAGTTTTTCTGCGATATAAAATTATTTTTTAGATAACTTCTATGACTATTGTTAATATTAAAATCGTGACTATAGAAAAAAGTCTTTAATCCATGAGCAAAAACATCTGGTTCTTAGACGAAAGAATTGTAGAAAAGTGGTCGGAAAAGAAAAATTGATATAACTTACACGGCCACTGACTCCTTGAAACGTCCGTATTGCTGCATGTGATACATGAGATCGCCTCCTTTGCAGTACTCCATGACGAAGAACAAGCGATCCATGGTCTGGAAACAAGAATGCATTGCAACAAGGAAGGGAGGTCGACCGGACAGTGCAAGGATGCGTTTCTCATTCATTGGCAGCTCCATGTCATCTGTTTGAATGATGACATCCTTGCGCAACACTTTCACTGCATATAATTCGTCAGTGCCACGGCGCTCAGCTAGTAGAACTTTGCCAAAGGATCCTTTTCCGATGACCTTAACAAAGTTAAAGTCCGCTGCACGTATCATGTCCCGTTTGCTCATGTTATGTGGCATGTCCTTGTTGTCCATGCGACGCTTCTCATTCGGTTTACGCTCATGCTGCGCAGGATGCGACAATATACTGGTTGCAACTAAAAAATCAGACTCTACTCACTTGGACCTCATCTCGTAGACGTGCCATGTCATTAATGACATCCACGCAGGGAATGTTGTAGTGCTCGCCCTCCACTTGGGACAGAAACTTGTACCAGCCATCGATGGGCTCCTTTTGCAGCTCCTCCAAACTGAATGAGAATGAGCCCATGAAATCATTGCGCGAGGTACGATCCCAATCCCAGATCTCAATCAGCAGTCGCTTCTCTCTGTCCTGCGGCTGCAGTTCACTTTAAAATAATAAAATAAGTATAATTTCTGAAGCTATCAAGTGTCACTTACAAGGTCAAGGTTTCGTTAAAAACAGGATTGAGGTTCTTCTGTATGGTCTTGGTTTTCTTTTTAGTGCGACCCGAACGATCGGGATGCATTTGAACCGCCACATAAGGATCACTGAAGCCATTGGTATCCATGGGAATAAGATTGGCAGCTTCTTTGACTGCAAAAATGTACAGAGATAAGTTAAGTTCAATAATTTTAAGGTCACACTCACTTTCCACTTTGAGATTGTTACCCTTGAGCTCCACATAAAGCAGCAGCTTGCCACGCACTTCACTAATGTCTGCACCACACATGGGCGGCACTTGGTCCTTGCACTGATGATGCACATTCAAATTGCAGTCTGCGACGCAATAGGATAAATAGGTAAGGATTTGTATACGGCAGCTTTATTTTATAATTAACGGTTAGAGTAGGGCACCTTAAACCTCATAAATTATACATATATATCCTTGATCAGCCAAATCAGTCAACAAGTAAGAGAATAAAATCAGTATGTTTAAACAGCTAAACAAGAATTATAAAAACTAGAAGTAGTGTTTTTGGTAGATCAAGTTTTTTTTCAAATTCCTCCAAGTTTGAGAGAGATGGAATAATAAAATACATACAACTTTTAAAATAAATATATATACATATATATAATAATAAGGAGACACTGATGGATTCATCAAAGCGCTATTTGGTTCTAACCCTAACATTTAAACTTCCTAAACCTAAACTAGTTCTGCACTACCAAAAATGTTGCATTAAGCTCTCACTCTTCGCCACACTAGACTTGCCTCATTATTTGACTTTCATCCATCACTTACTTTCGCACTTGACGCCTTGATGGGCAACACCATGAAGCAACATGCCGCACTCATCACAGAAGGTGGGCGTTGTGTATGTGGTCGAGATCCAGCCGTGTTTCACCTTCGCACAGTCAGCATCGAAATCGGTGTCCTTGCCAGGACACTTGAAAACCACAAATTTGCAGCATTTCTGATGAATATTAAAGCGGCATTCTGTGTAGCAAAACTGTTGAATTTAATTTTGAATTGCTAGATATTCTTTAACATACCCTCGCACTGAAAACCTTGTTTTCCAAAGCCCCTGAAAATTATCCACGGCGCCGCATGCAACAATGCAAAGAGCAACAAAACGTGTCAACTTACAGAATGCTAATTAAATTAGGCGACGCAGCGCTTGCAAGCAAGCGGCAAAAAAAAGAAACTTGCACAATCCGAGGGTCGACAGCACAAATAAATGGATCGTGGCTATATTTATCTTTTGCGGTTTTTGTGGTCCTCCAGCTCACTCACCAGATGAAGTCCTTGCAGTGGCCGCAGTACGTTGGCTGCTTAAAGAAACGCACTGTGAACCGATGTCCGTTCACAATCTCCAGACCCTTCCGCTTCATGGCACCCTTACGCAATCGATTCTTCATATAGTTGACAATATTCGCTTCCCCTGCGATTTCCAGCAGGTTAGCTGGTGCTTTTCCACCAGCTGCAGCTCCTGCTGTAGCTGCCGCCGGTGCTTTTGGTGCGGCAGGACCTGCTGGTGCCGCAGTTGCTGTGGGCAGCACTGTAGCGCCAGGTGTTGCCACTGCTGCGGCCGCCATGGCTCAAAAGGATACTCCAAGGATGTCAAAAGAAATATTGCCTCAAGCAATACCGCGCTATTCGACGCGCGACTGTCAACTGACCCGCTGCAGTCGATAGTTAAACGCTGTTGAACAAAAGAAGCCATCCAAGTTTTTACCCAGCAGTTGCAATGCTTCTCCAGGTCTAGAGGTCAATAAAGTACTTATGCTCGGACTTGCATTTTATTTTTGTTTAGTACTCGTATGAATTGCGCCTTTACTAATTAACAACTATGTAAAATATTGCAAAAGAAAACAAGACAGACAGCTACCGTCGAGTTTTCTCGACTTCAAAGGAGGTATTATCGTTAAAAAATACCAAACTAATATATTTAAATAATAAAATATGCTAAAAATATGGCTTATATCAAAATATCACGGATTTATTTTATTTTTCATTCAATATACAACATATGAAACAAGCAATACAAAGCAATTAAAACACTACTGTTGTAGTTGGTTTTTGTCATATACTTTTAAAAATAAAATACAATATTGATATAATAAGTTGATATATATTACGTTAATATATGTATTTATTAACACAACAATTTAAATTGTAATTTAATTAATTTTATTTTTTTTAGTTTTAAACTAGTAAGAAAACTACAGTCGAGTGTACTCGATTATCAGATACCCGCTAGCCATTGTGAATCAGAGCAAAACCGAGCGGTATTTATTTTAAAATTTACCAAAAATACTAAAAATATACGAAATGGTGTATTTAGTAAAAAGAATATACCAGAATGTTAGCCAATGAAAATAAAGAAACTTTTGCCCATACATAAGTATTTTTATTTGATCGCAACCAAATTTTCAGGAATCATAAAGACTATATTTAATTCAAGTTGTGTTAATTAGAGTTGAAATCACAAAGCTAGTTATTCGCTCAAAATTAATGTTTTCCTCCAATAGCACATTTTACAGCCACGAATTGCTGCAAGTACGCCAAAAATTAGTAATTGGCCAACGTTTTGTGAAAGCATTTGTCATGATAAGTGTAAACAATTTGAGGAAGGTCAGTCAAGTGTAGCAGCTAGCTGATGCTAGTGCTTATGCTTGTGCCTCAAGCATCATTGCAATGCGACAATCGGAGGCAGCAATCACTGAAATCAGCAGCTGGCACCCGCTCTCTATGTGTATGCGTGCTGAGCAGCGTGCATGTGCAGCTGTGACGTCAATGGTTTGTCTGTGAACGGGGACGTCAACAAACTTGGACAATGCCAAAGACAATCACAGAGGAAATGTCTGATGCGGGTGGGTGTGTGTGTGTTTGTGTGCTAAGTAGCAGACTGTCTAAGTGTAAGTGTGTGTGTGCGGATATTCGCCAACAATGTCGATTATTTCTATGCCATTGTTGATTAATTTATACATTTTTGGCATGAAAAATTGCTGCTAGGGCAACAGAGAGAACGATAGAAATAGAGAGATAGAGACAGTGAGAGTGAGAGAGAAAGTGAACGTAGCACATGGCGTATGATTGATATAGCAAATGCTTTGAGCCAGTGTTGGCTAAGAAAAACCATTAACCTTAGCGTGGTAAAAAATGTGTGCAACGAGCTGTGCGGCCTAAAAATAGAAATAGAAACGCAAACGCAAACGCAACAAAAAACCAAATTGAGCACAAAGTGCAAAAGTTTTTAAGGACGCACACAGAGAAATATGAGACACTGAGTGTGAGCATGTGTATGTATGTGTGTGTATGAGTGAGTGAGTGGATATCCTGCGAAGGACACATACAGCAAACAAAGTCAGCAAGCAAACAAACCAACTGCAGGTCGCATCCTGCAACACATGAAACTTGATTTCATTTGAGATTATAAATAAAAGAATAGATTTATACTTTTTTAACTAAACAGGAAAGGTTAACAACAAATTATATAATTTAAAAATATCTGATATGCTTAAATATACTTTTAATAATATTTTTATTTAATATTTTCATCAAAAAAATGTTTGATTGCTTCGCAAACAATTGTAAATATGAGTGGTAACTGTATCCGCATTTAAAAAGTGCACTTGGCCGAACGAATCGACAAATGCTCGACAAACAAGCGACAGCTGAAAGCACACGAGCAGAGCAAAGCAGAGCAGCACCTGAACCTGAGCACATTGCGTGGCAGACAGACAGACAGACAGACAAATCTAAGACGGCAGACGTACAATGCAAATATATTTTGTTTTTTCTTCTTCTTGTTGTTTTTGTAGTTGTTGCAGCATTTGACTTGCTTTCAATTTACGTCATCATTTCCATGGCGTCGAACAGTGTAGTAGATGCAGTTGTTGTTGGCAAAATTGTTTTTGCATATGGCAAAGCAGGCCACGAGAGAGCTTGTTCTCTCTCTCTCTCTCTCTCTGCCTCTCACTGTATAACAACTGCTCTCTCGGATTCAATAGGCTTGCGCTTAGCATGTATAACACTTTAGGTTTGCATTTGCCGCTCTTCCAGTGCTTGTGTGTTTTTGCTTTTGTTTCTGGCATTCGTTCTTTAGTTTGTTTGGTCATTTGGCAATTTGTTTTACTGTTTGTTGTTGCTGGCGCTTAGTTGACCTGCGCTCTTAACACCTATTGATCTGCAGCGTACGTGTCCATATATATGCAGGTGTATGAGTTGCATTTCATTTTTGCTGGGAGCGATAGAGAGAAAGAGTAATAAAATGTTTGCGATCAAGAAAAATAATGATCGCTTCAAGCAACTTAAATTTAACTTAGCGAAACTTAATGCAGCAGTCATTTATATTATTTGTGCTATAAATAAGACGTATTAAATTTGCAAAAACTGACCACCACACACATTGCCTTGAGGGTATTTCTGGTCTTCATCGTAAAATCAGGGGCAAACCGCAAGCTCTAATAAAGGCCACAACAATTAGTAGAAACAAGCAATGCCAACAATAATTAACAAGCTGTCGTAAAATTGAATTGTACCAATCGTCCGACTACAAAACCGCAACAGCAATTGGCCGAGTCTGAAAGTGTCGCAAATGTAAATGTGCCCCCTGCTTGTGATTTGTTTATATTGTTGGACACACACTCACACACACGCTCACACATGCCAAGTTATATACACAGCTGTCCAAATGTGATGACGTTTTGTTTACGAGACTGAGACTCACTCAGTCAGCTCGAGTCCCCATCCCCTCGATATAGTATAAACAACAAATTGGCAAGAACTTTGAAGCGGGCGCTCAACTGTTATACCAAATTGCCGGCTAACTGTCCTCTTTTCCACGTTTGCGCAGTGACTGCTTTTGTTTTTTTTTTTGCTTTTTGCCAGCTGGAAGTCGTAATCCTTGCAGCAGCAGCAGCAGAAGGCAGTCTGTCGGCACCAGACAAACAGTGAGCAGTCAGCAATCGTATGCGAAGGCGCCAAGGCGAATGTTGCAACATACGCGGAACACGCGACGTATACGTAACGCTACAACGTGCCCCGTGCAGTTCGTGAGTTGAGGGCGCGCGCAAATAAAGGTCAATTAATGAAATCATTTGTCAGCGCACAGCTCGACAATAGACAAAGAATTGCGTGTTCGCACAGTCATTCAATTAGACAACAATGCAGACAACAAAACAAACGACGAAACAAAAACAATGTAACGTGTAAAAAATAAATACAGAGAAATGAAAAAGCAAAAGCAAAAATAATAAAAGAAAAGGAAAACTAAAAGGCAACCGCGTGCTGCGAAAATAAACAACCTGCACTGGAAATGCTTAGAGACTCCACCTCCGAATTGTGTTTGCAAGCATACTGGAAGTGCGTACACACATATACACACACAAGCGCACACACACACACACAGATGGGCAGACAGACACGCAGCTTCCAGGATGGTTGCGTGGGAAACTGCGAAGTCTCTGTGCGACATTCGACGTTCTGCGTTGGCCATCGACGCACGTGGCCCACGTAAAGTAACGGACTAAAGCTAACTAAGTCGTGTTTGCTCTCATTCCTTCTCCGTTTCCTCTATCTCCTCCTCCTCCATAGCTGCCTCTTTGTGTGCAGAATTTCGTGCGTGTGTCTGCGTGTGTGTGTGTGTGCGAATAAGTCTTAAAGAAATAAAATTTGCCGTCAAGTCGAAACTAAGCGCAGCGTATAATCAGCCATAATTTCAAAACCAAAAACTCTGGCCCTCCTCAGACAGTTGCCAAGTTGTAAATGTGTCTGCTGTGTGTGTGTGCGAGTGTGTGTGTAATTTCTAATTGAAATTAATGTGTGTCTTCGCCATGTAATTGAATGCTTTGAAAAGCCCAATCATAAAATCCGAAAGTGTTATGCCATAGCTTGGCAGATAATGATAAGAGAACTTGCAACTGAAAAACAAATTAAAAAGGACAGATATAAATATACATACGAGTATATCAGCACTTGAGCAGGATGGCCAAAAACCAATTATTACAATTTTGTTTTTAATTTAAAGTTTCAAACTTATTCCTTTGAAATGTAAACATTTAGTTTACATACAAATGAAATGCACTTCATTAAACTTTCTTGTGCTATCCAAATAATAGTAAAATGCTGATTTTGTAGACTACAAAACTTTATTTTCTATTTATTGAAAGTTGGATTTAAAACAAGAAATTGCTAAATGAAACCTTTTAGAATTTTGTATTCGTCACATACGTGTTCATAGCTGGATCTAAACCTCGAATACTTTATCAACACTACAATACTTTTTCAATGTTTACGTAGGTCTTCAATATTATTCATCATATAAATGGATTTAATTTTTCAACAATTTTATATACTCTACTTTTAATGTCTAATGGAAATAGTTATTCAATATTATTCGTCATACAGATTAATCCAATTACCCAACAATATTAAATTCTCCATTTATTGATTAACTAACATAAATATTTTTTCATATAATAGATGAATCTAAATATTCAGCAATATTTCGTTCACTAATTATTTATTTTATTTGTTAACAACATAAATAGCTATTCAAAATTATTTATCAAATAGATGGTGATTATTGTTTTTTTTTTATTTATTAACAACATAAATAGTAATTCAACATTATTCATCAAATAGATGGTGATTATCTGACAAATTGACAGCTGATCAATAATTTGCAGATGCATCTATAAATACTTGAGCGAATATGTTTTGTAGAAATTTGGGTCGAAGTCAATGTTAGAAACACAACTCATCTGCTCAAGTGTCTGTAAAAACAAACAAACATGTGTTCATGCTGCTGACTGAACTGAACTGAACCGAACTGAACTAAACTGAGCCCCCGGGATATGAAAAACACTTACAACAGCTCTCAAAATCAAGAGAATTGCAATCACTGATACGAGTCTCAATGGTAAATGGTTTTGCATCATTTGCAGGTGAATTGCAATCGAATGCTAAGTGATTGCAGTCTATCAGCATGCGCAGAAAAAGGAAAAACACGATGAAATACAAAACTATGCGAGTCGAGAAGTAAACAAACTGCTGAATATTTCGCTACTAAGTGTATACTGGCAGTTCCCTGTTGGCTACAAAAATGTTCAGATGTTCGATAATCGCTGAAATAACGAGACACTAGTCAAAACTCAATTGTGTATAATCGACAAGCAATAATTTAACACTCGCCAGTTACAAAAGACTCCCCCAAAGAATCCAAAACTGATAACCAACCATGCCCTTTGGACGCAAGTCACCTTTGGAGGCACTCGCCCTGCCCGGCGTCATGCTTGCCTATAAGTACAGCCAGTTCCGGCAACGCCGTCGGGAGGCAGCCAGTCGACGTGTCACCGAACGGGAGCTCTCTGCGCTGCATCATAAAATTGTAAGTAAATCTCAACCGAAAGAATTTTAAATACACTGACAAAAATAATGTTATCGAAAAGTATTAAAATCCATGAACATTTTTAGAATAAAAAATATAAATATTACTAAATATTCAAAGTATTTGTAATATATTATTGGTGTGCAAATTACGCTTTGTGAGATGTCTGGTTTGTTCAACTCTTCAATCAAAACTGATCACGACGGTTTAAATTATTCATTCGAAAGCACAGAGTCTCGAATAGAGAGTTGTCAAGAGAGATTTGTCAGAATAGCTAACGCAAAGTTAATATAATATGTGCGAGTAATCATTATTTAATAAACTTTATCGTTAATTTTAGCGAACCAAATTGTTTATTCCGCATCGTATATTATAATTACTGCTACTTGTACCTTAGAAAGCTTTTCCAATTTATGATCTATAACATCATCAGTTTTTGTCTGGAGAAATCAGCCAAAATCAAGCGGCAAAAAGAACTATCAAGTTTTAATTTGTTAAATGTTATTTGGTCTCTATTATTAATCGAATATAGAAAATTATTTGAATTCTTTAAGCATTACATTTTCTTGTTTATCTCAATAATAAAATATTACCACTAAACATCAAACTTCATTAAGTGCTGCCCATTGCAAGACTCTATGCATTACTTTTCTTCAGTGTTTTCGCAGTTTTATGCTCCGCACATAAAACATGCAATAAAACCGAAGACCGATGTCCCGGGAAGCTTGCTTTTATCAAAGCTGCAGGCATCATTAGCTTTAGCTATGGCTTCAGCCATAACAACAACACAAGCAACAACTACAACAAGTCTCCTAAAAGCAGCCGAGCATTTAAGTGCCTACAAAAAAGTGAAGGAGCAAAGCGAGAGCTCTGTTTTTGCTTCTGCTTCTGCTTATGTTGTTGATGTTTGTCGTTGTCCCTTTGACATTTTAAAACGCTTCCTGTTACGTTACGTTGTTGTTGCTGTTTTATTTGTTTTTTTTTTCTCCTTTTTTTGAGCTGACTTTGGTCTGCCATTTGACGACAGCAAATAGTTCGTAAAAATACGTATAAGAATCGCCAAAGGTGAGGTTTAGCTTCATTTTTGCCATACACAAAAAAAAATCGTCAACCATAAAAAGTGCTCTAAAATGTGTGACATTTCATATGTGTGTGGCACACATGTTATGTGGTTGTGTATAGAAAGTGTGAAATAATTTGCATATCAATGGTCTAATACTATACAACACATTTTCTTTATGCGCCATTTGCCACAGGATGTGATGAATTCAAATATTTAGTAAGATTTCAATTTGAATAATGTTAGCTAATACAGTGAAACTTCCTTCGACGAACAACTCCATTAAGAAGTCCCCTCCTAAGATATATCAATATAACTTTCCTGACTTTTAGACATAATTAAGCGAACTTGAACAACAGACTTGACAGTATTAAGAGAACAGTATTATGTGAAACCTGAATAAACAACAAAAATTAAATTAAATTTTCCTGATAGATTTTTTACATAGAATAATAACTATATTCTACATGATCCTGAAAATTTGGTTTTCAGTTTCAGTTTTAGTTTTGTATAGGGAAAAACTCCTACTTACCAAGTTTTATTATTGTGGTATAAAAATTTGGTATATTTTTAAATACTGTTTTGCTTTCATTAAAAATGGGTAGCGGGTATCTCACAGTCGAGCACACTTTACTAGAGCTTTCTTTCTTGTTTAATTTTAATTTAATGTTATTTAGGAAATTAGGTATCGTGTATTTCACCGTCTGTAGACTCTCATTTGTTTATTTTACTATACTCGCAGCCCATGGATTTATTACATTTTGTCCACACCCACTTTTTTTTAAACAAATTGTAAAACGTATTTTTAAAGCTAAATTCAATTTTGCTCAGACACAATAATAACTGCAGTGTTTGTGTTTCCTGGGATCAAATAAAAAACTTAGTAGGTATTCAAGAATAAGCCCAGAGGATACGAAATATATCATTTGCTATAACTTAGTATGTTTTCGGTATAATTATTCGGTATATTTTAATTATAAAAGCGCACTGTATTGATTTATATTGAAAATGGGTAGCGATATCTCACAATCTCGAACATTCAACTGTAACTTTCTTACTTATTAGTATATTAATTTGCGAATTTTTGCTTCTGTTGATAAATATTATGAAAATTATTGTTGAACCTTTTAAGTTTTGCAACTTTGGAAGATATCTTATAAGAATGTCTAATACATTTTCCTACGATCCCATAAATTATCAGAAATTTTCAGCTGCAAGCTCACTAGCCCTTCAAAAAATACTACGTTATGTTCTAGTTGCTTGGACTTGTTATCAACAGCTCTATTCATAGACTTTTCTCTCGTGAAAGTCATATGCATATCGCAGAACAAGCTACTTGAAAGGAAAAACAAACATTTCTCGTTGCTCATTTACATGGCACTAGCAACAACAACAACTTGAGTAAAATGAACAACGCGACACTGGAAAATGCTAAGCTTACTTGAGATTTCACAAGACTTGTTTGAAATTTATGACTTTCTTAAAGGCATAAGTGGAGGCACACATACACACACTCACATACACAAGCTCACTTCTACTTGTATAACAACAACTTGGCAATTGCGAATGCACAAAATACTTAAAAACTGAGCCCGTTCACTGTTTTGCATAAAATCTGACGCGTGACTGTAATTTCTTCAGGCGACCTTGAAAGCAACACCAACAGAACATACATATACATGCACACAGATACGCACACACACATACACGCACACATACGAGAAAGCTTTTATGTAACATTAAAAAAGTAGAGAGAAAAATGGCGAGTTGCGTATTAAAATGCTTTTACAATTAAATACGAAACTAAAATTGCCCTTTACCTGTCCGGCCTAACAATTAGGCTAATGCCGAGGGCCATGTGCCACTTTTTGGGGCCATCAAATGGATACCCAAATTTATGCGCAACGCCTCAAAGTGTACACAAATGAGGCAGCTTGGGAATGGTTCGTAGAAAGCTAGTTGAAATGCCAAATGGGATGTGAAAGGAGACTTCTTTCTAGCCAAAACAGTTGGGTTCTTCACTGAACTGCCCATTTAATCAGCTGACGACGAGACGTGGCAAATGGGATGGGCAACCAGTGTCCAGTTCACCAGTGAGCTCATTATGGCTATCTAGATACTTATATCATAACGTTGGTCAGAATATCCCTCTGTTAGCAAAAGTATATTTCGTTTTCCTGCTTGTAATGAAATCTTTCTAAGGTCAAATGCAGTAAATAAACAAATTTTTATTATATCTACTTATCCGATTAACTTCAAATAACATACGTAACCAGATAATATGTTAATATACTTGCTTTTATGATTCTGAAAATTGTGTTTCTTTTTATGGGCTTCACATATCCAACTTTAAAAATTGTAACCTTGAAAACTTGCTTGCTGTCCCACTAGAGACCACTTTCATAATGATATTCAATATAAATTCTGTCAAAATAAAACAGCAATTTGAGAAAGGCAAGACAATAACTTAAAAAGCGAGAGCTCGCAAGTGTCATTGCCGCTGTGCTGTTAATCCCCCAAAGTCTGAATCGTTGCGTATACGACATGTTGAGCCCAGTGACTGTCGCTTGACATGGCTTGAAATTTGTTGTTGGGATAGTAGTAGAGACGCAGCTGATTGCCAGCGTTCATGTTGTCTAATTAGGAGATGCTCATGCGAGATATGCATAAAAATGTACTGTTACACGCGGCGTATGCGCGATGTGTTATTAATGCTAACTCGCATAAAATATGATGAATATATGTGACGCCCAGTGTGTGTGCATCCTCGACGAAAGCCCTAGCCATTAAATGTTGATTAACTAAGGGGCGTGGGCGTGGCGTGGCGAGGGCGCTAAACGTTGCGAAGTGGGCAAGGCCTATCTGCCTACTTAAAAGCAGAACGCTGTCAAATGTTAACAAGCTACGGAATTTTATGTTTGCTAGTCGCGTGACATTGAAACATAAACAAACAGAGACAGAGAGAGGCAAACAAAAACAAATACAGCAACAACAACAAGAAGAGCAGCTAGTAAAATAATAATAATAAAATACAAGAAACACGCTTCACACAAATATTTTCCATACATTCTTCGGACAGCTATAAAAGCCTGAAATTTATAATTTAGTTGAGCGGAAGTTGCAAAAAAAACGACGAGGACTCGACTTGACATTGAAAATGGCCTGGAGAATTAATGATTTGCTCATTTCAAAGAATTGTCCTCGTCGCCTTTGACGAATTGCACACGAAAATTGTCGAGCCATCATTGCTGATTATTATTAGGCGTAGTTAAAAAATTGCTTCGTCCTATGCAATTTGCCAGTGGCCAGCTGAGCAGCAGTTGCTGCAGATGCTTTTATACAAGTCTTGCCAATAAATGACCACACAATTTGACTTGGCACCAGCCACTAGCCAGTTGCCAGTTGCCAGTTGCCATTCAGCTGGCATTTTGGGCAAAAATAAGCTTAGTCATCCAAATGCCAAAGCATTTCCCAGGGCTTGGCCAGTGTCAAAACCGAGAGTATGTGTTTTGCGAGTATGTCCTAGGCCTTACCTTGCTTCGCCTCGCTTGTGCTTTTTTGTGGTCTGGTCTGGTCCGGTGCACAGACAGTCAAATAAATCACACAAAGCGTTTGAAAATAATTTCGTTTTTAGTACCGACGTCCTCACATCTACTGCAAACTCCGCCCGCATAGTTTTCCTAGAATGTAGTACAACGTTATAAATGCGATTTTGATGTCTCGCTTTGGGTCTTCAAGTGTTATTTTTTTTCGTAGCTGTTTACGTAAGTCGCTGGCGCTTTTTAGCCAGGTTTTGGCAATAAAGCAGACTGAAGTTAGCCGTTTGACGGCTGCTGAACAGCAGACGCGAATAAATAAATCATTAAAATCAAACATTAATCAACTTGATGACCGTTAAACACGGTCTCTTTTGGCCGCGCCATGCGGTAAAACACACGCAAACTAAACCGGATATCCGCATGGCGGCCATTGCTTTGTTACCCAGCCAACGCCAAGTGGTTGAACCTTAGTGTCCTCTCATCACCGCCGCGTCGCACGCAACCTAAACGCAGTCGCACAAAGGAGCATTTAACTTTACTTAAATGCTTCTGCACTGAGAGAACGTGCGCGAATGCCTTAAAATTCAGATGGCATATAATGCGTAATAAAAAATGTAATTTATTAATTGATTTTAATTGCACAATTAATCTATGAATTTAACATTAAGTTAATAATATAATTGCTTGCCATTTAGAAAACACTTTGAATGTTTCTTGTGTCTTATTTCTGCGAGTGTAAAGTTTAAAATTGCGCTTTGATGACGCACTTTGTCGCTTTGTCGTCTACTCGCTTCCGTCTAGTGTAAAACGCTCCACCTCTTCCCACTCCCCTCTCTTGGCACTTTTCGTGCAGCCCCTGCAATTAGAGTGCATTAAACTTTAGTGTTTACGCACCGAGTTCAAGTTGCAGACATTTTTGTGTTGTGTTGCTGTTGTTGTTGCCATGGTTTCATTGTTGAATTCCTTTCACAATCGACTTCGCCATCGACTTTGACTTCACGTGCTGCACTCGACGCGCGAATATAAAAAAGGATTACACCCCATGGCTCCTCATCGTCTCCTTGGCCTCGTCAACGCCCGCTCTCATAGCTGGGTGTGGCAATGCATTAGTACAACTCACGCGATGTCTGGGCCATTATATCGTAGTATATATAAGTATAACACGTATAGCACATATCCATATGAACATGCTCGTTGTGCAATTGTTGTTGTGCATTTACTTTAATTGCATTGATTGAAGAGTCTAGTGTGGGTCCTGGCGGTCCTCTAAAATGTACTGCACTGAATGGCGTTTCCAAGGCGTGTTAAGAATCATTCCTGATAAGTTTGCTATGTGACATGATTTGTTAAGTGTGCTTCTAAGCAAAGCGTTCGAAACGATTGCCTTCTGACTACGTTCAGCACTTTTGGGAGGTATTTAGTAGCGTTGAGTCCTGCACAAACGAAAGAACACAAAAGTACTATTCAGTAACGTGAGCAAATAAGTTCATGTTCATCATTCTTTGTTGTTAAGTTGTTCAATTTTGTTATTCAGTTTGTTCCTGTTCAATTTTTAAATAAAATACGTAGTGAACTAAGTTCACTAATTCCAAATGAACAAACAAACTTATTCAGTCATTTAAACGGACAAATACAAAGCTTGTCTTGCCTACTTTTTTTTGAAAGCACTAACATTAAATAAAAACATTTCTAACTCGTAATCAAAATGCGAACTTAAACTTTTCTGTTGCCATTTGCATTGTTAACTTAAACCAAACAAAATCAGTTCCATTTTATCTATTCGGTTTTCATTCTCTTGTAGCATATTGTTCGTTTCTGTCTTTTTCTGCCCAGCAAAATACAATCTGTTGTGGTAGATGTTCCCCGTTGGGCTGTCGTTTCATTATGCGCTGCAAGATTAAAGCCACAAAAGTTGCAGCTATCGTTTAGGGCAGCATTGACAATATCGCCATATAACTCAAGCCTGCTGCACAAACTTTTCCTGTAGAGCAGAAACTCTACTCAAAATACCCTGTAAAACGATTGATTGTGAACTGATATTGAAATTCGATTCTAACTTAGAAGTCAACAATGAAAATTAATTAAAAGATAAATCATTAAATTGAATTACATTATACAAATAACGATATATAATATTATATTTGCTTTATAGTTTTGAATTAGAAAATCTCTACAATGTATCCTATCTTACTCACCTTAACTTATCACAGCGTCTCCTAGGGTATTGAAAATTGTTGAGAAAAAGTTTACACAAAACTAAAAGCTTGGAGTAAAAATAACAGGAAAATGTCATAAATTTGCAATGTACTCCGCCGCAATGCCCGGAAATAGGAGACGCGAAATTGGAAAAGCGCCCGCAAATCTACAAACACATACACACACATACCCACAGCCACCCATTTTTGTAAAATGCAGAACAATAGCTGTGTACAACTTGATTTTCTTTTTTTTGGTTGCTTTACAAAAAATAACAAAAATGCGTGTGCTTTAGTTGGTTTTCTGTATGTTCCCCCAGCTTTGGTCCAAGGCCACATTTCAATTAAATCTATGATTGTGTCTGCCAAAAGCAAAGAATCGAGCTACCATCGCGTTGTCGACAATTGTTTTAAATGGGATGAGCCCAACGCCTACGATAAGATGCAGCATTCACTTTGAGCTGCGCCCCAAAGTAGGCAACACTTTAGAGTTTTTGTTTTACTCGCGGTCCATTTAAAAGCTATTAATGCTGACAGTTGCTGTCTTTATGCAGCACTTGTCATACAAGAGCACACTTTTAACTTGTTAAGGTGGCATCGTTGTTCTCACCCCATCAACTACTGCAATTCATCGTTTGCTACATGACTCAACACGCCACATGGCTGCCCCTAAATGCGCGGCAACTGCACATACACAAAAAAGCAAACACCACGTACTTATTCTATACGTGAATTACAATTCAGGCTTTGCTTTTAGCAAGCCCCTTTCACATACCTCAGCTTGCCTTTTACAACTTTAAAATATGCAATTTGCTGAGTCACACAGCTAACTAAGTTAACTAGTATGTATATCATTTACACTCCGGTACCGTCCCGTCACCTCCCCTGGCTCTATCAGTCACTCTCACTCTTCCTGTCAACTGCTTTTCAATGAATGAACCAAAATGGCATCGCAGCGGCAATTTACACTTTTCACTTGCTCGTTGTATGTGCTAAAAGCCATAATTACGCTTGATGAGGCTGCTCTATATGTATGTGTATAAGTGTATGGGTGAGAGTGTGTGTCGCGTATAAGTTGTACGTATGAATGTGTGTGTGCTGTCTGGTTGGCAAATTTGACACTTTTGTCGCAAATTTCTATGGTTGCACTTTAGTTTGCAGTCTGCATGTACATATATGTGTGTGTTCGAGCAGCCTGTAAAGCCCACATTGCATTGTCATTTATGTTGCTGTTGCTTTTGCTGTTGTTGTACTGTCATTGTTGACTATGCTGTTAGTTGGACTTAGTTTGCAATTAGCCAGCCTGCCTATTGATAAATAACAGCAACAGTGGGCAATAAATAGTATAAAAAAATGTAGTCTAAATGTTATATTGTCAATTTGGAAAGGGACACTTGTGAAGTAATATTTACCAAATATTTTACAACAAGCACCTGATATTTAAATTTCAAATATGCATTATTAAAATTATTACATGATAAGCCTAAGTTTACTAAATTAAATTTCCTTTAGTATTAATTATTAAGTAAAGTGCTTTATTGAAAAAAAAAAAAAGTTTAGTATATTTCTTACAATACAAAATAAAAGAAAAAAAAACAAATTTTTGGAATTATTTTTATTGTTCTGTTATTTTTTTTTGAACTACTCAACACTTAACTATGTTATTTTAAGCACTACATAACTCTAAAATGAATCATTACTTATTACTCAACTTTTAAAGTAAGAAAATATCGATAGGAGAAAGAATAAATTATTGAATCTCTACTAAAGCGCTACTTGTGAATGATCGACAATTAGGTAATAAGGCCAACTAATAAACATTTTAAAAACTAAATATATCAAAGGATTTTCCTCTTTCAACAAATTAAAATATTCTTTTCTTTAGTTATTAGAATATATGTATGTATATAATATTAGCATATATTTGTATAGAAATATTTGCCAGAATTATATTTAATTAATATTTTTCGTGACACGAAACTGTCTAACATATGCGTTCTGAACACAATTAACATTGGTTCTTTCCCATTACGGACTTCAATTAGGCGGCATATACATAGATTTGTATGTTGATATGGTTTTAGGTAGTTAATTGGATTTTAATGTTGGCAGCAGTTAAAACGTTCTAATTGCAGCCAGGGAGTAGCCTATCTTTAAACTCCGTCTCCTCCTGGTCTCTCGCCTCGGTCGTTTTAAACATAGTTGCTGTCCGCAGTCAGCTTAAGCTTATTGGTGTCCGTCAATATATAGAGCTATATAAATAGAGTTACGTTCTGTGTGACATGAAAAGCATATTAAATGCAATAAATTCACTTAGCGACAACATCGCATAGACATACACACCTATACCAACATACATGGATATATGTATCCATAAAGGCATATGAGAATGCTGTCACGTAAATGTAATATATGCAATTTTCATGACAATACTCCGCCCGCAAGTATGCAACAAATAGGCACACAGACAAGAAATATGGCACACAAACAAAAACTAAGAGAGAAAGAGAGAGAGAGAGAGAGAGCTTGAGATAGATATAGAGGCTTCTGGATGCATACTCGTTGAATAACTTAATGGAATTGTTTATCGTCTTGCTTTCACTTACTCATCCCCCATCAGATGGTCTCGCTCGCTCTCTATTCTTATGCAAACCCATTGAAGGCAAAATGCATTAGAAGCCCAAGCACCAAGTACAGCACAGTAGCTCAATGCAACAATGCTGAAGGCTTTCTAAGGAGATATTCTGTAAATAACATATATACGAATAATGCAATCATCAGCAGTTGTGTATATGTTGTGAAAGAATGTTTGTTTGATAAATTCTAGAAAATTAAAACAGCTTGTTGGTTTTCTGTAAAACAGGTTCGTTTATTTTTATACTAAATTAATAGTATTACTCAATATAAATATTATTATTATGGTATAGAAGGGTAATATTTTCATTTTAATGTTATTCCTCACACTTTAATACAAATACATATTTTAAATTGTTAAGACATACAAAATTAAACATAAAAATGACTCTCTAATACGCTTCACTATGGAATTTAAACAATTCAATGTAATCTTTATGCAATTCTATGAAACGGAGCTAGAATGCCTTTGATTATTGAATTTTTTCGAACTACAGTTAAAGCTTAGGATAGCAATAGCATGCAGGTAACACATAAAAGTGACGACGAAAGTCAAAGCGCAAATCCCTATCGATTTAATTAATTTTGTGAACCCTTATCGGATCGAGGGCATAGCTATTAAAATGTAAACTTCAAAACAAGCACTCGAAGTCAGATTGACTGACTAAACAACTGACTAACCGGCTGAGTTAAGTAATACTTCCAAACTCATGTTTTGATTAGCCTACTTTGAGGTGTCAAAACGTCTGACACACTTATCATCACCAACGACGAGAAAAAAAGTATTAAATTTCACGAGAGTTGAGCTATAAATAAGTTATGGATACAAGCCAAATAAGAGGAGGAAACGACAGCAATAGCAACAACAACAATCAATTTCAACATCAATCAATCAATCAAGCAGTCAGTCAGTCTGGCTGTAAAGTGGCAGCTGGATCTCAATGCTCCAACGCTCGAGACTCCGTATTCCAAATTCCAAATTCCAATTCCATACCCTCAGAAGGTGCCCAAACAGCTCATTAGGCAACGCCCATGAGTCAGCGTGTCCTGCACGTATGTGTCCCATGTGAGCAAGCCACGTCCATGTGTGTGGGCTGTGGACTGTGTTCGCTTATCAGTCCGTTAGTCAGTTTCATTTTGCACGTGCCTGTCTTGTTTATAAGCTATTGTCATTTGCGACACGGTCGTGGCATGCCACACAGCAATAGCGGAGGAACCCAGACCCCAGCCTTAGACCGAGAACGAGAACGAGAACGATAATCATAAGCACAACTCACACTCCATTGGCCTACTTAACGGGCGCTTCCATTGCTGGCCACAACTCGACCACAAGCCTGCAAGTCCTGCTGCCGCATATAATTGATATAGCAGTTAGCTAACAAATAAGGAACCTCACAAATCAAACGACTCAACGACTGTACTCGAGCATGCTTGGAATTGTGGTAGCTTAAGTAAATTAATTTGATTTCTCAATAAGCAAATTGTGCTTATAAATAGCATTAATTTGCTTCCAATCACAGGCTGTAATGCATTTTCCTTCGGCTTTTGCTTTTTTCCCTAACAATCAGACGATTTTAATTTGAGCCCGCATTTAATATTATTTGCATGACCCTCGTCACAGACACGTTTTAGTTTTAGCAGTGACTCAGGCCAAAAAAACAAAAAAACTACAACCTAAGTAATTTAATTTAGTTGCCCGAAAGCCGAAAGAAATCTAAATAAATATAAACTTTTCGTATACTCTACCAAAGAATTATAAATTATTTACAAAGCCAAACTATGATTATATAAAAATATACTTAAACAAAATGAAGCTGACGAACTCTGAAAGTAACTTAAAACATTTGAAGTGTAAAATTCCTTATGCCCTTTTTGTTAGGGTGTTGAATAACCAAATGTGACATGCAAAGTGCTTTGGGCAGCGACGATGACGCAACGGGAAACCTTAGAAAGCAAAAGGCAGCTGGAAATGAAGAAACAAAAAAAATAACAAAAATATACATATAAAATTAAGTATACGCCCCAAGGGCAACCAGCAAAAATATTTGTACTTCGGTCAGGCCAAAAGAAAATACACACAACAGAAATTCGCCAAAGCCAAGACTCGATACTATCCCCAAATCGCAAGCGTAATTAAAACCTGATTAATTAATAACGCTGCGAGCGCTGCGAGAGGTTGCACAATAACAAATTCCAAATTGCTTATTAGCCACCTGAACGCTCCTCATAAAATGCAAGCGCCTATAATTATGGTGAAAAAAAAAGAAAGAAATGAATAAAAAACAACAACAACAACAAAAAGCCACAAGCATTGCAGACCGGCAGGATGTGCGCCATAATGTGCAATGAGCTGCGGCAGCAGGCGATTTTCAACTCATTTCATAGGCCATCGCTTAACGAGCGGAAGCCGCGGCAAGTTCCAAAGTGTGGCAAGGGATGGAAAATGAAGCCAGTTCTTTGCCACGTGTGTATTGATGCCACCTACGTATGAGTGAATGTGTGTGTGTGTGTGTGTGTGTGTGAATTCGCCTGTGATGTGTGTTGCATTATTAATGAGAACTTTGGCTCATGCCTCGCAAATGCTTCGTTGCAGATTTGCAAACATCGACGAACGACGCAAGTCACACGTGACAGCTTTACTGCAGTTGCAGCGCCACTTTGAAGCGGCAGTTGTAGTTGCAGTTGTAACAACAACATCACCTACAACAGTTAGCGTTTGCAACATTTTTGCAGTTTTGACTGCTGGGCAAATATAATCCGTTCCATTTGAATGATTTGTGAATTTTCTTTGCCAACTCTGCTTCAAATTTTACTGGGTCAGCACTAAGGAAGAAAAAAGCTGTGGAGGAAACGATGAAACGAGGTAGCTGGCATCTGAAAGCCTCATCGAATTTATATTTTATGTAGCAGGTGCCGCCATTGCGAATGACTCTAAAATTGCTGATGAAGGATGTAAATATTCTTGAAAATCGATACAAGCCTGCGAGGAAGGAAATAAAATCAACTTGTTTATTTTACGGCTACTTTTACGGCATTCAAAAGAGCATCGATATTTAAGCGAAGAAGCATTTGCTGAAGAAATGTTTCTTGACATTAAAGCGAGAAATGCTTTAATAGTTAGCTATACAATACCCTGTTTAGACTGGGCTGAATCATAGAAATTTCCGTTAAGTAGAACATTCCGCTTTTTAAATGCCCTCAGTGATGCACAAATTATTAAATTGCTAATTTCCGGTTGTTGTTTCTATTGGTATTCTTCTTTCAGTCTGAGTTTACCTCTTTTACCCCTAAACAGCTCTTCACGTGATGCAGTTTGGTGTAATAGAACTGCATTATTAAAGCAGATTAGTATTAGAACGTGATGTAAATCATAATTAACATAAAATAAACTTACAAATACGTTATATAAGTTCATTATATGTATTTAAAACTAAATCGATATTGTGTATTTTGTTTAAAAACTGATATGGACAATCGAATAGAATGTTAGTCAATAAACCCATAAAAACTGTAGCCAAGTGCATACTACAAAGAATTTTAGACAAGTGACACTTGAGCAACGAAAAAGTATTCATAACATTCCAATTCCCATTCAAGCTACTTAAGTGCTGCCACTGAAGAAACGCCCAATAAAACAGCTTATGTTTAATACTATTTGCTTTTTATGTGCGAAAAAGTGAATAGAGAGCAAAGAAACGCTGCTTACGTGCTAACAATACTTATAAGACAGATCACAAGAGAACTTACAACAACTTACATAAGTTACAACTACGACTACGAATTACAACTACTACAACTAGAGAGTTAACTGTGGGGAACCTTCAACTTTGCGTAAGTGAACGTCCAAAATCACGCAGCTCACATAAATCTCGTGTTGAAAGGACGGCTGAGGAGAAGCCGAAGGAGCATGATGAAAAGATAGACACTGAATGGAGGGAAGGAGGTGCAGTTTCCGTCTGGTTGTTTTCGACATTTTGTCACGTCAATGCGATGTTGTTGCTCAGCATGTTGTTGTCATCCTCCTGCAGATCCCTTGTGGTGTTCACTGGCATTTTATACGAGATGGGCAGCTGAGGCGCAGTGGATGCTGCTCCTGGGCTCTGCCTGTGCCTGCCAAATGGCTTGGCATCGTTCGTCTCCAGATAAAACTTGCCGCGCAGTCTGTCAAGTAGTTGACATAAATGTGTCAAAGTCGCTTCCATATATATCGCCTTAAACTCACCTCGGATCTGCGCCGTAGCCCATGTAGGCACGTTCGTAGCCAGTGCCGCAGTTGGCAACATTTTGCGATGGCTCGCAGCGTTCGCTGGGAAAGGCCAAAGGTTGCTGGATGCTCTCCTCAAAGTACTCCCAGGCTCGCTGATGACTGCAGCCAACTACAATGAGAATCAAGTATTATTCCCGATAACATTTGACTTTACGCTGCACTCACTAATGATGTTCAACCAGCGATTATTGGCGATCTCCTGGCGCGCACAGCCCGGCTGCAAAGGTCGCCCGCCATTCGGGTAGAAGTCCGCATGTCCCATGGCCGTGGGATTGCCCAGAATGCCGCCATCAGTGTGTATGACATCCACGAAGCGAGCATCCTTTGGACTCAGTCGGCGATTGGAACTGTTGCCCTCGAAGAGCGGCAATGCCGGATCCAATGCCGTAATCCTAGTCAGCTTGATGCCCCACTCCTGCAGCTGCTTGCCAGCAAAGCCTGCCACCTCGGCCCCCAGGCTGAAACCAATCAAATGAATATGCTTCACGGCATACCCACTGGTCACCAGATAGCGCAGGAAGCGGGCCAGATAGCGTGCCGTCACGGGTAGATTCTCCACAGCATTGGAGTACCAGGGCACTGTCACCATGGCGCTCCAGTCGACCAGTATCACATTGTAGTTACCGCGCCGCAGAAAAGCTGTGGCGAAAGCAAAAGGATGCTAAGTGCTAAGTGTGTGTTGACAGCGCCTGAGGCATTATGAGTTACCAACCATCCTTTAGCTGCTGACTGCTCTGCTTTTCCCCGGTGGCCGACTCAGAGAAGCCGTGTAGATAGATGGCCAGCGGGTAATTGAAATTGAAATTGCTTCGCGCCAGTCGCGCCTCATCGCTCAGTTGTAGCTGCTGTGGCGCGATGCGGTTTTTTCTGCAAAATGTTGCATCAAAAATGATCCACTAAATATGCATGAGATGCCAGCCGGCACTCACCTTGTGTATAACAGAAACTTGATGTCCTCACGTTCGCGTATCGTGCAGCAGCTGCTGCAGCTGCCACGCGGTGCGGCACTGTAGAAGATTGGAGAGCCCGCTGCAAGCAACGCAATTAGAAGCTTCAGAAGATGCGAATATTTGATTGAAAAATTTGCAATTTAGCATGTGAAAATGTGTGAGAAATACCTGTAATTCTTTAGAGCTAGCTAATTGTGTTATTAACGAGCTAATAAGCTAAGCCACAGCAACAACAACAATGGCTTCGAATAAAACCAACTCCAAATGAAACCAGTCAAGCGTCGCTTTGCTTGGCTTAGCCGTGAACTTGAATCATATACATTTTTTTTGTGTTTGTGGCCACCATAAAAAACACAAGCGACAACAACAGCAACAAAAGCAATAACAATAACAACGCTACAGCTGACAGCTAAAACCAGCAGCACGTGACGTATACGCAGCGTGTTACGTCTTTGCAGTCACTCTGTATGTTAAAGTACACAAAGGCCGAAAGCTAATGAACTGCGACAACTTGAGCATACTCTTTGTAAGCATACTCGAAAACTAGCTCGTTATGGCAAATTAATTTGATGACTACAAATTGAAATTCAAATACTTTGCAAAACATGGCAACAAGAAATATGTAACATTTATATATTGGATTTGACTATTTATAAATTGAAAAACTAAAAAACAATGTTTTCATACCAGCTACTCAAATGGTAGAAGCGTATTATAACTTTGTGCCTGCAGGAAATATATGTAACACACAGAAAGAGACATCTTAGGCCCTCTATGGTATATATTGAATGAAGTATTATACCAATATACCAAATATACTGTATGTTTCAGTATTTTTACGATTTTATTTGATATATTTTAAGAATAATACCCTAACAAAAAGTTTAATGATAAATAAATAAGGAATAGAAATATTTTTAATGATTTATTTACGAAAATTGCAAGATAAAAATATAAATTTTTAAACAATTCAAAGTGATATTCTAATTTCAATTAAATTAAATTTTAAGCCAACATTTTTATTTTCAAGTTTTATTTTTAATTGCTTACCAAGTTAAATCTTTAGTTTAAAATGAAATTTTTATTTGTCATTATTATAATTATCTTCAAATAAAAAAGTGCGTGTAATTTATAAATAACATGATTTAACAAGCATTAGCTCCACTGTATTCATTAAAAGTCCGCAAATTGAGTTACTATCAAGCTATTCTCGCTGTCAATACGTTCAATAAAACTCTGTAATGGGAGGCGGGGCACTAGGTCAAAAATGCAAAGTCAATGACATCGCAGTTACTGCATATGAATGTTTTCCTCTTGCTTTTTGTTTTGCTACACAAGTTTAGCGTTGATTTTGAATTGATTCCACTTGATGAGATGCCAAATGATAGCAACTAAAGTACAACAATAATAATATCACGACCTTCGGCAAGGACAAATTAGTTTGCAGCTTATGGTTTGGTCAACACTTTCCGTTTCGCGGTTCAGACTCAATTTTATGTATGTAGTTTAAATATCTTTTATTTATGTAAATTTACTACCAGTTTTTTTTGCTTTGTTGCTGGCTGCAGAGCGGAAGACTTTTTACCTTATGCTTATGTTAAGTATGTATTTTTTTGTCGTAGTTGTTGTTGTTAGTTTTCTTTATTTTGTTTTGTTCACTTTTGCTTCCACATTTGCGTCACGTTGTGCATTTTATTTAATTATTACTTTGTTAACTTGTTGTTGTTAATTTAAATGTGTTTTTGGTTTTTGGCTCGCACTTATATAACAGCCTTTTTTGTACTCATTCTTTAATGAATTATCACATCGTTATATGACAGATTTATATACGATTTAAGATTCTTGATATGATCTGTTATGGCATTGATGTGACGGAGCTATCAAAATGATGTTAATAATGAAGACTGCAGTTGAAGGAAGAAATGTCAGATGATATATTTGATTAAACTGATCATTAACTATTGTTTTTAAGTAATGATGACATAAATATATGAGTACTATTTGGTGCCAATCAATTTTAAATAGAGTCATTTATATTTCAATATTTAATGCGCTGAATTTTGCAAACTCTTTTTGAGCGGCAACTTGGCCCATATTTTATATAAACCTGACATCAATCGAGCGAAGGTAAATAACTCAGCCTTGAATTGTTGTACAACTTAATACAAGTACGTCGATCAGTTGTGCCATTGTTCAATCGGTTGCCCAGTCGGTGCCAATGAGACCTTACTTCATGGCTCAGTAAGCTCTCAAGCCCGAAGCAAATTCATGCATCAAATGTCAACAATATATCCACATGTCTTATCCACAAACAGATCTTGCACTATTATTTACAACCAACCCACAACACCTTGAACTTATGAACAAATTTGGAACTAAAAGCAAAAGTAAACATTTTTTGATAGCAAGAAAAGCCACAGCTTAGTGCTAAGTTATGATAATAAACGCTAATTGTCGAAGAACACAAGAAAAGGTCTGGGACCACATCCATATTATATGTTCAAACACAAACTTACCGAGCAAAAATGTAAATACATTGCACAATGTTGAGGCAGTTGGTAAAATCATTGCAAATTCAACTTGAAGTTATATTTATCACCGTTTTGTTGATTTTTATCAGGCAGGGCCAGTGGATATAGACGTTCAATGAACTTCACACATCAACAAAATCGCAAAATATATATCGCACTTTGATAACTATTTAAATTTCGTATTTGTTTTTGATAGACGCTTCGGCATTGGCAGAGCAATAAAACAAACAGCAATAACACATTCACTCTTATTTGGGTGCCGCCTTTCGCATTTACTTTGGCATTACCGACAACAACGCTCTGTTCTGGCCGAGTTCCGTAGACGAACTGAACGCCGCTGCTCAAGCTGCTGGCTGGGAACGTTGCCTAGAAGTTGTCGAGTTTCGCGTTGTCTTATCGTGTTGTATGCGTAATGCTTGTTGACTGTCGTCGGCTGTCGTCAGTCGTCTGTCCGTCTGTTTGATAAATCAATTCGCACGACCCTATGCCAAAAACAAAAGACTGAGGCAACGAACTTGATCGCCAAGTGTTCCGCCTCCAACATGTGCCAAATATTTAGATTAGCTAATCATGCATGCCAACCATTCGTTCGCAATTGCTGGACACATTTAAGGGACGTAGTAGGCGGGCGACAAATCGTAAAATTGTATTTTAATTTCCTCATGTCGCGCGCCTGTCGCCTGCAAAGCATACAAATTTAGTCAACTACTCAGAAGATCACCGGGAGTAATTACAGTATAGGGCTGATAACCACATAGCTGTCACAGATTCAGCAAAACTGATCATTATTTTCTGGTTGACGAGACAGATGGAGTTGCGGTAAAATATGATCACTTTTATGTTCGTATAGAAACTAGTAAGCGCTGCAGTGCACAGAATGGAAATTAAATTAGTTTCAAAAACATTAAGGTAGTTAAGTAAAATATACAGCTCCGAATTAAAAATATTAATTCTTTCAAAATTGTTACGCAATAAAAATGTTAACATTAATTTCCGGCTTAACATAACATCTCAACTTAACTTTTACTACATTAAAATATAAAATAATATAATAATAATAATATAATAATATATATATATTTTATAATAAATATAAAATAATATTAAAATATAAAATAAGTATAAATATAAAAAATATATTAAAGGTTTTCGTAATTTCACAAGTGTATATCAAAAAAATACTTAAATGTTAAAAAAATACTATAAATTAAATATAGAATACAAATTGAATTCCATTTTTAAATTTAAATTGAATAAACAGTAAAATTATAAAGTTACAATGCACAATTATTGCTATAATTAAGTATATATCGCTAGTTCAAAAATCTCTCTAAATAACTGAAGCAAAGTGACAAATTTAATCGCACCTGAACTTTCTTTCAAAAACAAAGCTCAGAATCTAACATAGCTTTATGTTTCAACAATATTGATTAAAAATATTAATTTAATTGAATTATTGGCAATTCAATTATTGATTATTAGCTTAAGACTGGAATGTTTTGTATTTTCTACGGTGTATAACTTCCAGGCTGCTCACCTTGACCGAATGCTGACTTTTGGGTTTCATTATGCCAATAAAATGCTCTCAGTTTCAACAGCTGGTGATGCTTATCGCCTTTCGTTGACCGACACCACCAGCAACAAGTCGGAACAACATCAACAGCAACAGTGAAAATACATATTTATACACTCAAACATACTTGTGTATACTAGTATTTATGCTTCAACCGATTCTGAGTCTGACCATCCTCAGTGCCGGGCTCTTCTCTGGTTGCGGGTCAATTAGTGAGGCGACGAGTTTAGCATTTTGAGCGCATTAATCATTCAAAATCATTTAGCAAAGTTGCGGGCGTGCAATTTAGCGGTTATGGGTGTATTGTTAAAGCTGCTTGATTTATGCAAAGATTGAATCTGATGTTGAATCTCAATCTGGCAAAGATAAGTAGTCGGAGCAGTCAGGGTCGTAAAGATGCACAGTCTACGACTGCGAGTAAATGCCATGCAGCTTGGCATTCGAAACTCAATTGCGTTGCGAGAAACCTCAACTCAGTTGTAAAATTAATATCTAATTGGCAATTGCAAATGCGCTTGTATAATATTGGGCACCTTGAGCCTAGCGCTTTTGCTGTTGGCCATGAAAGCCGCCAAGTGCAAGGTCCATTCTGCAAAAGTTCTAGTCCATATGTTGCTCTGAAACCCGTCGAACAACTTTAGCTTGAGTCATAGCTCGTTCTTTTACGACTTCCTCGTACCTTGAAAATTGATGACGATCTTAAAAGTACATTGCACAGCAATAATGCAATTGTTTATCAACGATTTAAATACAAGCACGAGCTATCTACAGTTGTTTAAAATTAAAACCGGCAACTCATACAACAATAATACATAATAAAAAAGTTGCTGAATCACAACACTTAATGACCCACAAAGCAACAAACAGCAAACAATAATAACTGTCAAGTCTGTTGAATGAAACAATTCTTAAAAATTGAATAAAATAGCCTTTGGTATCGATGAAATTATAATAAAAAAGAGTCTGAGGTCGAACACCCACCCAGTTGCGAATATAAACAAATGCAAACAATAAAGCGAACTGACCTGCGCCATTGGCCAATTCTCATCTCAGCTCAGCTCAGTTAATTATCAATCGAAGCTGACAACCCAAATCGCACAAAATCAGCCATCAAACTGACTTGAAAGAGGCTAATTTGCATACCATATAAATACAGTTAGCCAATACGCAGATTGTTCGTTGCATTAATTATTTATCCAAATTGTCAATATGAAAATCTCAATTTTATTGACTCCAATAAACAGTGTTATATTTATAGGCATGCCAAGCGGCTTCTGACTGCGTCCTTGGCCAGCCAGCAAATTGCCTCCGTTTGTAATGCGGTTTGATAAAATGTTTTATATATTATATTGCCAATATATGTGTGCTATAATTACAAAAATGGCATGAGGAAACTAGATGAACACTTGAGCAATAAATCAGCACATAGGAAATTTGAAGACCAAAAAATGTTCCCACAATAATTATTCAGTTTGATCTTAAGAGAGTTGAATACTCAGTTTGTAAAAAAGTGTAGCATACTTTTAAGCAGTCTTCTAAAATTCCTTATGTGAGCTCAACTCACAGCTAGTTAACGGATTTTAATAGTTAAAAAGTATTGCATACTTTTAGGCCGAAATTAATCACTATCAATACTTACGAATACTTACTTAAACTTGCAGGACAAGCTGCTGAGTAAGCTGGAAGAGGAGAGCGAACCCGATCCTCCAACCTCACAGGAGGATGAGTGTGTGATCTGCATCAACGCGCGTGCCACAATGCAGACATCGCCCTGTGGCCATCGAGTGGTCTGTCGTCGCTGCTTCGTCAAGACCATACAGAGCGCGGTGGCCCAGCGATTGCTGCCACTGCGATGCGTGATCTGCAGGGCACGGGTGAACAGACTAACGTCATCATCGGGCAGCTGGCGCATACAGGAATCAGCCAGCAGCTACTCTATGGGTGCCAAAAGCTGGGCCTCAGCGGGCGTGCACGCCGGTGGCGTGATCACCTCGGCCAGCTCCTACTCCATGAACGATGCCCACAGCGAGCACCATGCATTCCATCAGCCCACGTTGCACACGTCTGCCGCTGCTCGTCATCACTATGCAGCACCACGTGGCGCCCACGGTCGGGTGTCGCAATCGGACAGCCTTTACTCGATGAGCTCGACAGGCTCAGCGGGGTCGAGTCTGTCGGGTTACTCGCATTATTCCAAGACGTCTTCCATATCGAGCAGCGGACCCTGCTCGCCCGCCTCGCCAGCGGCGATAACCGGGACAGCTGCTAGTGCCAATCACCTGGCGCCACCATCGCCCAATGCACACCATCATCAGCATCATAATCAGCATCAGGTGATCTCACCCTCTGGCTCCTCCTCGTGTTCCTCGGCCAGCGTTGGCTCGCTTTCGCCGCGTGACACTGGTGCCCATCACTCTCATCATGGGGGCTGCCCCAGCGGATGCTCTGGCGCGGTGCCACGCAAGCCGCTGCACATGCTAAGCAATTCCATCTCCGCCTCTGCCTCAACATCCTCATCCAGCAGCAGCAGTGGCAGCGGAAGTGGTAGTGGTAGCGGCGCCATGACGCCGTTGCCCACACATACCTATCCAGGGCGGCGACACGTGAAGAGCCGCCTACTGGATCTCCAGAATCGACTGCCACCCATCAAGGAATTTCGCAGTCCTGCCAAAGTGCCACATCCTTCGCCCGTGCACGTCAGTAATCCACGTTTTCGGTGAGTGCAGCAAAATGATCAAGGATCCGTTCCTCAATAATTTCAAGAATTATTTCACAGCTACGCCTCGTATACAAAGTCAAGCGGCCATGAGCTGGCACCGCTGCTGCGTGAATCGGCATCGCCGCCTCCGCCACGTCGACCCAGTCCTATGAATATACAATTGAGCTGCACGGCATTAGCACCGCCGCCACTCAAAGCGGGCGGCGCCAAGATTTGCCCGGTAACCTCCAAGAATTCGCTGCCCAAAAATGCCTATGTGATGCCCAAGGATAAGAAGCCCCAAAGTACGGGAGGAGCAGCCAATAGCAAGGCGCCAGGTAGCAGAAGCGCACCATTGGGTGGCAGCAACAGTTCCGCATCGAAGGTCACATCTGCAGGTGCGTCGGGGAGCTCTGGCGTCAGCTCTGTCGCCGCGGGTGGCAACTGCAAACCACACTCGAGCGCTTCCAGTCGCAGTTTTCCACTATTCTCTAACAGCAGTAACAGCAGTAGTAAGTTGATCTCGTTGCCTGATAGATGGCGCCAGGGATGCCAGAAATTAATTAAGTTCCGCTCGACAATTTTACAGAAGAGAAAGCGGACAACAAGAAGAACGAGTCTATGGAGCGTAAGAAGAAGGAGGAGAAGCTCAAGATGAAAGCTGAAAAGGAAGCCAGAAAGGTAACGCCATCACTCTTCCACTCACTTAATCAGTGCATAGCTCTATCTTGCTTTCACATGCTGTTATGCGACTTTATTGTTTTGCCACCAGGGGGCGCCACACGGCGCCCATTCGCATTGTTTGTAATTGGCCTCGTTTGCTTCCGCTGCCTGCAAAGTTTTTCATTAAACGTGGGCCGAGCGCGTCTTTTGTGCTGCGGGGCATAAATTTTAACATCCCACCGTCTCATTCCCCCTTCTGTCTCCACAATCCAGGGGGTGGTGCTGGGAATTGCTGGTGCAAAACAAAAAGCAACTCATAATCCGCAACCTCTTTTTGCATTTGATGCACTTTTTAAGCTTTCTATTTATTGCATGTTAAACAAGCAAACATTCCGTAATCACAGGCAGACATTTCTACATACTCTATGAAAAACTTTGAAATTTTTTTATTCATATTCATATTTTTTAATATTCATAGACGAGAATTAGGATGTGTTTATTATTAGCAGATCTTTTTTCCACTATGTGGAATAAATTTTATCCTTGGTACCAAAATGAACTTTAATTAAAATTAAAGCACAGAGAGAAACTCTACACCTTAAAAATAGAATTACGTCATTTCATTTATAAGAAGTGAATAAACCCGCTTCTAAAGTAGATATCATAATCCAACTAAAATGAGGAAAATAAACTTATAATATTCGCTTCATTTCATGACAGGAGGAGAAACGGTTGGCCAAGGAGGAGGAGCGTATGGCCAAAATACTTGCCAAGGAAGAGAAGAAACGCGGCAAGAAGGAAGCTAAGGAGCTATTATTGGCTAACGACGGCAATAATAAGAAATAAAGTTAATTAACGTGCAATGTTTAAGTCATAAGAAAGAATAGAAGAATATATTGCATATGTATTATATCAGAGAAACACAAACACACACATACACATGCATACATACCATAAGTAACGAGCTTGATTGTATTTATGAATATTTGTTTAATTATCCGTATAAGTCATATGAATAAATTAATTTTCTCAACACAAGAACTACCTTAAAATATGAAACACAAACAAAAAATTGTTTTTTAGTACAACACATTTAAAGAACAAATTTTTTGTTGTTTTCTTTAATAGTTTTATTTTTATTAATATCTCAAAAATATATTTCATCAACTTTCGTGACTCTGCTTAGATACAGAGTCTCATAAAAAGTTACTCTATTTTATAAAATAATTTTTGATTATCATTAATACGAGAAAACTCTCATCTGTCTCATAATTTGAAAGGTTGTTTTTAAAAAAATATAGTATGTAATGAGTAATATGCAAACAGTTTAAGCAGTTTAAAGTTTAAACAGATTCTAAACTTAAGATTCAAGTTATACAATAATGAAACAAATAGAATTCGTATCATTCAATGATTTCTTCAATGCCTAATAGATTTTAATACCAAACCAATTCGTATCTGATATGAAACAGAAGCTATATAGCAAATGGGAGCACCAATAATCGGGTTATACTTATGTACTTAAGAACTCTTTGATCCAATAAAAAAAGTATTTAGAGAACGTTAACAAATTGTTGAAAGATTCTAAAGTAGTTTTCATATACCTAAACTAAATATTACTTAATTACAAACATATATATACTATACTATATTATGTATTGTACTACAACTACAACATCTATATCTATAGAATCTATATTGGAAACTGTTCAGATGCAAACGTAAGCAATGTGTATTAATAATTGTTTTCGAAAAACATTCCCAACCAAATAAAGACAAAGTTATTTAGTTAGATCTGTGTCAGATCCGATGATCCATTTTTGTTCTTTGCTTCCTGTTGCTCCTTTCGTTTTAGGCATTTATTAAATACCTTGGCGAAACTGTACGGCAAATCAGCCCGACAATTGAGATTGCCCAACTTATGCAGTGCTCCGAAGTCCTTGCAATTGATCAGATCATCGCCATTGCAATCTTGGCCATATTTATGCATATAATTCTGAATCGTATTCGCGGCACAGTACGGATCATTCACGCAGTTGATAAAAGCTGCTCTTGATAACATAAACTAAGGATAAGGATTGATTGATAGCTGAATGAACTTACCATCCACGGACAGAGAAGTGTCGTTGGGCAGCGTCAACTGGCCTGACTCGATCCAGAAGCCCAAGGTAATCCGAAAGATGCCACACGCCCCATTCACACAAATCTTTGAGGCATTGCAACCGGTCTGCGTCTCGCATAGACACTCCAGGCAGTCTTCCGTGACGGGTTTGTTAACAACTAAGCGAAAATACATTGGAAGAGGGTGCAGAGGAAGTTGTTTTTGTTTAGCACATTCTATTGAAATCGTCGAATTCAATTGAAATCGATATACTTAGTATATAAACTAGCGAGTACTGCACCGAAGCCGATTCACATTATCATAATAATAGACTAGATAATGTGTCTAGCAATAATTATCTCACTCTGCCGCCGCACAGTGGTACGCAATGCAATATACTAAGATTAAATTAAATTTAATTTTCATAAAATTGCTAAACTAATTAAGTATTTCAATCTAAAAGAAATTAAATGAAACATGTAAGAAAGCTACAGTCAAGTCTATCAAAGTGGAACATTTTGGTAATATACCAAAAAAAGGTACCGAATAAATACTAAAATATACGCTATTGCATTGCACTGTATTAAAAATATACCACAGAGTACAAAATATACCAGGTTGTCGACCAAAGGTACCAAGATTCGACAGCAGCAGACAGACTGGTTAAAACTTTATGGAGATCAATACTTTTGCCTTTTACATACGATACATCCCGTGTAGTCATGAAGCAATAATAATCTTCTAGGGTTAAATAATATTTAACATAAAAAAAATAAATAAGATCGAAAATTTAAATAATTTATTTTGTGAAAAAAAAGTATAATACAACATAAAAATAACTAATATTCTATAAAGTTGTAATTAAAAAGGTTTAAATTAAATCCAATAAACAAATTTTTCGCGATAGAAAATCTAATTTGTAAAATCCCTTACCATCCTGTGCTGCTGCTCCTCTCCAAATACATAGGAAACTCCACAATCCAAGGAAACTAAACAACAAAATGGGACGATAAGCAACCATATTGATCAAATTTTGATTAACCGAACTCGATTTTTGAAAAGCTCCGAGATGCAGCCTTCCCTATGCTGGAAGCACAACTGAGCCAAGTAAACAGATGTTAAGATTTTAAATGCAGCACTAACTGGAAATGCGGAACTTCATATACTACTTAGTAGTGTTAGTAGTGAAAACTATATTCTATGCAGCCAATCGAGCGTACTTTCCTAGAATAAATAAAAACTATTAAATCTAATTAATTCAAGCCGGTTGTTTTTGCTCTTGTTGTTGTTTCTGCTGCTGCTGCTTCTCTTCTTCCTCACGTTGCACTTGCTTGATGCACTTTTTGAAGGTGTGCTCATAATTGAAGGGCATATGCTTGCGACAACTGAATGGGCCCATGTAGTGAATGGCATTATAGTCCAGGCAATCCTCCTTGTCATCATTATTGCAGTCCTGGCCATACTTAACCATATAGTTCTGCAAGGAATCCGCCGCACAATGTGGATCATTTGCACAGTTTATGAATGCTGTGGAAATTCCATAAGTATATTTAATATCGCAATTATTACAAGCCATTAACAAATTATTATTAAATGCAAATACAATTTTAGGTATTTTCCCTACTTACAGCTTTCTGATAAGGGCGATTCTCCGGCCAGCGTCAAGCGTCCACAATCGACCCACTGGTCCCAGGTGAGTCGAAAGATTCCACATGCTCCATTCACACAAATCGCAGTATCATTGCATCCACTTAATGCCTCACACATGCAGGTCAAGCAGGATTCTGTGATGGGTTTCTTATCCACAGAATACGCAAATATTGCAGACAAAACTAAGCAGCCATTCAACATAAAGCTTAAGTTTCTCAACATTTTATATTTAGTTTTTGTAAGCACTTGTATTAGATTCAATATGTTCAACAGTTTCAAAGCAACTGAAAGTTTTCCACGATTGTTTATTCATTTTTATTCGCTGTCGCAAACGAAAACAAGCTTGTCTATTTCTATAGTTAGTTAATAGTGTGCGATCCGGGGAATTACATCGTACAAATTATTTAACCGGTTTAAATTAATGCTGTCTAACATTGACAAAGCAAATGACTTTGTAAAAAACGATTTATTTCCGATTTAACCGTTTGAACAAGTGCGATTAACTATACTTAAATTAAGCTTGAAAGCAAATAAAATTAAAAACATTATCTGACTTAGAAGGGACCATCTGCTTTTTTTACTCAAATCCTTGATCCTCGTAATTCTCAATGCATTCCTCGAATGTGCTTTGATAATTATAGGGTAGATCCCCCCTTGCAACTGTAGGCACCCAGCTTATGTATTCTCGCATAGTCAAGACAATCCATTTCACCATCATCATTGCAATCCTGATTGAACTGTTTCATGTAATTCTGGACAGTGTTTGCTGCACAATGTGGATCGTTGGCGCAGTGGATAAACGCATGCTCTGACTCAGGAAGTTCCCCATTAATTGTGAGTTTTCCGGCATCCACCCAATAGGCCCAAGTTATGCGAAAGATGCCACAAGCGCCCTTCTCTGGATTGATGCAAATGGCAGTTGCATTGCAGCCACTGATTGCTTCACAGATGCAATTTAGGCACAATTCAGTGACGGGTTTATCAAGCACATGACCTTGGAAATAGTTATTTGATTAGACCCGAGATGAATTAAAGTCAAATTTAAACTTACCCTGCCCACTCACCAAACTTGGCCACAAAATGCAAACAAAGCAAATGGAAAAAAGCCCAGATATTTGCATTTTAGCAACTAGATAATTTAAAGCACGTTCTAGCAGCTTCACAATTGAAACGTAAATGCAACTAAACTCAAGTTGTTCAGTTGAACGCAACTCGGAAAGATTTGTTATACCGGTTTCTGGGGAAAATGCGACAGTTTAAAAAATATTGTAAGCAGACCTATTTCTAGCACCTCGTCTTCTAACTGAAGCGTCATATTAACGGCAATAAAATAACATTAAATTAATACTACAATTTTCTTCAATATCAAATTTAATCTTAAGCATATTAAAATCTATATATACAAATCTAAATCTATACACATACATACACATGTATATTCTAAGCCCATATATTACTTCTCAAGAACATAATTTCAAGTGCTTTGAAAACGTTATTTTACCCGCGTGGAACTTGTTCCGCGGCTGTAGCAAAAGCTTTTAGTGGTGACACAAACCTATCGATTTTAAAAAGCAAACCGTTATAGTCGTTAACCGTTATATACATATATTTCACATTTCCGATATATCCTACACATTAACGATACATAAAACATAAAGTTATTATTATTATTATTTTATATAAATAAACTAGCCAGACCAATTAAGCCCTTCAGGATGAAACATAAAGTGAAAAAAGTTAATCAGAGTAATAAACTTTATTTCGGATAATGCATTTATTACAGCACGTTGATCCCTGTTTAACTGGTCCATGTATTCGGGGTGAAGTGATGTAAAAATGTTGGAGCATTAAAACAAATTCATGTATTAAAACAAGCTATACCACTAATAAAAATTGTGTGTTTAAGATTCACATAAACAGCTGCGAATTTACAGTCCAAATTCCATACCCTCAAACCGAATAAATCAACTAACATATATTTAGTAATACATACATATACATATTTAATAATCGATATAACTGAGAAATCATATTATACGATGAGAAATTTTATTTTATTGAGTGAAAACAAATGTCGGATGCCTCAGAATCAAACGCACTTGACTAACAGCTTTTATCTTGTTATAGGTCACTTCAAAACGGGATTTTTTAATTCTAAAATCTTGTTAGTATGCGAATATGTAGAATATAGATTATATAACCGGTTTAAATAATTACATTTAGATAGTTATGTAATTACCCAACGTTAAAAATTTTATTTCTATGTTAGGACTTTATAATCGATTAGCAAAAGATTTTCCACACAGCAGAAATTTATTGCTGGTTTTATTTTAAGACAATTAGCGCAAAGAACAAGTTTGCAAATTATCTAGATATTCCACATTAATTTTTATACTTAAAAACAATTTCAATAATATTAATACTTCGTTATTGTTTTCACTCGAATCCCTGTTCCTGATAATTCTCAATGCACTCCTCAAACTTGCTCTGGTAAAAGTACGGCAACTCCCCCTCACAACTAAAGCCGCCCAACATGTGAATTCTCGCATAATCATGACAATCCATTTCGCCATCGCCATTGCAATCCTGATTGAATTGATGCATGTAATTCTGGATTGTGTCGGCTGCACAATGCGGATCATTTGCACAGTTGATGAAAGCATGTTCCGTGTCGGGATGTTCCCCATTGATTGTTAATTTTCCGGCATCCACCCAATAGTCGTTGGTAATGCGAAAGATCCCACAGGTGCCAATCTTTGGATTGATACAAATGGCAGTAGCATTGCATTCAGAGAGCGCTTCACAGAGGCAGTTAAGACAGAGTTCCGTGACAGGTTTATCTAGCACATAGCCTGGTAATCCGAAATCCGATTAAATTCATTTTTGAATTACATTTATGTTTAACTTAACTTAAGCTCACCATTTCCATTACCAAGCACTGCACTTGGTAAACAAACACAAATGCAAAGAAACCAAACGAAAAATAGCCCAGGCATTTTCATTTTAACTAGACCAGCCAGAGCACGTTGGAATAACTTCAGCACTAGAACGCAAATGCAACTATCTGAGACCGGTAAGTCGATCATAGCACGAAAAGATCTGTAATACTGGTTTATAGGGCATCAGCGACACATCGGAAATAGAGGGAAGTGTTAATAGCAATCAAACAAAACTGCATGAGATCCATCTAATCAATGCAGCTACTCGTAAAAAATTTATTGAGACCCGCACATACATTACCAGGGTATTTAATTGTCATCATCTTTGCAGCAAATAGCAAAAGCTTTTAGCAAAGACATGAACCCAAACAATGAGTTACAATTCGTTACTTTTCAAACGTTATTTTATTAAATTATCAAATACGTGTTATTTTAGTTTCAATATATTTCGATTGTTAATTGTTTAAAATCGATTTTGCACAATTCAAATGATTTAATATAAGTTCCAACTCAAAACTGCATATAAATAATTAATATATATAGAGCTAAGCGATTAGAATGAACCGCGAACATCCAGACCCGAGAAGGTTGCTAGGCACTGATCGAGAGTATTCTTATACTGATAGCTCAATTCGCCCTTGCACCCGTAACCACCCAGCTTGTGAATAGAAGCATAATCATAGCAATCGACGCCGCCATCTCCATTGCAATCCTGACCGAACTTGGTCATGTAATTCTGAATCGTGTTCGCAGCACAGATTGGATCGTTCACACAGTTGGCAAAGGCTGAACATATTAAAAAAAAGCAGATAAATATTAAAATAAAGATATTAATTATTTATTCTTATAAACATATATTTACCCTCCTCAGATTGTGGACTATCGTTGCCCAGGGTCAACTTGCCGCCATCCGCCCAGTAGGCCCAGGTGATGCGAAACAGTCCACAGACGCCGCCGCCGCAATAATGTGTCTGATTGCAGCCGCTGATGGCCTCGCAGATGCATCCAAGGCATACATCAGTCACAGGCTTATCTGTAATGAGGAGCAACAAGTCGGATCATATAATAATATGCGTAATACACGTACGTAACGTATAGAACTTTTGCGTAGCCTGATAAGACATTTGATTAAATGACCTATAAATTCACGACTACGATGACGATTCAATGCGAAACACACGAGACAAGCTTTTGAGTATTTCCAGAACCTCAACAAAACTGGAATTTTGTCTCACATATTTGACTACACATGTCATTATTTTAATTTGGATTTGGAAATAATATTTTAATTGTAAACAAACAAATAAAAATGTGTGAGATGTAAGTCGAGCTAATAAAGTATAACGTATGAATATTTTTAAAGATAATACTAAATTAAATACGAAAAAAAAACATTAAAAAAAGTATTATTGAAACCCATTCTGATGCGTGTACGCCCATGAACCTTAAGATCCGTTCCGTTCCGTTGTATAGCATCTGTCATCTCACAGCCAACGCCGAACTAGTTTTGCAACTTTCAATGGCAACATTGAGGCTTCTACATTTTATAAGATTTCTGTATTTTGATACCCTGTGTTCACATAATGGAGAGTCTGTCTGTATTTATGGTATTTTCGATTTAACAAGGAGGTAGTAATTAAATTTATTACAAAGAAATCGTATTCCGGTATGCTGTAATTTTATAATAACATTAAACTTCCTTTAAATTAAACGGAGTAATCATTTAAAATGTAAGTTATTATTTATATTTATACCAACTATTATTCTGTCATTTAATTTTACGCAACTTAAATCCGGGGTATCCGTTGGATGTAGCATTTTAAATGTTTGGTAGTGTTCGATGAGTCAATTTTGTGTTATCAAAGCCCACGGATTCAAGCGAATCGCCATATTCTCTTCTTATTTTAACTGCTTCTCAATTTTTGTTTTTTTATGTTTCTCCAAGGTTACATCAGGGTGCACGACAATGTTTCTTTTTAAGTGGAAAAATTAATTTTAACACTAAAAAAACAATATTTGTATGCAAAACGCAAATCGAACCGGCTTGTCAAATGCCCAACTTGATGGATGTACTCTGGACGTTTCTGTTTGGAATATGATTATATTCATATTTCTGTAATACTTTCTACACTAAGCAAAATTGTATATTAAAAAGCAATTCCAACTTATTCTCAATTTTAATTTTTTAACGAAAAATATTAAAAAGCAATTTCGACTTCTTTTCACACTCAAGATATTAATACACAATTTACAATTTCTTTTCAATTTTATTGTTAATTTAAGAATATCGACTGTTTATTGTTTTTTTTTCGCCTTCCCTTTATTTTCTATTCGCCCACGCCCGAAGCTTGATCGGACTTCTCTTTGTCTTATATTCTTTTATCTTAGAGTTCAACAAACTACACATCTTTTTGCCATTAATTGGGTCGAAATTTGAATTATCAATCTATTAACTAATTAGCTGATATATGAAATAATAGTTGGGGAACTACGATGACTAACTGATCACTTTAATAATTATCAATCAATTAGCAAATTTATTTAAAAAAAAAAAAAAAAAAAAGAATACTATAAACAAAAACTATTCCTGAAAACTAGCAAGATCAGATAATAGTTGTCACGAAGAGTAAGTCGCAGAGTACGTCATTAGAAATTAGGGGTATTTTTCAATGATCAGTGTCACACAACATATCCGTGAATTTTCCCCGGATTTAATAAGAATTTCACCCAAACAATAGTAATAATATATTTATCGCAGATAGAAATTCACGAAGTGTAGTTCTAGTATTATGTACTATATAGATTCACTATCAGGTTTTAGTTTAAGCCATTTGCGTAATCTTAACTTAATGGATGATATAAATTGTTTATTTAATAATGCGATTAATTCATGGCAATTGAACAAATTTATTCAATTTGTTTAAACGCAAAAAAAAACTATTTATTTCGCTTAGTTCCGCTTCGTGAGATATCGGAAGTGCATAGCAAATGCCCGTGTAAATAATGGGAATCTCAGCCTGTCAATGCCCCTAAACATCATTATGTTGCGAGCACCACCTCAATAACAATAGTCAATTAAATGAATTGCTGAAACCCACTATATTTGTATAACACCTAACACCTAACGCATCGTAAGAATTGTCTAAAAATGGAATTTCCCATATGTTCGGTTAAAATGGCTCAATAAAAGAATCTTGTATTCGCTCGATTGCTAATTAATGTTAATTAAATGCACGAATCTGGTGGACAGGTATTTCCATTTCGCATTTGAAACAAATTTGACAAATTGTATGACGGAATCTCTGACAATGAAATTCACTCATTCCAAATGTTTCACTTACTTTGAGCTTCTATCAGCACCGCAAATCCCAGACAGAGAATGGCACCAAACGCCAAAGTGCAGCTCAATTTGTTGGATGCCATTGAAAATGTATTGATGACAGCTTCAATATAATTTGTTAATAAATTTCTAGAGAAATGCAACAACGCGATGAGAAACACTTTGATGAGACAACTATTTCTTAGTTGAACCAAACGCTTTCGCGATTCGCGAGTAACTAAGCTTCAGTTCGAATAACAATGCTCTTATGTCGAGCTCAAGCTTTCGCTCAAACGAATAACTATGGACACGAACTTGAGCGAGCTTACAAGCACAGAAAAGCACGACAAAAAGAGATGGGTATAGTGGTTGCTTGAGTTTTATTAAATTTGCATCGAGTTATTGGTTGATTGGTACAAAATGCTTAGATCTTGTTGAAGGCAGCAATATCGACGGACTGAACAAAGTCCTCGAACTCCTCGATCTTCTCCTGCAGCAAATCGATGGAGACCTTGTCGTCTTCAATGACACACATAATCTGCAGCTTGTTGATGCCGTAGCCGACGGGCACCAATTTGGATGCACCCCAGAGCAGACCGTCCATCTCGATGGTGCGCACATTGTTCTCCATCTCCTTCATGTCGGTCTCATCATCCCATGGCTTCACGTCCAACAGCACAGACGACTTGGCAATCAGGGCGGGTTTCTTTGACTTCTTGGCAGCGTAGGCAGCAACACGTTCCGCCTTTAGACGCTCGGCTTCCTCATCCTCCTCATCATCGGAGCCAAATAGATCGACATCATCGTCATCGTCAGCAGCTGGCTTAGCTGGAGCAGCAGCCACTGTGGTCTTGCCACCAGCCAGTTGGGGCAGAGCAGAACCGCCCCAGGCAGAACGCTCGCCGGCTTCGAAGGAGGCGATGTGACGGTACCAGCGTGCAATATGTGCGTATTCACCAGCTGGTGCCTTGGCCAACGCTTCGAACACGGACAAATCGGCTTTGGAGGGCGAGTAGCTACAAATTAGAAAAGAAAAAATAAATACAATTTATATATAGAGCTTACTTCACATGCCGACGTGGTTTCTGCACATAACCTCACATCGAGTGGCGCATGGTGATAATGCTTACCCGCTGATGTAGCTGTTGTCAGCCAAGAAGTTGTTCAGCTCCTTGAGTCCTTGTGGAGTCTTGACATCACCGAAAGCCATTTTAATGCGTTTACTGTTATTAAATTCGCTTTAAAACAATTTGTACCGTGCGCCGTGCTGCGTCTACGATGGGAAAGTCTGTGGAAAAGAGCTTCGGACCAACGTGACCGCAACTTGAATTTCAAACTGCACTTTCTAGTGCGTCAAAATATATCAAAAATATTTCACGTCTGGTTTCATTTTTTTATTTATTTATTTTTTTTTTTTTTTGTATGATATATTTATACAAAAATGTGAGTAGTAAACCATTTTGTGATTGCTATTTTTTTTTTTTTTTATTAGTGATTTAAAAACGCGAATCTAATCAAAAATTATTTGCACGTTTGAAAAAAAAATAATACCAAACTTCTCGAAGGAAGTCACCCATCTCTAATAATTGTGTGACCAAGACGTTTTATGAATTATTTCAAAAATGAGACAGTATATTCATATTTGCAACACAATGTTATTTTTCGCAATTGAAGCGGCGGCCACGCTACTCAGTAGTTAAATTGGCTTAATTCGAGAAATTACATATACCAAAATATGTTGCAAAACAATTAAAAGACAATAAACATAGTAAATGAAGGCTAACTCCAGAGTCTGCAGAGACGTGTAATTCAAAAAACTGCTTCAATTGGCAATTGTAGTAGCTCATCAGGCACGGGAAGCACCCTGTGCGTGACGCAGTTACACAACGCAAAGAGAACACAAAATTCTCAGTCTGGACGATTAGGCCTCGAGGGGGGCAACGATTGGGGCGCAGATACAACAAAACGGCAAGAACAACAGTCTATTGGAGCTGTGCAGACGCTTCGAAGAAGGTACGTTTAGTGGTACGACACACCCGATTGCTATTTATAGCAATCATGCGAGCGGCTATTGATTTGTCTTCGGGTTTCATTTAAATATCAGTTCAGGGTCGCGGTGCACATGCAGTGATTTCACTTTCATTCTGGCAACACTTCTAATATTCTTCGATCAGTGTTGTCATCATGGTTGTGACCGCATCAACATGCCGCACGGAGACGGTTTTCGACTACAGCTGGAAGCATGTGGTTAGCGCCTACTGGAATCGATATCCAAATCCGTCCAGGTGAGTACAATTTGCTTATCTTATCAACTACAATCATAATACCATATCATGTCATAGCACTCATGTTTTAACCGAAGACACAATTAAGCGGGAGGTGCGGGATGGAAAGTTATACTCACGTCGCTTGCTTTCGAAGACAAATCCTGTGCCCAAGTGGGGGGCGCGATTCTACAACAATGTGCCGGTCAAGATTGTTGAGGACTCTGTGCTGGATCCAGTGAAAAAAACATTTACGACATTTACCCGTAATTTGGGAATGAAAAAAATAATGGTAAGTGAACTTTGGAACACAGGGTGATTCGTGCACGGCTCATATCTTTTGTTGCCCATCATCATGATCATCGATTTTGGATTTTGCAGAAAGTTGACGAAATTGTGGTGTACAGCGAGCAGAAGGACGGACGCACTTTGGCTGTACGACGAGCGTACATCAGTTCTCAAGTTTTTGGCTTCTCTCGTGCGATTCGCGCCTTTGGCATTGAACGCTTCAAGGCAAACGGCAACAAAGCGTCCAGTGGCTTCAACTACGTGTTGCGTCGCATGTTCCCACAGCATCAGATGGCGGCAACGTCAACGCCAACGACAACATCCCAACAGAGCACACAACCAGCCGTAACAACATCAGCATCGACTCAATATGGTGACATGGCTGTGGCAGTTAATCATAGCAGCACTAATAGCAACAGCAGCTGTAGCAAAACGGAGGCACTGAAAAGAACAGCGAAAATCGGTTACGAGTTTTGCAAGTGTCATGCTAGTAAAATTACACAACTGTTCTCCGTGAGAAATTAAGCTGTCATTGAAGTGGATTGTTGGAATGCTGCTGGTTCTATGCTTCTGTTGACGTTTTAACTGTGCCAAGCGGCCGTATATACATGTATTCCAAAATACTATACAATTTGATGCATTTCATTCCGTGTGTTGAGTTGTTAGACGGACGGACGAAAGGAAGCGGAGCAAGCACAATGCTCAGCACATATGTAGATGTAATCACAGAAAAAATGTCATTAATTTTAGATCGTAATATGAGTACCAATTTCATAGCAACACACGTGTGTAAAAATTTGGTTTTTATGTAACATACTGTAAATACATACATATATTTTATAAAAAATATATATACATATAATAATTTGTAGGATAAAGCATGATAATATATAATGGTCATTATAACCTAATAAATAATTATTACTGGGTTAAAAACGGAACTAAAACTAAATCATTTGTTTTGGATACAGTCTTCATCAAATCGGCAGTTGTGCCGCCTTTTCGGAACAAAGTAGCCAGTTGTTCGTTTAGAATTGGCGCGAAAAATTTTGTTTACATTTTTGAAAATCTGCGTCGAACTATACCGATAGCAGATAAAAGTGATCGATAAGCCGGCAAATACTAATGGTTGTAATATACCAAAGAATTTTCTAGAGCCTGCATATAAAATCTTCGAAAAGGCTTAGGGGATATTTTTTTACAAAATAAAAAAGTGTTTTAATTTAAAACTAAATATGTTGGATGATTTTTAAAAAATCTCTCGTTCTTAGCATAAATAAAGAGTGACCAAAGTAGTCATTGTAAATGTTGTGCGATTCGGGTTGGTATTTTTCGTGGTAATAAGGTAGTATATTTGGAAACTAATCGTAGCGCTGTCCCAACGCCACTTTTTCCCGCTGTCGGTACACTCACTCACACAGACGCAACAACGCACAACGCTCGTGTAAAATAATTTGGAAAACTCAATAATTTATAATTAAACCAACAAAAAGCAATCTTGCGACATTATAAATATGTCGAAAGCTGAAACAGCTACAGTGGAAGCCACCGAGGAAAACTCGGTAAGTCTATATTCTGCGAATTAAAAAGCTGCAAATTTTCCAGCACAAGGCCTGCAAAAAAAGACGCCGCATGCCGCTTGCGGCAATTATGCAGATGTTAAATGAGAAATTAAAACAAATACAAATTTTACAGAATGAGACTACCTCGGAGGCGGCAACCAGCTCCTCTGGAGAAAAGGAGGCCGAGTTTGATAACAAAATTGAAGCCGATCGCAGCAAACGCTTCGATTTTCTGCTAAAGCAAACAGAAATTTTTACGCATTTCATGACAAACAGCACAAAGAGTCCCACGAAGCCAAAGGGACGCCCCAAGAAGATCAAGGACAAAGACAAGGATAAGGATGTTGCTGAGTAAGTCGATTTAAAAGATAATGCATAAGTAATCCTACAATGTATTATCTCATAATAGTCATCGTCATCGAAAAACTGAGCAGGAGGAGGACGAAGAGCTACTCGCCGAAGACTCCACGACGAAAGAGATCATTCGCTTTGATGCATCGCCAGCATATATTAAGAGCGGCGAAATGCGAGACTATCAGATTCGCGGCCTCAACTGGATGATCTCGCTTTATGAAAACGGAATCAACGGAATTCTGGCTGATGAAATGGGTCTGGGTAAAACGCTGCAGACCATCTCATTGCTGGGCTACCTCAAGCACTTCAAGTAATTTAAATTACTACAGCCATTTTATTAGTTTTAATATGTCATCTTGTCCTTAGAAATCAGGCTGGTCCGCACATTGTTATTGTGCCCAAGTCAACGCTGCAGAATTGGGTTAACGAGTTCAAGAAGTGGTGTCCCTCGCTGCACGCAGTTTGTCTCATTGGTGACGCTGATGCACGTACCACTTTTATACGCGATGTGCTGCTGCCCGGCGAGTGGGATGTGTGCGTCACTTCATACGAGATGTGCATTCGCGAAAAGTCCGTGTTTAAGAAGTTTAACTGGCGCTACATGATCATCGATGAGGCGCATCGCATCAAGAACGAAAAATCCAAACTCTCGGAGATATTGCGTGAATTCAAAACGGCAAATCGTCTGCTTATCACCGGAACGCCGCTGCAAAATAATTTGCATGAATTGTGGGCACTGCTTAACTTTTTTGCTGCCCGATGTATTCAACTCTGCAGAGGACTTCGATGAATGGTTCAACACAAACACTTGCCTGGGGGGATGATGCGCTTGTGACTCGTCTGCATGCTGTGCTTAAACCTTTTCTGCTGCGTCGTTTAAAGGCCGAGGTGGAGAAGCGTCTTAAGCCCAAAAAGGAACTGAAAATCTTTGTAGGCTTGTCCAGAATGCAGCGCGATTGGTACACCAAGGTGCTGCTTAAGGATATTGACATCGTCAACGGAGCTGGCAAAGTGGAAAAGATGCGATTGCAGAACATTTTGATGCAGCTACGCAAGTGTACCAATCATCCATATCTGTTCGATGGCGCCGAGCCGGGTCCACCATACACAACTGATACGCATTTGGTGTTCAACTCTGGCAAGATGGCCATTCTGGACAAATTGTTGCCGAAGCTGCAGGAACAGGGATCGCGTGTGCTAATTTTCTCGCAGATGACACGCATGTTGGACATATTGGAGGATTATTGTCATTGGCGTAATTTTAATTATTGCCGCTTAGATGGTCAGACGCCGCACGAGGATCGTAATCGTCAGATCCAAGAGTATAACATGGAGAACAGCACGAAATTTATATTCATGTTATCAACACGTGCTGGCGGTCTTGGCATCAATTTGGCGACCGCCGATGTGGTCATCATTTATGACTCTGACTGGAATCCACAAATGGATCTGCAGGCTATGGATCGTGCCCATCGTATTGGCCAAAAGAAGCAAGTGCGAGTGTTTCGTTTGATCACCGAAAGCACCGTCGAGGAGAAGATTGTGGAGCGTGCCGAAGTGAAGTTGCGACTTGATAAAATGGTCATTCAAGGCGGTCGTCTTGTTGACAATCGTGCCCAGCTCAACAAGGACGAAATGCTTAACATTATTCGCTTCGGCGCCAATCAAGTCTTCAGCTCCAAGGAGACAGACATCACTGACGAAGACATAGATGTTATTCTCGAACGAGGCGAAGCGAAGACAGCTGAGCAAAAGGCACATCTGGACAGCATGGGCGAAAGTTCGTTGCGCACCTTCACCATGGACACCAACGGCGAGGCTGGCACATCTTCTGTCTACCAGTTCGAAGGAGAGGATTGGCGTGAAAAGCAAAAACTAAATGCTCTGGGCAACTGGATTGAACCACCCAAGCGTGAACGCAAAGCTAATTATGCTGTAGATGCTTATTTCCGAGAGGCGCTACGCGTGTCTGAGCCAAAGGCACCGAAAGCTCCGCGTCCACCGAAACAGCCAATTGTTCAAGACTTTCAATTCTTTCCGCCTCGCCTCTTTGAGCTGCTAGATCAAGAGATTTATTACTTCCGCAAAACGGTCGGCTACAAGGTGCCCAAAAACACGGAGCTCGGCTCCGAGGCCAGCAAAGTACAGCGCGAGGAACAACGCAAAATTGACGAAGCCGAGCCGCTGTCTGACGACGAGATTGCCGAAAAAGAGACACTACTGTCACAAGGCTTCACCGCTTGGACTAAGCGAGATTTTAATCAGTTTATCAAGGCCAACGAGAAATATGGACGCGACGATATTGAGAATATTGCAAAGGATGTCGAGGGGAAGACACCCGAAGAGGTCATCGAATATAATGCGGTGTTCTGGGAACGCTGTACCGAACTGCAGGATATCGAACGCATCATGGGACAGATTGAACGTGGCGAGGGCAAAATTCAGCGAAGACTTTCAATCAAAAAGGCTCTCGATCAAAAGGTGCGTTTTATCAATTTAAGGGCAATTAATTTAAATATTTTTGTACTTATATTTAATTCTGTTTTTTTTTTATCAGATGTCACGCTATCGTGCGCCATTCCATCAGCTGCGCCTGCAGTATGGCAATAATAAGGGCAAAAATTATACAGAAATCGAGGATCGCTTCTTGGTCTGCATGCTGCATAAGCTGGGCTTTGACAAGGAGAATGTATACGAGGAGCTACGCGCCGCCATACGGTAAGCTTTCTTGTTACGAGACTATATCATGAGACTAACAAATGTATATATATTTTTTTGATATAGTGCATCGCCACAGTTCCGTTTTGATTGGTTCATAAAATCGCGGACGGCGTTGGAGCTGCAGCGTCGTTGTAATACGCTGATCACTCTCATTGAACGCGAGAATCTCGAGCTGGAGGAGAAGGAGCGAGCCGAGAAGAAAAAGAAAACGCCCAAGACGTCTGGCAGTAGTAGCAGTACCAGCACTCCGGCCCCACCCCCGCAACCTAAAGCGAATCAGAAACGCAAGAGCGAAGTGGTTGCCACCAGCTCAAATGCTAAAAAGAAGAAGAAGTAAAGAGATGCAAATGATTAAGAAGTGAACTCATAAAGCAAAACAATGACGTCGCGAAAGACGAGAAGATAATAATAATAATGAGATATAATTAATAACACACTTTTCACATGAGATTCAGCTCCGTACAGCATTAGTTGGTATTCAAGCACATAACACCTTCAAACTTACACACACACTCAGAAACACAGTTTATATATTTAATGATCAAATGTGTTTGTAGCTTTTAGTTCATCCAGTTGCATCTCAGTGGGGCGCAATTATCCAAACAAAATCGATTTATTTTATTGCATACTATTATTAATACTATATACTAAATGCGCGCCGCTGTATTCTATTCCACTTAATTGTACTTCGTTTTTTAAGTTCCAATATTATATGTACCGTATATGTATGAAAAGTAGTGCTACAAAACGAAAAAAAAAAAATATGTTTTACTTTTACTTGGAGAATTACTCGTAACCAAATACAATTCTTATGATCAGTTTTAGTTTGGTAATGGATAAGTTAGTTGCACATTTAAATCCTTATCTACAGTATGTATACAAAAACATAAGGAACATGTAGGGTCCTTCGGTATGATTAGGTCTTATTTTAGAGACATTCATATCTCAAACAGAAGCTTTTCTTTTCGAAAATGCATTAAATAAAGTATACGGTGTTAATCTTTAAATTAAAATCGGGTTGCGCTGATCGTCAAATCCAGTCAAATTCTAACCATAATTTTCAGTATTGGTATTTTGTTATTCATAGATTATGAATGTTTTAATGCAGGCGTAATTTACCTTTCATCGAATTTAATTTATAATTCACTTAGTAAAGGTTAATACTGCCAAAAAAGCGTGACGTTACGGTCCAAAATAATTTAAAAATAATAATATTGTTTAATAAGTCATTTCAGTTTAGTAGACCCATTCAAAATAAAAATTTAAAGCCTTTTGGACTGAATCAAAGTTAGAGCCAAAACAAGGAAATACAACTATTTTCCTCTGAGAACACAGAGACTATAATTTTCGACAGCATTTGTTATGTTTGCAGGCAGATCAAGTTTGTTTCAAATTTTTACCACGCCCACTGCCGCCCTTCCGCGATAAAAATCGAATAACAACGCCATGTAATTTAACGCCATGTGCGAATTTTGGTATATACAATAATAACTATAATCTATGTGCTTCCTGAAAATTTGGTTGAGATCAGATAAAAATTGACGAAGTTATTAAAAAAATACTTTTGAATGGGCAAAAAGGTCTACATACTAGGCATCTTAGTTGTTTTGAAATGTGGTTTATTTTACTAGTATTTTTGTATATTGATATATTTGTAATATTTTGCTTTTATTCAAAATGCGTAGCGGGTATCTCACAGTCGAGCACCCTCGGCTGTAGCTTTCTTACTTGTTTGTTTCGTTTTTTTTGTGAAAAAGGTATCGTGTATAAACAAATTAACCAGATTAATTACAAAAAGTTTCAGCTGAAAAATTGATGACAATTTTAAAATGTATTTTGTAAAACATTTTTAATTTATTATGTCAACGCGTAGAAAATAATGTGTTTCTATTTGTTGTGCTTAAAATGTAGTATTATAAATTCTATGGATTGCGTTCTCATTAAAATAGCACATACAAATACATATTTATGTTATACCCATGTAGATATGGTACAGTTGCAGGTACTGATACTTACTAAGCACACATAAGACAAACATATGTGTGCGGGTGTGATCGGTGTTAAAGCTTAAGAATTAATATCATCTAGTTAATGCAGTCCCAGCGGCAGCTGTTTAGCCATGTTCAACATAGCTCGTTTTCAAAGTTTGCTGCTGTTGTTTGAATTCTATTCTCGCTCTCCAAATGGAGCACCTGCATCTCAGTTAATACTACTTAAGTGTCGTGGCAGAACTTCTTTGTGACAATAGATTTGCTTTTAATCCTCTGTCTTTGGATTAATCATTTCATCAATACTGGCAGCAGCGCCAGCGATGAGCGCCAGAATGGCGAAGATGCCAAGCAGAATGTTCTTGATCAGCTTCCATTTGCCCCAGCCAAGACGATCAGGCCACAGATAAACGGTCTCCACAAAGCTGGGCACAAAAAATGCCGAGCAGCGAGAAGAAGACGGCGCCGACCAAACTAATGAATGGTTCCAGATTGGGAATGCCAGCTGCGACGCCACCACTGACAAGGATAATGCCGGTACGCAACAGAATTTGGGTGATGTTGTGATTCTCAGGCTTGAATTTGTGTTGAATCTTGCGCCACAGAACCTCATTAGGTCTAAGGGAGAGATGAAAAAATAAACGCAGTATAAATTTAAATTGTTGATGAGAAAACAACTGATGGATACAGCAAAGTATGTCCTCAAACGAAAAGAAATTAAAAGAAACAATAGACATGTTAACCTCCTTGCTTTTCTTAAGTCGCGTTGTGAGTGATCGAGGAATTTAAAAAAGTGGCCGTTAAGTGCAATAATGTACAATGAACTTACACGTAGAACTGCAGACCGTAGGTGAAGAGAATGGCAACCGCCATCAACAGCTTGGCACAATCTGCGAGCCAGTCTCCTTCGGGAAGATTGAGTGTAATGCTGCCTCGCACCTCATCGCCGAATCTCACCTAGAAACCAAAATCTCGATTGGCATCAAAACAATAGGATAACAAGCAATTACTTACATATCCAAAGAATCCAATGACAGCGTACAAAAGGACGACAGTGATCATGGCAGTATTGAGCACACCGGGGCAACCAAGGAACTGCTGGGGCTTCTTCATTGAGTTCTCGACAGGCATAACTGCACCAATACCCTCCATAGCAAAGATCACCGTAGCGAAGAAGAGAGGAATGTGCGCAGCTGGCGCGATCAGTGGCTTATCAGAGTAGACCAGAGGCTCGTCGAACATGTAGTACAGTGTGATGGCAAAGGTGACCACAATAAACACGTTGGCCATGAACGAGAAGGGAACCAGCCACTTGAGGCTTCTGATCTGACCGATGAATAGGCAGGGTATCACAGTCATTGCGATGTAGATGCGCACATCCCATTTGAGTCCGACGTCATAGTTGATGACATCGTGGAATGAGGTTGCTATGAAGACCATGTACACACAGGCGGCTGCATAGTAGGTTGCCATCAAGCTAATATCCACAAATTGCCTGTGAATAGATTAGATAATGCGTTAGAATCTAATGTCAATCAATCACACATAAATTATTGCGTTCCTATTGGGGGTCGGATAAAAAAATTCTTGTCACGATGTGTGGAAAGTTTTTTAGATTCTATGGATGTAAAAGTTTCAATGGATAGATCATCATTATGTTGATAAGAGAGGATTATCAAAAAAAGTATGGTTAGATTATCAATAAGTTGATAAGAATACGTTCGGCTTTTTAAAATGGAAGTAACAGATTAAAAACCATTCAAAAGGCGAATTAATGGATTTATGCCAACAAACTTCAATAAACTCATAAATTCTTTGCGATTAGAAATACATGTTCTTTGACCAGGAAGTTTGCTTAAGCTCACTTAAGCTCACTTAAGCTCCTCTCTTCAAATCAGTTATCTAATCTAATGGAACAATTATGAGATAAAAAGTATTTTAAATAATAGGATATTAATGTGAATTTAAGCTTAAATTGCAATTATCAAATGTCCGAACAAAAGGAAATGAACATTCATATGCTAATTGATATGCCCCGCACCCCTTGAACATTGAGTTAGTACTTACTTGGCAAAATTTGAATAGCGGCGGATTCCTTTAGGTCCATATTCGAAGACCTTTTCAGCAGTTTCGGCAAAACCCAATGAAGGTACTTTGGCATCTTTGCAAATGTTGTGGGATGTTCTCACCTACAAAAAAAAAAATCGAGTCGAGAAATTAGCATATTTTCTCATATGTCTGCTATGTCACTATTTCATTTTTTTGCATTGATGTTCTTGAGTGCGCTGTTTACTTTCATTTAGTAATTGCTCATATACACGTAAGTACTTAGTACCCGATTATCAGACATCGATCGAGATTACTTTGTCAACTGTCTGGCATTGCGGAACATGGACTTGACTACGTAATAAGTACGTCTCACTAGGCAACTCTTTCTGATAACACCTAACATTGAGTGCATGAACATAACATATGTTATATCTGTAACTATAAATATACGTAGCATAAGTAATCGCTGCCATTACTCTGCTTAATCCGTAAGTGAGTCGGCTGAAATTTAAGCCATAAATCAACGACTAAAGTGCTTCCATATTTATAATAAATATAGAAATGCTTGAAAACGAGAATAATTTATAATGCCAGCTTTTATGGAGTCTGAAAGACTTGCAGTTTCTAGGAAAAAACTTTGGAGAACAGCAAGCAGATCGGTCATAAATACAGACATACTGTTTGTTGTACCAATTAAAACTTCAGACAGCATTTAGAAACAAATGCGCTTTGCTCACGTTTTAAGACTTTATGGTGCCCTTATCAAGGCCTTTTAGTCTGCACATGCCGATTGCTTGCAAATGCTTACACGATGTTGCATTGAAATCGGAAATGAGTGTCTGCGGCTACTAAGTAAACCTCAAAAATCCCCATACGATTAATTTATGTCAATAGCAGTGTCAGGTGCTAAAAAACCACTTACCAAAATGTGAACACAGTGGGTGCAAAGAAAGCCCACGATCAGGGTCATTACAGAGCCAAAGACCAGACCAGCATTATGGAAGGCCATAGGCATGGCCAGAATTCCAGTGCCCAGAGAACTCTTAAGCAAATGCGCCAAAGCGCCGCCAGAGCTGGAGCCATTAGGATCACGATTGTCAAAGGGGTTGTAGTCCGCATTCTCCAGTTGATCCTTTTCCGTTAAATTGGCCCTGCAAGTAAGGAAATCATTCTTTAATTTTATCTAAACCATAATCAGTGCAACTGTTAAACTTACTTGGAATTGAAGTCATTCAAGGATCCGACAGAACTGGTGTAAGCTGGTGGCTGGGATTGCGTTGATGCCGGTTCCGAGTCCGGCGTATACGCCTTGTTATCGGTCATCTGCAGTTCAAGAAAGTGAATTGTTTAGACATGGGTGTTGAATTTTTTGCATTTTTCATGGGACTTGTGAGAGATTTTAGTTGCCATGGCTAATCCACTCGTGCGATTGGCGAGACGCATGCCAGCATTATCTTATCGAGGCAATTTTGAAGTGCCCAGCTTTACTATAATATTACACCCAGTTGGGCCAGTTTCCCTCTAACTATATGATCGTTATCGCCACGGTCCGGCTAACAACAACAAGCCAACTGACTGTTTGGACTGCATTCATAAATTTTATTTAATGTTTACGGTTCGATGAGTGTAATTCCGATATTGAAGTCATAAACCCCACACAGAATTCGCAGTCTAAAATAACCGTGGGGTATAAATATATGCTATGTATGAATTGGTCGCCCGATATCCGAGTGCATACGGATTTTTCATGGCCACATGGTCAAAGATTCAAAATGTTTCCAATCTAACATAATTTTGGGGATACACGTCATTTTCTATTTGATTAGTTAATCGCTTGAAAGTATTATTTATGGGACCCCTCGAGTGGTATATAGAATTGTTATATTGTATTATAACTTAATTATTGGGTTATCCACACTTCTTACATTTGCGGACATTCTAAACCTGATTAGATTTTAGTCGCACTTAGGTTCACGTGGTTTCTTTATTAGATTAAATTATCATTAGTCAAGGTCCTAAAGTCATAAAATTCTCAGGAAATAATAAAAACAATGTAAAATGCTTATCAGAAATGGAAAGTGGTAAACTCGAGCACGTATTCGTTGTGATTGCGAAAAAAATTCAATGAACAACATCGCTGCATGCAGTAAATAACATTTATTTTTCTAAGTATTTATGAATACACAGAAATTTCATCCACTTCACACTTTATAGTGCCATAGACCTCTTTTTTCAGTGTTTTTTTAAATTATTGTCTATTTTACCAGAGTTATGGCAACAACAGTGTTGAAACAATACTTTTTACAATATGAGTATTTCTCTGGAGGAACTTGTCGCGTGTGGTTTTATTTAAACTGAAACTATTTATTTAACAAAATAAGTAAACGTTTTTCCTATAGCTCAGGACTAGCACTATATTTAGAGCTAAGATTGATTTTAGGAACTTTTTCTGTTTTATGACATAATATAAAAATTATATAAATTTTTTGGTCATCTGAATCATTATACAACAGAAAAATATTTTCAAAATCATTCTTACCTATATTTAAAGTGCTAATCAAAAGCTAAAAGTTTCATCTTTACACAAAATAAAAAAATGTTTTGGTATATGTTTTTTTTCACTTCAGATAGTGTCGCACGCGACATTTTCCAAAAAGAATTACCCGTACATATGTAATAAGCTATACTAATCCGTTAAAAGTGTTAAGTGTATTACATTTTCAGTAAGTTTTAAAAAAAGTTTAACACGAACATGAATGTAATTTTTTTCTCAAGAAAATTGATGTGCTGTGTCTGCATTTAATATACATATACAATTTTACTTAATTGCAAATATTATTATCGAAACGATATTTCTGCATGTCTAAAATATTGACCCATTTATGTATAAGATTGTCTAATTTAATTCATCTACTTATCAAGAAATTTGCATAGGATTATTAAAGCTTAAAGACAAAATTCCTGAACTCCAAAAATGTATGTAGAGATTTTATTATATCTCTACTATTTTCACATTTTACCTAAAATTATTTATCCATTCATGTATCGTTATTAACTATAAGATTGTCTACGCTAATGTTTATATTTGTGAAGAAATTAGCTTATAAGTACCAACCAGTTTAAAATTAAACTTTTTAAAATAAATATTCATACGCAAGATTAAAAAATTGAACTTTGAATTTCTGATCGAATTACTCAAAAATAACCAAATACTAAGTAAAAATAGTAATTAATTCGAACAAATTTAAATATTATAATTAATTTAATAAAATGAACCTCATATAATAAATAATTCAAGCAAATTTCGTTCAGAGAAATGCAATTAGTTTTAATTTAAAAATAAACAAATTAAAATGCAGCAGTTAATTGACCGGATTCAAGAAATTTCGTTTGCTTCAAACGAATCATTTAAATTGTAATCATTTGTATAATTCAATGACGTATGAAATTTAATACAAAAGCGAGTTTAATAAATTCGAATTAACCTAAACTGAATTATCTTGCGACATTATTGACCTTGATTTATACACTTCAATTGTAGTATTACTTTTCATTGAGAAAAACATTCTTAATTGGCTAATCGAGTTAACTTACGTTTCAACCAAGATGATTTAACGATCGAGAGGAAGTTTTTATTGGTCGAACCGAACGCGTCCTCAGGCCAAGAGCAACTGAAATATTGGTCGGCGCCACTGACACGAATGAGGCTCGAAGACGAGAAATGGTGTCGGCCAAGTGATAAGACTGTTAAAGGCAAATGCCAAGCAGTTGTAATTAATAAAGCAAGAAGCACAAACAACAAGCAGCATTTTGAAATACTCGTTATAAATACTCAAAGCTACCTTTAAAATCAATTATAACACTACTGATAACTGATAACCAAGTGATAAGCGGTTATTGGCAACGCCCCTAAGCCGAAGTGCAGAACTGATTTATGTAGTGATCGCCAAGATGCCAATATATATGTTTTGTATATATTATATGAATTGTTTATTTTTGAATAATTGGCAGTATATGTTTTATTTGACTAATATGCGATTAACAAATTCGACGATTATTATTATGTGTTGTTAACTGATTAGATTGGTCGTGGTCGTGGCCCAAGTGTCAGGCGATTGCAGATAAAGTTGTCGCAAGTATAAGATATATAATTGATACATTAGAGTGTAAAACTCAGACTGGACGACATTGACACCCTTTATAATTATTAGTTTTGGCTGTAAAAGACAATAATAATTATTGGTATCTATCAGTCTTCAATTCCAATCGATGGGGGTTACCTAATTATTGGGAATTATGCCCCAATCTTTACGGCCCACAATTCAAACGTAATCGTAATTTATGAAATCATGACTGCCATTTAGTCGATACTGTATTTTTTATTATTTTTACTGAGTTTTTGGGCAGCCAGCGATTGTGATTACACTCGTCGATTTATACGATCGTTCCTATCACGCGTACGACATTGCTGGCGAATCACAACGAGCATTTGATTAGTTTTCTATGTCATATCACTGTCCACATATATAGATGTATTATTTATGCTCATTAGCACTTAATTGGTAACGTGATTGGACACATAATTTAATTAAAAGTTTGCCCAAAGTGCGTCATTAGTTTATGATTATGCTAATATTCGAAAATCAGTAACAGCTTTTGGCTGGTATTTCGCGATACTTGTTAACCAACCAACAGGATATACTTAAGACTTGTTAATGGAGTGGTAATTGGCGGAACAATCGCCATAAATTGAGAAAAGATTTATACAATGAAAAAAGTTAACGCTTTTAATTTTATTGTGCAATAAGATGACGTTTTTACTAAATTACAACTGCAAGTGGATCAAATTAGGGATTAAACTGTAGTTTTCCGATTATATAAAGAGACGCAGTAAATGAATTATAATTTTTTGAATTATTTAAGCTCTAGACGTGTTTCTGTATTTCTAAGGCATACAAAGCAAGTTCGGGGTTAAAGTTTGAAAGAGTTGGTAATTTATTTTCCCCTTAATTTATATTTTAGAATCCTCGTTTATATAATATTTAATTTCAAATATATATTCATCTTCATTACGGAACTGTTTTATCTGATTTATTACATTGTCAAGCACAAGAGTCGAGGTTCATTTCCCTCTGTCTTTTACATTCCATCCTTTCCTTTTCTCCATAAACCTGATCCCTTCGCTTCCTTTCCCTGCATTATGTAAAAAAAAAAACAACCTTCATTAAATCAGCTTAATACCCATTCATTACTTTCGACTACACTTGACTCGTGAGTTATGAATACAATTAAGTTGAGCACCATTTTTTCTTCCTTTTCGCTTACCTACACATTAAGATCTTAGGCAACGCCCTACTATATAAGTGGGTCCCGTTAAATGTTAATTGCTAAGTGAATTTCAATTAAGAGCTGTCGAACAGATGAAGTTTTGGGTCAATGCATTGCATTATAGCCAAATTAAGTAAAATAAAATAAAACCAGCTTTTTGTTTCGCTTCTTTGCGAAGATCTTCAACATTTCTTGTTTGGGTTTTTGCTTGTTTCGATTTCATCTTTTTTGTAACTTGATTAATTCACGTGATTGCAACTGTTTGTCTACTGCATATGAAAGGAGCGGATCATTAACGCAATTCGTCAATTCTCGAGTGGCATTCGACGACTTAGTCTCTGCTCTTGATGGGGACAGGTTCACTTTCGATATGCAAAAATTGATTGACGCATGCGTCGCATACATAATGAGGGATCTGGCGTAATATTGAACTTGCTTATGCCATTATATCTCATTATCATTGAACTGAGGATAGCCTTGTTGCACTCTCATTATGTAAGATCGCTGAGAACATTCAGATTAATTGGGTTTATTGCGCCCTTTAGATGGCATTTCAAAGCTAAGTAGCTGTCAGATAAAGCTAAGTCAATAATCGTTTAGGATACCAAATGAACTTGTTGACGCCTCTTATCTACATATTTCAAGCATTAGAGGCCACTGACTTGCGTTTCGAATTTGTTAAAAAAAAATAAAACTGCACCTCTCGCTTTTTTGGCGAATCTCCATCCCAAAATTAATATTATTTGTTTCATACGATTATCGTGATTGGTTTCTCACAAAGCATTAATGAGAAATAATTAATGAATTAATTCATCACGAACGAAAATATTTTGGTAATTTTCTTGTCAACAAAAATTATTATATATTATATTCTTATATTCTTAATATATTTCATATTAATAGATTTATATTACACGAATTTAAACATATTTGTTCTATTTTTACACCAATTTGAATAAATTACATATGTATGTAGAGTAAGGGTATCCTACAATTAATTGAAGTGGAAACTTTTCCTATTGATTTGTTGACAACACATTTGACTTACACAATATATAATTATTTTTGTAGTTTTTTTTAATGATTGCACTGTATTTAATTACAGCGTTACACTTCCCATACCATTTAGACTAATCGTGTACATCTGTTTCTAATTTATTAGAAGTTTAGCAAGTTATTTTCAAATTTAAACATCACTCTGAGAATTGCAACGCTTGTAAAAATTGGTTTTAAGATCTTTTCGTAATTACCTCTGAAAACTGTTTGTTAATTTGAATAAATATTCAATTTATTTATTTTTTTTCACAATGTTTGGCTTTATTTGATCATGCGTTGACCAATTTGTTTGATCTTAACATTGACACAATTTGATTTTTGGCACCTGTTCGTTAATTATCACCAACAAATCGCACGGACTAAAACCGCCGAAATCGCGCGCGCGGATTGCAAGTAAACAAAAGAACTTACAGCAATTAGTAATAAATATTAATGATCATATGGCAATTGCTTAAACGATGTGGCATGTGTGTTTAAATAACTGTTGCTTTGTCACTTAATAGTGGCCCGAGGATTTGAATTTATTTTGAGAAACGCGCGCGATTCCTTTATGCTTTGTTGTTTGTTGTTAACTCTCTGGCGATCACTTAGTGACTGATATTAAGCCAATGTTTGTGCTTGAATTTGTGCTTGTCCGTCTACGACAGCGGCTGCTGCCAACGACAGCAGCAAACTGCGAAGCCCGGCTATAAAATACACTCACATGCACACCTGTCTGATGAGAGACAAGGGGACAAATCGGAGCGGGCAATTAGCGCAACTGACAATAAACACCAGCGTGACGCAGGTGGGGCGAAGTCGGCCTCTCTCTCTCGGCATGTACTTGTGTATTTGAGCATGTCTCTCTGTGCTTTCTATATCAACTGAATTTTAGGCCTATTTTACCAGACAAGTCTGCCAATGGTTCCATTGCTCATACGCGGTGTTGTCGCTACTCAAAGCAGGGTGGCCAAGCAAAAAAATGCAGTGACAGGCACACTAACACAAAAAAAGTAATAGCTACTTATAGCAATTAAGATAAACTACACAGGCGGACTATATTTATATATATTTGTGTTCATAAAACAGAGTATTGAAATTATAACTGATAAGTGGCGTCTTGAATTAAGTAAACCACATAACAAAGTTACGTTATCTATGCGTAGTAACAATGTACTTAACAAAAATAAAAAGTCATTTAGTTACTAAAAATATCAAATTGTGAAAATAATAAGACTCTTCTAGTTAGATTGATGACGAAATCCTTTGACCAATACATTTCTTTTTTGATTAAATTATAATCTGCAAAATGTTTTTAAATAAATAAAAATAATCCAAGTGATAGAAGTAAACAAAAAGAAGTTAAAAATAAATAAAACCAAAAAATGTAATTAACGAATTATTATTTTTTTTTTTATTGGCAAATAGTGTTCTTGAATTATGATTTCATAGTTAGTTTTAAATGTCCTTATTAAAAGAGCTAATTGAAAAATCAAATATTCTTTAAGTCAATTCAAAAATGAGCACCCTGTATACCTAAGAGACATTGTGTCTACCATCAGCACCATGATCATAACGATCATCATGATCGATTGCTGTTGCTTTTTCACCATTAATCCAATTTGGTGAACTGCAAAGAGCGGAGAGGCAAGCGAATCGGCTTTGGAGTGCATTGAACATTGCATCTTAAGAATTTGTCAGCCACCTTAAGCAGCTGGTTGTGCTGGTGTTTGTGGCAGTGTATGTGATTGTGAATGTGAGTGGGGTTGGGTGGTTCCCTGCCAAGGCACCGGCCAACAATCAAGAGTACTTTAACATAGCAATTACTTAGTGCGTGTACATTTTTGTTGTTGTCGCTGATGTTGCACTCGCCTTGAGGCGTCTCTTTAACTCAGATCATGGAGTTTTGTGATTAACTTGTTTCAAGCAGTCAATTGTTTTTTTTTGCTATTACTTTAGCTGTTGTTGCACTCGATTGCTCGATTTTGTTGTCTGTCCATAAATATTGAACGTTTAAAGTGTGGTTGCCTTTATTTATCATTCAGTGGGGCAGTGGAAAATTTATCCACACTAATTGAAATGCAATTTTCACGTGCTGCGCATTTTCAAATTTATTCGAGTTCAGTTAAGTTTAGCACAGTTTAATGAATGCCTGAAATCATGTCGCCTATCTATCGTTGATTCATGACACTCAGTTTAAAATATTTAATGTAAGCGAGTAATTACAATGAAATTATAGAAAACACAAAAGAGATTTCTAAACTCAATTTCAATGAAAAAAAAAACACGAAAATTGTTAAATCTAAAACTGACGCAATCCCACAAATTGATTTCTTGTTAATTTGTTACTTGATGTTTCTTTAATTAGTGCTGTGAAAGATAATGTTCTATACAAGTGTCAAATGAAATGCGCAACACATGACGTATACGCAATGTTAAACCCTTTGAAGAATGTCATTCATGCTTTCGTCGCTGCAGAATGCAATGTCACGAGATACATATGTGTATCTGGAAAATGCCATCAAAAGGGCACTTTTTATCAGACAGTTCAAGTGCTGCGATATTGACCAAGATATCAAGTATTATATGGATGTTATAGGATAATGTTTATAAATCAAATGAAGGCGACCAATATACATACATACATATATCGATTAAGGGTGTTTGTTTTATCAATAAAATCGCATCGGAAGTCGTGACTGGATTTTGTCGTTATTTCGTTGTTAAAGTGTTTTGTAATCTCATCAACGGCAACCACTTGAAATGTCTCGTTTTTAACGTGCTTAATTCCTGGAAAATGTTTCATTTGCGTGAATTGTAACTGTGGTCTACAGGGTGCTTCCCATTGTTCCTTGATTGCAATGCAAATCACGGAACAGCATATATACTTGTATTTTGCCCAACAAATCGCGTAAAGATTTTATAAAACGCTCAAAACTCGTTTTGTGCTGGATTTTTTTCTGTTTTTCTTTGAACTCAAATTCCTCAACGCGTAATATCGTTATTGTTTATAGTAGCATTAATGTATATAAACAAATTGATATGCTTCCGCAATTGGTTCCGGAATTGCCTTCAGCTTCTAGCCATAATCATTCCACATAGCAGTGCAACGATGTGGGATCGGGTTTAGGTCACTATTCGAGTTCAGCGTTAGTAATTAATTAGCTAATTGATTAGTATGCAAAGTGTGCTCTTTAGATTGTCGCATCAGATTCGCAGATCTATATACGTATGTACATATGTATGTGTGTGTTTGAGACTGAGTCAGCAGTGTCATGTCTGAAATACTGAAAACACAAATACTCATACACCCCGACGATCGAGTCAAGACCCCAGCCACTGACCTTGCATGATGTCAAATACTTATGATGTGGCATGTTAATTAAATGGGCGTTCGGTGTTCTCCAGTGCTTACCTAATGGGCGTAATGGCAACACAAAATGAGGGCGTGTGGCAAAATGGGTCATCAGCCATAGGAGACACTCGAATTGATACTCGCGATTCCTTGACAAAACAGAGCCGAAGCGGTTTTGTTTTGTTTTAACTACCAGTTAACGCCTTCCATTCAATAAATACATTTCATATTCACTTTTATTTATTACTGTTTTGTCTATTTGTTGTTTTCAGCACCCACCTCAAAACAAAAGGTCTTTGTGTGAACTGACGCCCAAAAGAAAAAATTAAATGCAAATACGAGTATTTTGTATTTATGTAGTTTTCAACAGCATAAATCAGTGGGTAAGGAATGCTAGACACACATATGTAGATAGTTATATCCAAGTATCTCGTGAATGAGAGCTTTCTAAACACATTTGACAAGAGTTCTATGAGTATTTGTGTTTCCGCATAGTTGGAGGTGGCTTATATTATATGTTTGTTCCGATACCAGATGAGAAACCAAATCACGAGGAAAACTCAACGGGGTTTTAATTGCTGTAATTAACATTTGGCATGACTAAGTGCAACAACAATTTAGAGCTGCATCAACTTTTATTTGAATACATTATACCTACATGAACATATAACAATGACTGTTGACAGCTTGATTTTCGATCGCATCTGTGAATATATAGAAATGATTTACAATTGGTTTTAAGTATATTCTCCATACATAGCACTTAAAATGCAGTATTCCCAATCGCTTTATTCATTCCGTTATTCATATTTCATCTAATTTTCATCTACTTCTATGATCAGGTTTAAGTTTTCTCTTAAGTTTTTTTTTACTTCAGCGAAACAATCTAAATTCAACAACTAATAAATGCATTTATGTAACTTAAGATTGAACAAGGAAATTATGTTTATTCGCCCTTATAGACAGGCTTACGCTTCTCAGCGAAAGCAGCGAGACCCTCCAGACGATCTTTAGTGGGTATAACCTGGGCATAGCAGACTTCCTCGATAGAATAGCCAGTATTGAGATCCACTTGCATGCCTTTATCTACCGCCAACTTGGCCATGCGGACACCCACTGGACCATTTGGCAGGATCTCCTCGGCAATTTTTAAGGCCCGCTGATAGGCGGCATCTTTGGCTTCGTTTTGTTGCACCACATGATTGACTAGACCCAGTTCTTTGGCTTCGGCACCATCAAACACACGTGCTGTAAAAAATCAATTCCTTTGCAAGTGCTGGGGAGAGAATACGTGGCAATCGCTGAGTGCCACCTGCTCCTGGTATGATGGCGAGGCGCGTTTCCACCAGACCCATTTTCGCATTGTTGGCAGCTGTGCGAATATCACAAGCAAGGGCCATTTCAAGACCACCTCCCAAAGCAGCTCCATCGAGAGCTGCAATCACAGGCATTGGTAGTTGTTCAAGGCTGATAAGCAAACCTCGCAGTTGTGTCACGAATTCGCTTGTCTCTTCAGTTGTCATGCCTAAAAATATTGCAATTTATATAAAAAGTAAATACATAAATAAAAAAAAAGCAAAAAGTAAGCTGCTGGAGATGCCGGGGATTGAACCCGGGGCCTTTCACATGCAAAGCGAACGCTCTACCACTGAGCTACATCCCCTACCTTTACGTTCTTTTAAATCTGCGCCAGCACAAAATATCCCTGGTGTGAGACTGCGCAACACAACCACACGCGACCCATTGTCACGCTTAATATCTTGCAGGATATCACTGAAGGTGTTCACGAGCCCACGACTGAATGAATTCTTTGCAGTCGGCCTGTTGAGACCCAACACAGTTATGCCTTTTTTGCGGGCCCTCCAGACGTTCGACAAGAACTTCAGTGCCGTCGCCTAAGATAGGGTCGGCTTCAACGGAGTAGCGACATCTACTGGTTGTTGTAAGTGGCAGCACATTACGACTGATAAGTTTCGCAGCACGTTGTAATAACAGAGACATATTTAATTATTTAAAAACCAAAACAACTTAAAGAGGTAAAAATTGTGATTATAAAACCGGCCGCGACAACTAAAAGCTCAAGAAGATAAGAAGAAGACAAACCATTGCAGACATAGTCGACGAACAAATTCCCTCCTAGGCGCTATTTATAATATAAGAGTAAAAGTTAACATTTCAATAATTTTTAATGAATATTAGTCAATAACTAATTATGCATTTTATGTATAAATTGCTAAATAAAAAAAAAAGGTATAATAAAAGCCCATATATGGAAAAGTGTTGTTGCACAACATTTCTAGTGGCTGAACTCATGGTTCCTAACTAAGAAAGAGTAAAAATCAGCTGTTTCCCACTAGTGTTGACTAACAGCAGTAGCACAACTTGAAATTATCGATAACGATAAATTGTTCGCCAAACTGTTCGAGTTGCGTTTTCGGCTAAAGTTGCCACTCTTAGTTTGTTATTCATTTCAATTCGTCAATATGACGCAGTAACTAAATTTGCGAGTGAATATTTAAATTGATATCCTTATACTAAAGGTATTTTGATACCCAAACCTACACCCGATTGTCCAGCAGCAACTATAATTACAATAATTGCCCTATTCGCATGACGTAGTCCGGCTAAAAAGTGAAACCGCAAACCAAACGTTGGCTGACGAGTCGTGACATCAAGCGATAAAAATCTGTGAGAAGTGCCTGTGTAACCGACAATATTATCACTATGAACTCGTAACACCATTCATACTTATGTTAATGTAATTAATTTCTATTTTAGAGCGCTCTTGCCACTGATGTCAGGATGTTGCTGCGCTGCTCACATCATCAGTTCAGTCGGGCATTGTGCCGGCAGTGGAGACATCTACATAGCTTGAATGGAGTCGGATTCGGTGCCCTGCAAATCAACAAGTGTGCTCCACTACGGTTGCAGGCCCGCAGTCGTCTTGGTGGAGGGGAACTAGCTGGCAATTACAAATGGTTGTGGATAATGCCACGTCGTTGGAGTGCAAGTGATGGGAAGGACACCAAGGACCCGGCATCACAGGTTACGGTGGAAAAAGTTGGCCAAGCTAAAAAGGATGACACCGGTGGCACTCAGACGAAATTCGAAGTGAAAACGCCTAAAGGCATTCTATCCATCACAACCACTATTGAGGACTCGAAGATCAATGAAATTGTATTCGAAAAAACCGATCTGTCACCACTAGCCAAGTTAAATGAGCCGGCTTTAAATATCATTGCTACGGATACCATTGCAACGGTATCTAATCCACCGCCCGTATCCGCAGCGTCCGTGCTCCCGACATCGCGGACGGAGAACATTGAAATAGAGGCCACGATACCTCCTGTGGCAGCGGCACCAAAGCGACCTCGCTTCGATTATCGAATCTCGCTCGAGCGTAATTTTGTTACACCCGCCCGGGCCATTTCCGATTTCATGCTATCAGCCTCGGATCTAGAGAAGTTGCCCAAGATTAAACGCCGATCGCCCTACGAGCAAGAGCCACCTATGACCGTGTACTGGCGGCGAGATGTTGAGGCAAAAGCCTTGGAAGTCTGGGGTTCACGGGAGAGCATTGTGCGAGAGCGACTGAAACGGGAATTGGAACGCAAACAGTACCAGCAAAGTAAGTTCATCATGATTTAAATAAATGATGTTCAAACTATGCTTAAATTTTCATCATCTAAGATGTGTTTACGGTAAAGCGCCGCTTGCGTGACTACAGAAGGGAGATGGGCTCGCGCACCAAAGTGATGCTGGAAAATAGCAAGGATGCTGAAAAGTCTGGTCAAGTGGTTGCCACCGCAATTGCCATGTAAGATTGCATAGGATAACTTATTTACTATACTCAAGTAATATATTTTATCTTTCTCAGCAATGCTGCTAATCTTCTGTTTAAAGCAGGGGGTTGGTTATACAGTGGCTCGCACAGCATGTTTGCCGAGGTCATACACTCGCTGGCGGATCTAATCAATCAGCTAATCCTGGCCTTTGGCATTTACAAGTCATCACAGGTGCCGGACACGGATCATCCGTATGGCTACATGAATATGCGCTATGTATCTTCTCTTATCTCTGGTGTTGGTATCTTCTGCGTTGGCAGCGGATTATCCATTTACCACGGCATCGAAGGCATCATTCATCCGCAGCCGATTGCTGATCTCTTCTGGGTCTACTGCATATTAGCAGGCTCGTTAGTTTCCGAAGGCGCCACTCTTGTAGTAGCCATTAATGAATTAAAACGATCAGCTCGTGTCAATAATATGAGCTTTAAGGATTACGGTAAGTTTGTCTTTTGAGTCATTGATGGTCAACAATAAACGCGCACAATTTTATAGTTATTAGCGGTAAGGATCCTTGCGTAAATGTGGTGCTCTGCGAGGATGCTGCAGCTGTTGCTGGCGTCATGATAGCTGGTACTTGCATGGGACTGAGTAGCTATACTGGATCACCGCTCTTCGATGCTGCCGGTTCGCTGGTCATTGGAGCTCTATTGGGTGCTGTCGCATCGTTTATTATTTACACAAACGCCAATGCGCTAGTTGGAGTTTCCATATCCATGGAGCGCCTAGAAAAAATCAATACTGCGCTTGAGGCTGATGTCATGATTCGTGCTATTTACGATGTAAAGGGCATTGACATTGGTAATGGACGTGTGCGCTATAAGGTAAATTCAAATTGTGTTTAATTCAATCTGAAAACAAACTAAGAATTCTTTTCCGGTTTCAGGCTGAGTTGGACTTTGATGGAAGAGAATTGACGCGTTCTTATTTAGACAAACAAGATCTTAACAAACTGCTAACGGTGAATTTTCATATACAATTAATAATAAAAATAAATCATAATATAACATTAATTTTTGCAGACTGTACGAGGCTTTCGTAATGTAGATGATCTCGAGAGCTTTTTGTTGGATCAAGGAGAAAACATTGTTGACCTCATGGGCGGTGAAATTGATCGCATCGAAATGAATCTGCGCGTGAGTACAAACGATTCCTATTGTTGTGAATGAATCCAACGAATGCTTTCTTTATCATTGCAGACACAATTCCCAGAAATTCGTCATGTCGATCTTGAAATACTCTAAAGCATTTGTGGCTGGCTTTGTAAATTAGTTGGCGCAATCAAAATTACCCGTGTAGATTCTATTTATTCCGATAGTCGTTATAGTTTTCAACAATAAATTGCAGCTGTTTTTTGGGGGTTGATACTTAATTAAGCTTAAATGTGTAGTCGTTGAATAGGATAACATTAGATTGGCGCTCACTTTTTTGATTATTGTTTTTTTCTACTTGTCAATGTAAACGAAATTCTTGTTAATAACTGGGTATTGAAAATTGTATCATAATGTGATCGAGATCTTCTAACTCTTGTTGGCATAAGGCACTGAATCAATCACTTGCCTTGGGCTAATTTGCGTCAGAAGATTTTGAAGAGTGAAGAGAACAATCGAAAATAGCAGCTTTGTATTACTGTAAACAATAAAAATTAACACCGTACAAATTTATTTCATTCATTAACCTCTCCAAACGATAAGCTCTCGTATATCGTAAACAGCTTTGCTCTCCCGCTCACTAAGTGTTCGGCTCTCTGTTTACGCTCTCGCTGTTGACTTCGCATTATCGATTCATCAAGCTGACATTTAACAGCGCACGCGGCTTTCCCTGTTATCGCTTTGCAGAGAGGCAGCAACGCCGGCGCAAATATGCCGCTAACAAACAACACAGCAAGGAAAGCGGAGAGCTTTAAAATTGGGCTTGTCGAATCGTTTGACTGCTGGTCACTTGGCAGTCTTCGTTGGCGCGCGCATTGCATCGGACATAATCTGTGCGAAAGAAATGAATTGAGTTAATAAATGAAATGCATACAATTAATATTACTCGTTGAATGCATGCATAGTTTGTAAATTAAATCAATTTGCTGGCACGCACTCATTATAATTAGTAATAAATTAAAAAGAAAGGCTTTAATAGCTTGAAATATTCCAAGATCACACATATTGCTTGTGACTGTGTTTTGCAATTAAAAGTAAACATAAATGCTGATAAGTGAAGCGAATATAATTTCAAAAGTGTGAGTGAATTACAATAGTCAGCAACGAAAAGAAAAGTAAACTTAATGGTGCAAGCTTTTGTGTACATACATTTATTGTGCAAGATTTGTTTATTTTCTACAACGAGGTGCAAGGGAAATCCATAGAGCTGTCACTGTTATTTGACCCATTAATGGGCTAGGGTCGACAAACTTGACGATCAATTCGCATGCTAATTAGTTGGCTCTGACTCTGGCATATCCAGTTTTTGCCTGGTAGCTTGAATAATATGATAAAGACATTCCCCAAAATGTTTGTTTATTGTTGACATTTTCAATGGGTCTCTAGAGTGTCATCTAGAATTGAGACGATCGATTCACACATACATATGTATATGAGTATATTTATGTACGTAATGGCGTAATCTTTTTGGAATCGCTTAAAGTGGTATCGCTTACAAATTGAGATCGACAAACTTGACATCGAAATCGTAATAAAGACGAACGATGCCGCATTCTGCTGATACAGTTCCACTCTGAGCCCACTTACCAAGTGAGTCGGCACTTTTATTATTTTTAGCGACTCGAAATGTTGCTGTAATGGAAATCAATGTCAATCGGATAGACAAAACCCAAATGGGCAATCAATTGCTTGATGCCGCTGACATTACATAAATACGAGAGTATTCTTACGTAATAGCTAAGTCTCGACATTGTGCAGCAATTAGATTGCTAATGAGCTCTAATCGCAGCATCCCATAATCACCCATCTTCCCTCCCGCTATCATTCCATGTTGCAGTTCACAGGCAAAGCACAAGCAAAACCAAATACAATGCAAATGAGTCTCTTGCAACCACCCACAATTCGAATGGGTCTGTTGCTCATTGTCATCAGCTTCGTTGGTATATGTCAATCAGCGGATACACAAAGGCCGCCGAACATCATCTTTATTCTTGCGGATGATCTGGTAAGTAGGCATAACAAGCCAATGGCTTAGCTTTCCGATTTAATACCCTAGCTTAGAGTTTATTGCACCTATCGTTCGAAAGTAGTCTCAATTTCAGAGGTCGAGTCTATGTCAAATATTTTAATAATTCAATAAATCTAAACACAAAATATTTTAGTTTTATGTTGATTTTTTTAATTATTTACTAAGGTTTTCAAAGTTGTGATTTATTCAACTTTTGATTTTATAATTGTATATTATTTTATTGCTAGTCAGTACGTATTTACCAACTAAAGTCAGTAATTATTTACATTAAAAAATTTGTTAATATAATTTAAAAATATAATCAATTTTAATGTAAAAAACTGTAATTAAAAATATTTGAAAATTATATTATTTTAAGTATAATTGTTGATGCAACAATATCTCTAACTAAGAATAGACAAAAAATGTATACTTCATAATTTCAAAAGAGTATTTAGGCATCGGCTTCTAGTTAAATGATTCTCCCACTTATTTTGAGTTTCCCTTCGATTCCGTGTAGGGTTTCAATGATGTTGGCTTTCGTGGATCGGCGCAGATTCCCACGCCGAATATCGATGCTTTGGCCTATTCAGGTGTCATACTGAATCGTTACTATGTCAACCCAATTTGCACGCCCTCGAGATCAGCTCTCATGACGGGAAAATATCCGATACATACAGGTACTAACAATAATATTACTACTTGACGGTTAATCTTCTTGACGTAATCCTTGTGCAGGGATGCAACACACGGTGCTTTATGCCGCTGAACCGCGAGGCTTACCACTGGATCTGAAAATATTGCCACAATATCTAAACGATTTAGGGTAAGTCTGTCAGTAATATATGTTTTAATTATTATTATTATTCTAAAATAATATATAATTAATTATATGACAAAAAAAGATTAAATCAACTATCCATATAATCCATCTTATACGTTTTCGCAATAAATTTGAAGTTAGTGCCCTTAAAACAGACCCAATTATGAATTATTTTAATTGCTTTAGAGTAGTGTTGTAGATAAATAATCATTTTTCGGCTAAGAAATCGTAAATCATAAATAATCACATCTTGTTTACACATGGATTTTGTTTTTATTATTCATTAATTATTAATGATTATGGTCTTAAATTTATTTGACTGTTAAAGCTAATCATTATTGTTGAGAAAAACATAAAAATTATATTATAATTATACTCGTATACTACTGTACCATGTAATTGCAGCTACACTTCGCACATTGCTGGCAAGTGGCACTTGGGACATTGGAAAAAGGTTTATACGCCTCTTTATCGCGGCTTTAGCAGCCACATAGGTTTCTGGTCGGGTCACCACGATTACAACGATCACACAGCAGTGGAGCACGGCTACTGGGGCCTGGACATGCGCAATGGAACCGATGTAGCCTACAATTTACACGGCCAGCCGACGACAGACGTAATCACAAAGCATTCCCTCAATGTAATTGCTTCGCATAATGCGACAAAAGGTCCGCTGTTTCTTTATGTGGCTCATGCCGCGGTTCATTCGGGGAATCCGTATAATCCACTGCCAGCCAATGATGACATTGTCTCCAAGCTGAGTCACATTACAAAATACAAAAGACGAAAATATGCGGGTAAGTGCATTAAATAAATGAAAGTAACGCGTCATTAACTGATTTCAAAGGACTTGTAATGGAAATGGATGATTCTGTCGGCAAGATTGTGGCCCAACTTCAGAAATATCACATGCTCGAAAATTCCATCATCGTCTTCTCCACGGACAACGGTGGTCCAGTTGAGGGATTCAATTCGAATTTCGCCTCCAATTTTCCATTACGTGGTACTAAAAATACTCTCTGGGAGGGTGGAGTACGTGGTGCAGCCCTGGTTTGGTCTCCGCGACTCACAAAGTTGCCACGTCTAGCTGAACAAACTATGCACATCTCCGACTGGTTGCCCACATTAGTCGAAGCTGCCGGAGGAAAGCAAGCGCTTGGCAATTTCAGTGCAGCAAACTTGGATGGAATGAGCTTGTGGTCCGCCCTGGTCAACGATAGTATATCACCACGCAAGAGTATTTTGCATAATATCGATAACATCTGGGGCAGCTCGGCAATCACAGTGGACGAGTGGAAGCTGGTGAATGGCACCAACTACAATGGGGCTTGGGATGGCTGGTATGGAATGTCAGAGCTACGCAATCCCAGCGACTACAACTGGGATCAAGTGACCAAATGTGTAACAGGTCAGGCTATACAAAAGTTGAAGATGCTACCCTCTAGAGCCGATCAGATTCGATTACGGAGAGCAGCTACACTCACTTGCCAGAACGACAACCGCGGAGCTGTTTGCAATCCTTTAATTGCCCCATGCCTCTTCCATTTGGCCAAGGATCCCTGTGAGAAAAATAATCTGGCAAAGCAGTAAGTAATCATCGAGTGATCGTTGATCCATTTAATGATTGATTGGTTTTCGTAGATATCCAAAGGTGCTAGAGCTATTGTTAAAAAGAGCTACAATTAGCTAATGCTACAGCTGTGCCACCATCAAACAAACCCGACGATCCTCGCGGTAATCCAAGACTTTGGAACTATACGTGGACAAATTTCGGAGATTATTCTGATAGCAAGAATAACATTATAACTAATTCTCCAATCCTGCTTCAAAATTGTATATGATATGTCTAAGGAGTTCCCAATTCTCAAAAGAGAAAGAACTGAGTTTCATAACATTAAGCAATTAGATCATAAAGAATTTTGGGCACTGGTAATATTAGGACTTAAGATCTTTTGAAACTTGTAACATATTATACATTAACTACAAAAAGATCACTTGGTTTTTTATTTTTAAGAAAAGTTCGAATTTAAGGTAAGTGTGAATAGTACATTACTGAAACTTGGAATATTTATTTTTTTTTTAAAACTGCAAATGGTAGCTAACTATTAGTTATTATATGTAAAAACCTTGATAACTGACAAATCATGATTATTTGCTTCCGTCCATTAGTTTCTTTTTCAAATTTCTGTACACCAAGAGATTAAATAAATTGAAACTTGTTCATATCGCATTCCTCGAGTGTGCGAATAACATGTTACCCATTATCAATAAAACAAAATGCCAAAGCGGCTCTACAGTTAAAATAAGCAAAATAAAGCAAATACAAATATTGTTGAAATATATTTAATTATATATTTAATATATATGCATTACATTAAAAAAATACCATAAATAACGAAATATACCTCATATGAATTCAAGTTCAGAAAAAACATTAAGTTCTCTGAGTTACATACGGTTGTCGTCACATAAAAGTATTTATTGAATAACTTCAAAGTTTTTCATTTGATTACTCCCAAAGTTGTTTGTATTCTGAGAACAGACGAACTGTCAGACATGGCTATATTGTCTAGGCTCTTGTCACTCTTGGGAATGGCCAAGAAAAAATATATAGCCTTGTACCCAATGAAAAGAATGTCGTAAAAAATTGTATTATTTATATTATTATCTTCATTTTTGAATATATGTATATCAATGCCATCATAAGTAGAATATTATGAGTTGTTAAAGAAAATGCAATAGATATTTATAAAAATATGTCTTTATTACTTCACATACTTAAGGGCGAACAATTCTTAAATTTAACAAATCTATTTCTTTTGCTTGCGCATTATTTTGTATTTTTTTTCTTTGTTTTTTAGATTCCTTGCCACTTGTGAGCAGAATATTTTTTGTGATTTGCAACATGTTTAAACTTATACTAAATGGAGTTGGATTTGGGATTATGAAATATGTTTGTGACCAAAAGATAGGATGAGATAGCGTGAGATGTGTATAGAGAACATATATAGTCAGGATGATAGACCAAGCTGTAGCTTTGAGGGCAACTGTATAGGTTAAGATAACGGTAATTGTAAATGGTAATGGTATGGTAATGGTAACTAGTTCATAGTTCTAAAGAGTCTTAAACTTCTAGATATTGATCTACGTCTTCCTATATTTCGTATCAAATGCTAGCTAGTGTGTGTATCGGAGTCAGTTTTGCCGTATCTAATATCTGTAGCCGCTGCCGTCGTTATCGCCATTCTGGCCACCGGGTCCGAAGCCATTTCCATTGCCATTGCGTCCCTGGCCAGGCTTGCCGCTGGAATAACCTCGGCCATCAATGTTATCCTGTCCAAAGCCACCATCCTGGCCATCGGGACGACCGTTTGAGTAACCCTGACCATCACCATTATCCTGACCAATGACACGGCCACCGATGATCACGCGACCTCCGTCAGAGCCACCATTTCCACTTGGGCGACCGTTCGAGTAACCATTCTGTCCCAAATCTTGACCACCGGGACGACCGTTCGAGTAACCATTCTGGCCAAGATCTTGACCGCCTGGACGACCGTTTGAGTAACCACTTTGTCCCAAATCCTGACCACCGGGACGTCCATTAGAGTAACCATTCTGACCCAAATCTTGACCACCGGGACGTCCATTAGAATAACCATTCTGACCCAAATCCTGACCACCGGGGCGACCATTGGAGTAACCATTTTGTCCCAAATCCTGACCACCTGGACGACCATTGGAATAACCGTTCTGGCCGAGATCTTGACCACCGGGACGTCCATTAGAGTAACCATTCTGGCCCAAATTTTGACCACCAGCGCCGCCGTTGCCGTCAGCGTTAGCATCTCCTTCATAACGAACCTGTGGGCGATATCCTTGTTGATCGGCCTCATACTCAACGATCTGAAATTGAATTGAAATAAGATAATCAGTTACGTTCGAAGTGACATTATATATATCCTGCGTGGGTAAGTGTGTGTGGGTTGCCCCAATGTCCAACTTAGAGCATCTAGACCAGCTCGCTTACTTGCTTCCTTCCATCGGGCAACAGAACATTGTACTGGCCGGTGGTGAAGTCACCGTCGCGCATCTCTGAATGACCAAATGAGAGCCCACTTGGAGCGTCCTCAACTTGATAATTAAATTCGTATTTAGCGGGTTCCTACAGGTTAGCGAGACAGCGTGTTGGAGGATGAAATAGAGAAAGAAAGAGAGAGAGAGATAGGTACAGATAGAGATAGTTCAAGATAAACTATTGACAGTGCGAGGCAGAGAGAGATAGATAGATAGAAAGTGAGAGAGCGCGGGTGAGCGAGAGATAGAGAGGCGCAAGCAAATCTGAGCGGTGCAAGAGATCTGAGGTGCTGTGCAGCATAGACAATTGAGATGGAGGATTCAGCTCTTAGCGTGGAGCCAGCCAATCCTTGATTATGTGTGAGTGAAAACAGCCAGCCATCGTGCTACTTACGTCGTTGTCATAGTCAGCGCCACCACCGGCACCACCAGCGCCGCCAGCACCGGATCCTGAAGCTGGGGGACCATATGAGTCGGAGGGTTTGCCACCGAATCCACCCTGTCCTTGGCCCTGTCCAGGAGCACCATAGCTACTAGATGGACGACCGTTACCATTGCCATTGCCAGGAGCGCCATATTGATCCGAAGGTTTGCCACCAAAGCCGCCGCCCTGTCCTTGACCAGGAGCACCATAGCTGCTAGATGGGCCGCCATTACCCTTACCATTTCCTGGAGCACCATACTGATCGGATGGTTTGCCGGGGGCGCCATATTGATCTGAGGGCTTGCCACCAAAGCCGTTTTGGCCCTGACCAGGAGCTCCGTATGTGCTTGATGGACGACCATTTCCGTTACCACGACCAGGAGCGCCATACTGATCGGAAGGTTTGCCGCCGAATCCATTTTGGCCCAGACCCGGAGCACCATAAGTGCTGGATGGACCACCAGTGCCCTTACCGTTACCAGGAGCACCATATTGATCCGATGGCTTGCCAGCGAAACCGTTTTGGCCCTGACCAGGAGCACCATAGCTGCTTGAGGGACGACCGTTGCCATTTCCATTACCATTACCGGGAGCACCATACTGGTCCGAAGGCTTGCCACCGAAGCCGCCCTGTCCCTGACCGGGAGCACCATAGCTGCTTGAGGGGCGACCGTTGCCATTTCCATTACCATTGCCTGGAGCACCGTACTGATCGGAGGGTTTGCCGCCGAAACCTCCCTGTCCCTGACCGGGAGCACCGTAGCTGCTCGAGGGACGACCATTGCCGTTGCCGTTGCCATTGCCCGGAGCACCATACTGATCCGATGGTTTGCCGCCAAAGCCGCCTTGTCCCTGTCCACCTCCCTGACCCGGAGCTCCATAGCTGTCGGAGGGCGAGGGTGGCAGGTAGGAGTTAACCGGCGGCTCAGGGCGTGCCAGCACCGCTGCCGTCAATAAAAGCGTTAGGCCAAATAACTTGAACATATTCCTCGAGTGCTTTCTTGCTAGATGTCTTCTTCAAAGTATTTTGGGTGATCTCTCTACGTTTGCGCCACAGAGCAGCGCCAGATTCTGACTGATCTCGATGTGCAGCCACCGCAGGTATTTATATGAAACGCTTGCAAGTTGTCGCTGCTCTCCAATCGCGAAATGAAACTGAAAGTCTAGGATACACACACACACACACAGACAGACAGAGGCACAGTCAGTTATGAGTTGTTGTTGCTGGTGGCGGCGGCGGTGGCGGCTGCTACGTGTGGCAACCGCAGGCAGCAGCTGCCACATACGATCATCTTCAAAGCGCCAACTCAGCTGCAGTTGTACTCGTAGTTACATTTTAGAGTTGAGGCATTGTTGTAATAGTTGTTGTTGTTGTTCTATCGCCGCCTGCCAGAAAATCTCAATCTCAATCAACGCGCGCGCTCTGGCTTCAAGCTTGAATCGTCGCAATTGTTTGTCGAGCTACGGCAGCAGCAGCAGCAGCAGCAGCAGCAGCAACAGCCTCGACTTCAACTCCAGCTCAGCCTGTGTCATTGCCGTTGCTGCCACAGTCTTGTTGCCACGCAGCTGAATCGCCTTCTTTTTGGTGGTGGCACATCATTTTCGACTAGAGATTGTGTTGCCCCTTTTGGGCTCTGCCTCTGCAAAACAAAGTAACTCCAGAGTTACATACGTTGGCGCAAAGTATAGTAAGTAGTCTACTCGGTCGCGAGGTGAATGTTTCAACGTTTTTTGCCACACAATGCTGCCACAAAGCTCTGCAGATTTTGCGACTCTTTTGTGACAAGCTCGCAACGCTTTGCGTTTTGTTTGCCTTGTCAAAAAAAATACAAAAAAATAAACAAAAATTGAAGAAGATCGTGCCACATGCGACCCCAATTGGGAGTATGGAGCTCTCACTGTCTCACATATGTGCACCGATCACAATCACAGCGCATCGCATCGCATTGCATCGATGGATGGATGTATAGATAGATGGATCGTTCATGAGGGCGCAATTCAAATGCGTTTGATGGGTTTTTAGTATAGGTAACAATTTGTAACGCCTTGCAACAAATCGAACTTCATGACGATACAACGATCTATGTGAAACGATTTATTTTGCTGTCAATACGTTTGGCATTACTTGAGCAGTAGTGAATTGATTGTTTTGGCCAAAGACTGATTGATTATTGGTAAATCATTTATGGCGCTTTTCAAGGTTAATGTGACATTCCAAATGAAGGATTCTTTATGTAACTTTTCAAAATAAAATCGTAAGTTGAAAATATTTAATTACCTTGGAAATTATATTACTCTTAAAGCATTCATTGTAAGTGTAAAATGCTTATTACTAATTGAAAACAATATTTTAAATAATTAACTGTCTTAAGTAACAATGATGTGCAAAAATATGTAGTAATTGATGGAACGTCTGGGACTTCTTTAAAAGTTTCTGAAGTGCAATGCAATGTATTGAAAATATGATATAGAATAACAACATATTTAAGTACAAATGGGTTTATAAATAAATTTCAGAACTCGAAATAATAACTTAAATATTTTCGATTGATACCACTGTGTACTCAAAACGATGAGCTAATTGATCCATACTTGCCATGCTATCCTGACTTTACGATTTATGTCAAATTAATTGCGTCCAATTCTCACCTTCCACCGACTACCATGCAACAAAGTAGTCTGATTTTGAGTAGCAACATCAGCAACTCCCACACGCACACTCTCGCAGACAGAGTTGGCAAATTAATTGCTCGTGTACGTGATGATGAAGCTCCGCCTCTGCGTCTAGTCGCAAATGTGGGAACGTGATGGGTGACGGGTTGGCAACTCAAGTAGGGTCAAAAGTAAGCGATTTGCAGACAAAGCCCAATACAGATGCAGTTACGGATGCAGATATAATTGCAGATACAGATACAGATATGCGGATACGGATACAATACAGTTGACAGTAGACTTTTGGAGTCACGTCCGTGTCGGCAGCTTAACCCAATGTTGACCCACATAATTCAGCTAGTAGCAGCATCATATTTATCTTGAACTCTCTGGCAATTAACAACTTATACATATAAATATTCATTTGGTAGCTGCTTTTGCTTTTGTTGTATAGATTCGCCTGTAGCGTCCATAAACCTCCATAAGGAGCAACATATGAACGGCATAAATGCATACGCAGACCACACAGCAATCGTAGAGCACCAGGAGCAGGAGTCCCCCAAGATAGATGCATAGCAGAAGAGATACAATCGCGGACAGCAGCTGTAGTTGGCAAATCCATCGTCGTTCATAAAAAGCTGCGAAAAAATGTAAGTTAAGCTATACAAAATTGCTGCGGTAAAATTTAAGTTAAGCTATACCAAATTAATGAGTTCATTTACTTACAGGATATGAAGAGCAACACATAGAAGACGACACCAATGGAGCCATTGGGCGGATTTAAATACGTTGAGGAAGCACCAAAGATTAGCTGCGTCAAACCAAAACCACGCCCGTACCTTCCAGTGAAGGGTTAGTTAATTGGTTGCCTCAAAAATTATACGATAATTCACTTACTCCGATTTGAAAACTGCGGTGCAACTAACTTGTTCCGCCAGATCACACATGGCTGCGTAGCTATCATCATAGTCCAGCTGAACTTTTACGTACAACGAGTAAATAGAAATTACCAAACCACAGATGCACAACACTCGCAAGCGGGTGCAGTTGGGCGTGGCTTTGGGCGTGTCAAAAAAGGTCTTTTTCTCAAGATTACCTCCGTTGCTGCTGCACATCTTCGGGCGGGCAGGAATAATGAGCTCAGACCTGGTTCTATTCTTTTGACCAGCTGTGACTACCTGTTGGATTACAAAGTTGCCAAGATGCCAAAAGAAATTCATATCGAGATTTCCTATACGCAATGCGGTGTTATCTGGCAACCCTGTTTGCAGTTGCGCAGTGCAGAAAGGATGCTGCGCTCGCATGGACTTCATTGTGTTCTATTTTTAGCTGAGTAAATTTGTGTTATGCTTTCATTTAATTTGTATTGACAGAAAAGCAACAGGTGATAAAAGCCTTAATCATAAGGACTCCAAATTTGCATAATATGCTTTCATGCTTATTTTCGTTGCAACTTTAATATTGGGTCAAAATATTAAAGAGCTAGAAAAAAGTCTAAAATAATCAATGAACAAATTTCCATATTATGTTCCAACTTATGCTGAAACATATGAAGAACTAATTTATTTTCAAAATAAATTAAATTATGGAAATTTATTGGTGATTGACATTATAATTAAATTCAGAATACTTACTCTCTGCAGAATGAACAGAAATTAAAAAACAATTTTCTATTCGGTTTCAAGTCATGCCAGGCCCATTCGCTTATCCAAATGGCAAATACTTGGCAAATATTTCCAACACTCCACTTTCCGTTACACTCCAATGCATGCATGTAAAATTAGCAGTCGGGAGACATATTCACATACTACGGCCGGGAGAGACAACCAGATGGGAGACAAAATGAAATAGGCATGATCATCTTGTCTCTCGTATTCACGACACAATGATGCACCGCTTGGCTGATGGTTCACCATCTCCAACTCTTCATGCTGCCCAAATCTAGAGGCATGATTAGAGTGTGTTTTTTGTGTGTGCATGTCCCTTTTTAATTTATAGCGTCACGAATTTAAATTTATGTGTGTTCGAGGCTGTACTTAAATGAGATGCCAACTAATCTCAAGCTTAAGTCGCTGTTGTAGATAAAGATTTTGTCATATTCACAATCGCAAATTATATCCCAAATTGCAGTAGCCTCCAGAAGGCTAGAACAAAAGGTACGCTCTCTTTGAGATGGCCAAGCAGGCGCCCGTTGGCAAAGTGAAGTGATAAATTTACGCAACCTTGGATCGGGCGAGTGACACACACAGCGAACAGTCACCGCACTTTGCTGTGATGAGGCAGAAATGAATTTTAAATACCTTGCATATACATATGTAACTGTGAATATTAATTTACATGAAGCGATATTTCGTAATCTGAAGAATGCTCTAACAAAGAATGATAATAAAAATAAATTCTATAAATATTATATTCCAGTTTTTTTCTAACTTAATTTTAACTATGTTAATGAGCCACTAATAATTAACATAAACTCTAGACAAAAATAATTCTATATAATTGTATTTAAAATCTAGTTTACAACTTTATTAGACTTTTTTTTTTTAATATGATATGTTACAAGGAATAAATTACCTATGAATATACATTTTCTTGACTTGTCGTAAAAAGTGAACTTGCTTGGCAGACTTTTTGGTATTGCAGTGTATAACAACTTGGCACAGTTAAAAGCGCCCTTCGCAGCTGTCAGTTGGGCTTAGATTCCACTCGCAGTTGACTGGTTAACTGAAATGTGCGCAAATAATTTGACTAAAATGGAGCAGAAAGTTTATTGAACTTTAAACTTCAAATTGAAATTCAAAAAATGCGAATTGAGATCATTGTTGCGTTTAGAAGGGCTAATGCGAATAATGGTAATGTTAAATTAAAGTTGCTAATGCAGCTGCGAGATGCCAAAAGAAGTTTGCCTCAAGTGCGCCACGCGCGACCCTCGAGTGTTGCAGCTCTTGCTCTCGCTCGCAGATCCGCGATCAAAATTGTATAAATTTGAAGTGCACAAACAAAAGCACCGTAAGTGCAGCTGACGACGGTTACAACAAGAACAACAACAACAACTTTAGCACAAGCAAGATGATAATAATGACGATGACAAAGTCAATGATTATGTTGCTGTTGAAGGTAAATGCGTTGTCATAAGATTCGAATTCGTATTCGTATTCGGCTTTTGTTCTGCTTCTCACCCGCTGCACGTGGCCCAGAGATGGATCAGTGCTTGGATTTGGAAGGAAGCTAAGGTTACATCAACATGAACGGCACTTCAATCGTTGTTGTTGTTGTTAGTGATTTCGAGTTCTGCTTGCGTGGTGTTGCAATTTGGCAATTGCTAAGCGCCTCATTTGTATGCATTACTAGCTTAATAAATTCCCAATTAATTATGATCAATATTGTCACCGGAATATAATGCTAATGATTTACATTGTACATTTATGGCGCATTATTAAACAAATTATTAAGGAACTAGGTCTTCCACATATGTATGTATATTTAGTATTTGCTTAAGTTCAATTTTCTTAATTTCTAATTATACTTACATTACATTATTTAAGTGTTAATACATGGACTGTGTAAAAAGCTACATATATGGAACAGACAAAATGAACAATGTTAAAAAACTTTTCGAATATCAAACGATGTAGCTTTTCAAATTTAAAACGCCAGGAGGATGTGAATTTTAGAAGCAATGAAAGCATCTCGAAAACTGAGATTTCATTTTGATTATAGTTTCTGTTGTTTTATTTATGCTGACAAATGTACCATTAAAATCATACGTACAATCACCCTCATAATTCATATGAATGTACACTATTGATATAATCTTCATGCAGATTTAGTTCAATTTTAAAAATGAATGAATGATGTTCACATCATTTATTAAATTATAAATTTTTTGGCCTTTTGTAATTTAAACATATGTACATATGTATATATAAAATATATAGAACTAATAGAGTCAGTGTAAATAACATTCGAATTAAATTTCCTAGAAACACTTGCGGTGTATTATGCTCGGACCAACCTCATCATATTCTGATGCATCGATCCACATATTTTGGAAACTAGACAGCGACGCCAAAACTGAGCCACCCGACCAGACAGCAAAGCAACGCTCAGGATTGGCTGTAATTTTGATGCGCATTGTTGACGGCGCCATTGTCGAAATGTCCTGCTGCAGACGTATCTCGATGTTGCGGAACATGGTAGTACCACCCGAAAGTACGATATTAGAATACATATCCCTGCGCAAATCCATATCACACTTGATAATCGAATTGTAGATGGCCTCATGGAGACCCGGCGTCTCTTGGCCAAGCATGCTAGGCTTAAACAGCGCCTCTGGGCATCGAATGCACTCGCTGCCAATGATTATCTTTTGGCCATCGGGCAGCTCGTATGTTGTGTTCAGTTCACTCTTGTTGATTCCGAACTGTTGGAGTTCCTCATCGAAGTTGGTGGCTACGTAACACAGTTTCTCTTTAATTTCCCTGACGATTTCACGCTCAGCACTGGTGCTCAATGTGAGACCGCGTTCCATTAGTAATTTACCCATGTAGTCGGTTAAATCACGACCAGCCAAATCCATGCGCATGCACGCATGAGGCAAAGCGTAGCCTTCGTAGATGGGCACAGTGTGAGTAACGCCATCTCCGGAATCAACAACAATGCCAATAGTACGACCAGTGGCATAAAGTGAAAGCACGGCTTGAATGGCCACGTATAATGCAGGTACTCGAAAATTCTCAAACATAATTTCGGTCATTTTTTCTCGATTCTTTTTGGGATTCAATGGCGGCTCAGTGAGAAGGACGGGATGTTCTTCAGATTCGACACGTAGCTTCTCGAATGTGTGATTCCATATCTTTTCCATGTCGGACCAATTAGTTACTATGCCATGCTCGATTGGATACTTTAGCGTCAAAATTCCTCGCTTCCTGACCGCATTGTCGCCAATGACGCAATCATTGATAGCCGAGTCCAAAATGACATTTAAATGGCGTGGCCTACCCACAATTGATGGAAAGACAACGCGGGGCGTCGACTCAGTTGAGAAACCGGCCTTGCAAATCCCAGATCCATTATCGATGACCACTGCGTTTGCTAGATTGTCTTCCGTATTCATCTTGGCAACAGCTGCAGGTGCAATATAAGATTTGAAAGTAATTCTGACCTAAAAAGCAATGCCGAAAACTTACGAGGCGTTAGAGATTTGAACAGAATTTGTTGTGCCCTTTGGTCAGTTATATTGATTTCAATTCGAGAAGGCATAAAAATTCGAGACATATTTTGCTTTGTTCCCTGGGCATCTTTTGTTTATTTCAAATTGTAACTACCCAGAGCATTATGCACTGCTGTCGCGCTAGTGTTAAACGATTTTACTGTTAACGCGAAATGTTAAACTTGCTGAGCAGCAATCTTTTAGTATTTTCTTATAGTATTGATGTTTATGTCGTGCATTAATTGACTGTTAAATGCAATGACGAATATTGACCGAAAACCTGATTAACTTAACAGAATTTTTAAAAAATAATACAAAATAGCTCACAATAATTATGAAATCTTGGTAAACATATATCGATTATAAATAATCAGATGTTTCAGCAAATTTATCGATGTTTTCCCACGTCTATTGTTAATTTGCTGTCACACTAAACGTCGGGTAAGCGAACGAACTGAATAAAATTATTTGTTTTTCTTGAAAATAAATTTATTGTGTATTTTTCAGTTTGATTTTGATAAAAGCAATTCGAATAATGTTTTTGGCACGCAACATTACCAAAGCAGCATGGTAAGTTCAATTATATATTGCTACCAAAGAATACCGGCAAAATTAGTATTACATAAATTGCAACAACAGCAAATTGTATGTAGTATAATGGCGACAATGAACTTCAATTATCTATTTTTGTACCAATGTTTTGCTTCTTGTTGCAGGGCCACTGTGCGCTCTAAGCATACGCTTCCCAAGCTGCCATACGATTATGCAGCACTGGAACCAATCATTTGCCGTGAAATAATGGAACTCCATCATCAGAAGCATCATCAGACCTATGTCAACAATCTAAATGCCGCCGAAGAACAGTTGGAGGATGCCAAGAGTAAGAGTGATACTACTAAACTGATTCAGTTGGCACCGGCCCTACGCTTTAATGGCGGTGGTCACATCAACCATACCATTTTTTGGCAAAATCTATCTCCAAATAAGTCAACGCCAAGCGATGACCTGAAGAATGCCATCGAATCCCAGTGGAAGAGTTTTGAGGATTTCAAAAAGGAGCTGAGCACTCTTACCGTTGCCGTTCAAGGTTCCGGCTGGGGTTGGCTAGGCTACAATAGAAAGACTGGAAAGTTACAGCTTGCGGCCTTGCCTAACCAAGATCCATTGGAGGCTTCAACTGGTCTAATTCCTTTATTCGGCATCGATGTCTGGGAGCACGCATACTATTTGCAGTACAAAAATGTGCGACCATCTTATGTTGAGGCCATCTGGGATATTGCTAATTGGGATGACATCTCATGCCGTTTCCAGGAGGCCAAGAAACTTTTATAGATTTCTTACTCCAATAAACTCTATGTTTAATGTAATGAGAGGGCCTTAGGCTAATGCTATTGTCTGAAGACTAATAAATTGGTGATCCATAAACCTAGCTGCTTAATTATTTTGATTCTATTTTATATGACCGAATAAGCATAATATAACATGCGATCTAAATTCCATATTTAGACATGGAGGATACATATTTATGGAAATATATTTATCGCAATGGTATATGTTAACATATTAACAACACATTAAATGACTCGTTTCTTTTTTTGGTTTTTGTCGGACCCAACTGATTAATGGCTTCCGCAAGCAATCAATAGCTCTACACAATTTATTGACTTCACTATAACACCAATTTAAATGGAACTATCATTAAAGAAACAGTTTTCTTTTGTATGTACATATATGTATATTACCTCCTAAAATTTTATTGTTATATATAATATATGTTAGGCCATCGAAATGCTATTAGTTAAATAATAATTGATAAATTGCATGAACGCTCCAACTCTATGAAATATACAATAAGTATTAACCTGATTCTCATTTATAGCCTATTGCCACTGCCACTCAGTATTTTTTTTAAATTTCGAACCGACTTTTTTTTTATGGGTTTTTACCTATGTATGTTCGCCCTATGCGAACGTAACAATCGACCGGATCGGAAAAAATCGTTTTTTTTGGTGCAGTGCAAATAGGCTATTAAGCTGTTTACTAATCAATTGTTAACAAAATTTGTATCCTTAGTATTGATAAGTTAAGATATGATCAGACAGTGTGTTATTTACAGAGGATTTATTCTTTAGTAAGGCTTAGTGTTCATTCCTCTAATAAGCCCGTTACATCCACTTTAGTTTTCCATTCATTGTCCGTAGCCGCAATTATTTGAATTTGATACTCCCCAGATGGTAATGGCAAGAATTTCAAAAAAATCGTTCTGGAATACCAAATCACGCACCACGATTTCCTTCTGCAATGTAATTACTTTAATTTCTTACTTTAAATGAATATTTTAAATGTAAATACCTCATATGGACAAGAGTGGTTTAGATTTGATTGCGTAGAGAGAGCATCGAAAAATATTTTTTGAAATGACAAGGCGGTATTCGATGTTGACATAAATTTGCAAAAATCAAAGGTCACATTGAACATAAATGGACGAAAACCATTGAATTTACGCCAAAGACTGAGGTTTACCTAAAATTTGAAACCATTAACAATAAATATATGTTAATAGACCTATGGTACGAACCTTCGCATTATTAAAGGGTCCTTTTAACAGTTTTGCATCCACGTTTACTCCCACAATTCCTCGACCAAGTATTTTAAGGTGACACTTATCATATACGCAATAAGATGGATCCAGCACTTTACACTTTAGGTTTGTAAAACGCGTAATTCGGGTCGAAAAGCCGCCGTTGAAAAATAATATAAGAATAAACGGAGCCCACATGACGTGACCAACTTCAAAATCTACCTGTTAATAAAATGAGATCATTTTAATAATATGTAAAACTAGTACCATTTTTATTGTTCAGAATGACCGACTACAAGATACCTAATATTACTATTGATTTCACGAATTATTTTCGAAGTTCACTACCTGTAGTTTCACACGATTTTTTTTCTATTCAATTGTTGCAAAGAATAAATTGCATACTTGTATCGATGGACGAATAGAGATACAGATTAATTTTATTTTCTTAGTAACATAGCTCTTTCTACTCATTACATTTATTTTAGCTTTCCACAAAATCAAAATAACATATTTTTCCATTTCAATTAGCTATTATAATACGATAATAGCAATATCTGACAAATATAATAATTATAATTTTTATATTTTCGGATGATTGAATATACAATATTTTTGAAAACGAATATCGAAATACTCATTAAATTCGCCTCTATAAATTAGTTACTTAATTGTGGATTCAGCTACTATAAACGAACACCTACACAAGTAACAAAGCTACAGTCGAGTGAACTCGACTGTGAGATACCCGGCACCCGTTTTAAATAAAAGCAAAACATTGTGGTATTATTCTCAAAATATAGTAAAAATATGTCAAACGGTGTAAACGGTGTATACATATCGATATAATACCACATTCAAAATATACTATAGGTTGAACAATATACCAATTAAGACCCCTAGTAAAGTAAAGACCCATACAAAAGAATTTTTTTAATAACTTCGACATTTTTTATCTAATGGCAACCAAATTTTCAGGAATCGCAATTACTATAAATTTTATTGTATAACCAAAATGTGGCAAAAATCTGGAACAAACTTGATCTGCGTGCAAACATAACAAATGCTGTCGAAAAACTATTGCTCTATCTCTTATAGTCTCTGAGATCTACGTGTTCTTACAGACAGACAGGCAGACGGATAGACGAACATGGCTAAATCGCCTCGGCTGTTGACGCTGATCAAAAATATATACTTTATCGGGTCGGAGATGCCTCCTTCTACCTGATACATACATTCCCTGCCGGCACAAAGTTATAATACGTTTCTACTCTATGCGTGGCGGGTATAAAAATAAGAATAAATTCTAGCATTTGAAAAAATGTCTTAATATTTAAAATTTTTTATCGTATCGTTGTAGTGAGGAAAAAAGCTAGTGTAGGAAATAATGAAAGGGCATGTTTTTTATTAGATTTTTTCCAATTGTGTAATTATTACGTTGAGAAATTAATAATTTAAAATAGAATCAAAAATATTGTATGTATTTATTTTTGAGAAATTATTTTTGTAATTTATTTGTATAGTTAGAGTTTGTTTTTGTTACGTCACGAATTTTGCTAATGTGTAAAATTAAATCGGTTCGGTGACTTGACACAATAGTGTTTTGGGATTTGTTATTTTGTCAATATTTTGATATTCAATTTTCAAAATTTTCATATGGAAAATGTCTGTATAAAGTCTTATAACCTTATTTAGAGTCTGACATATATGCGTTCAGACATGCTCGATTGTGCGGTTCTGCTTGTTACATTCACTCTATGCAGGCAAAAGTTATAATATCCGGGTCACGGGTATAAAATTGAAATTTTAAATATAATTGTTATTATTTATTTATTATTATTTGTTTGCTATTTATTAGAAGGTGTTTGAAACCCATTTAAAGAGAATTATTACCTATCTTATACTGATAACAATTGCAGAGCTTCTAAACTATTATTAACAAAACTTGTTATGTAAACTTGGAAAACTTCGGGTAAGCGAACGAACTGAACAAAATTATTTGTTTTTCTTGAAAATAAATTTATTGCGATTTTTCAGTTTGATTTTGACAAAAGCAATTCGAAAAATGTTTTTTAGACGCAACGTTACCAACGCAGCATTATAAGTGTATTTATATATTGCTACTAAAGAATACCGGCAAAATTAGTATTACATAAATTGCAACAACACCAAATTATATGTATGATAGTATAATGGCGACAATGAACTTCAATTATCTATTTTTGTAACAATGTTTTGCTTCTTGTTGCAGGGCCACTGTGCGCTCTAAGCATACGCTTCCCAAGCTGCCATACGAACCAATCATTTGCCGTGAAATAATGGAACTCCATCATCTACAATCTAAATGCCGCCGAAGAACAGTTGGAGGATGCCAAGAGCAAGAGTGATACTACTAAACTGATTCAGTTGGCACCGGCCCTTCGCTTTAATGGCGGTGGTCACATCAACCATACCATTTTTTGGCAAAATCTATCTCCAAATAAGTCAACGCCAAGCGATGACCTGAAGAATGCCATCGAATCCCAGTGGAAGAGTTTTGAGGATTTCAAAAAGCAGCTGAGCACTCTTACCGTTGCCGTTCAAGGTTCCGGCTGGGGTTGGGTAGGCTACAATAGAAAGACTCGAAAGTTGCAACTTGTGGCTTTGCCTAACCAAGATCCATTGGAGGCTTCGACTGGTCTAATTCCTTTATTCGGCATCGATGTCTGGGAGCACGCTTACTATTTATGTTGAGGCCATCTGGGATAGTGTTAATTGGGATGACATCTCATGCCGTTTCCAGGAAGCCAAGAAGCTCTTATAGATTTTTTACTCCAATTAACTCTATGTTTAATGTAATGCGATGGCCTTAGGCTAATGCTATAGTCTGAAGACTAATAAACCTAGCTGCTTAATTATTTTGATTCTATTTTATACTAATGAATAAGAATAATATAACATGCGATCTAAATTCAATAGTTAGACATGGAGGATAAATATTTATAGAGATATATTTTCGCAATTGTGCATGTGAACATATTAACAACTCATTAAATGACTTGTTTTTTTTTTGTTTTATGTCGGACCCAACTGATTAATGGCTTCCGCACTATAACAACAATTTAAATGGAACTATCATTAATCACAGTCTTCGACTAGCTCTCGTTGCGGGCAGACGTCGCTTCTCTTATCAGCAGAGTCTATTCGGTGTATTTTCTTATGCGACCGGCGCTGTCTATCTTCTACTGATCTTCTCACATTCTTTCGCGAGTGCAGTAAAGCTTTAGCTCTCTAATCGAAAGCTTAAATCGTCCGTCAATGGGGCCCCCTCGGCCCCCCAATCTGAAGGGCAATCAGTTTGCGTTGCTTTCTGAAAGCCCCCAGTGAAAAAAAAGAGACAAAATCAAAAAATCGACATGACTTTTCCAGAACTTCCAACAATAAAACTTGAAAACCCCAAGTACATTGCTATGGCATCCAAAAACGTTGAGAAAAAAATCTCTGATTTATCCTGTATCGCCGATTACAACGCACTGCGTCTAATTTCAAAAAACATCACTTCCATCTCCAACTTGCGCGACGGCAACCTGCTGATGTTAGTTAAAAATCAAAGCGAGGCTGACAAGTTCATCAACTCACCTACTTTACCGGGCATTTGCGACATCACATGTAAGATGCATGAAACTCTTAACCAAGTGAAAGGCACAATATACGCCCCCTATCTCTCCGATATCTCCAACGAAGAAATTATAGAAGAGCTGCGATCCCAAAAAGTCAGTGATATTTTCAAGTTCACCAAAACCATCGACAATGCTACCAAACCCTCTGGAGTAATTCTGGTAACTTTTGACCTATACCACCTTCCCAGCAAAATCGATATTGCATGGCATTCAGTAAAGGTACGGGAGTATATTCCGAACCCAATGAGGTGTAAATCTTGCCAGCTGCTTGGCCACACAGCCAAGCACTGCAAAAATGAACCTCGCTGTGGTAATTGCGCTTTACCTCCTCATTCGCCTGACAACTGCTCACAAACGAAATGCGTCAACTGCTCAGAAGAACACCCTTTCTCCTCTCGACAATGTCCCAAATATCAGCAGCAAAGATAAATTCTGAAAATCAAGACAACAAAAAAAATGCACTATGCGCGAAGCTAAATTACTGTTTAACGGAGCTACAACAAAACTATCCAGCCCTTCCTCCTACGCTGCAGTAGCGAATGCTGGACACAATAACAACGGCAAAATAACGGAACAAAAAAATAACAAAAACAACCACACAAGTACAACTATCAATAAGACAATCAGAGATAAAACATTTACCGATTCAAAGAAAGGAAATACAACAGCAACAACAACATCATCATTTAACTCAGCATCTACATCGCTGTCGTATCATCAAAATTAACACGATAATAGCACTACCGAAACAGTCGATGATGACTATGACTATCTTGACCTGACGCCTAAAACTACTGAATACCTAAACAACTATCTAACAAAACTAAAATTACCTCTACCACCAACCTCCCATCTACTTCTACATATTTAAAACGAAATGATCTTAACAATATATTAGATGACTCTATGGATGATTCTGATATATAATATAAATCTAATTATTATCTTAATTGCATATAATATCCACTCCATCTCTTCCAAACAATGACGCTCAAAATTCTTCAATGGAACATAAGCGGATACTTCAACAATTACATTGAGCTTTTGTTATTAATTAATCAATCCAATCCAGATATTATATGCCTACAAGAGACTAATCTCTAATAATACCATTCAAGTCGCTACTCCCAAACCATTTATTGGTTATTTTTTTAATAATTCTGCCATTCTCCATGCGAAGCATGGCGTTGGTATACTTATACGACAAAACATCCCGCATAAAACTATCAATGTAAACTCTCCCACTTGCTCTATGGGCATTGAAATTTTATCCCACCCGAATATAATAATATTAAACTCTTATATTCCCCCCAACCAAAGCCTATTAGCCTCCGATTTAATAAATATTGTAAAGGCAGCTCTAAAACCTATAGTTTATGTTGGGGACTTGGAGTCCGCTTTGGGGGTCCTGCTCTCGCAACTCTAAAGGTTTTCAAGTCGAAGATCTCATAGTTAGAACAAATTTAGCTATTTTAAATGATGGTTCTGCCACTCACCACTCGACTCACAACTCCTTTACCAACATCGACCTGAGTATGGCTTCCGCTACCCTGGTACCATACTGCAAATGGTCAATGGGCCAAAACTTACATGGTAGCGATCACTTTCCTATCACCATCCTATCACCTCCTGACCCATATCCCACCGGAAAAATTCGCACCTATAATTAGGTTCAAGACTGACCATGCCAACTGGATTACCTTCCAATGCATTTGTAAAAAAAAAACTTTCAGCTTGAGTCGACCAATGATTTGAACCTTTTTACTGTCAGAATCACGAAATCTATAAAAACAGCAGCCAACGTAGCCATCCCTTAAACTAAACCAAAAAAACAAAGGAGGAACCCTGTTTGGTTTAGCCCATTTCTCCAAGATCTGAGAAAACAAAAGCAGGTTCTCTGGCACAGCTATAAAACCTCTCTTAACAGTACCAACTTAATAGCCTACAAAAAAGCTAGAGCCCTGTTTAAAAGAAAAGCTATTAAAGCAAAACCTGAATCTTTTGGCAATTTCACCTCCAACATCAACCCACTTTCTACAACCAAAAAAAATATGGTCCGATATCAACAAATTAGTTGGGATTTTCCCAGGGTCAATTAAATCCATAAGGGATAATAATATTCAGCTGCATAATTCGGTAGACATTGGCAATGCTTTCGGAGCTATGTGGTCCAATTATTCCAAGGACGAAAATTTCTCTAATGTATATATAGCTAGTAAAGAAAAATTTCTATCTCAGGCATATTTGCCTAACCACTTATTCGAAGATGCTAAGTTCCTCGAATCGCAGTTCACTTCTATTGAACTGGAATCAGCTCTGCAGCATGCCAAAGGGAAAACTCTTGGTCGTGATCGCATATCCTACACTATGCTTCGTAATTTACCTATAGAAGGAAAGCAAAAATTGCTAGAAATATACAACAAAATGTTAGATGCGGGTAGCTACCCGCATACTTGGAGGACTGCTACTATAATTCCTATCCTTAAGCCAAATAAACCTACCCATGAATTATCATCCTTCCGTCCCATATCTCTACTCTCCTGCCTAAGCAAAACCCTGGAAAAAATTCATGCCAGAAGGATCATGTGTTTTATGACTAAGAATAAACTTATCAGCCCCAACCAAACTGCATTCAAGCAACAGCATAGTACCATTGACTCTCTTTTGCATATCCATCATTACGCGTCTGATGCCCTTTCAACCAGAAATCATGTCACCATTTTGGCTACGGATTTCGAAAAGGCTTTTGACCGCGTTGGAGTGCACTCTGTTCTAGAGCAACTATCCTGGTGGGGGATAGGTCCCAAGACCTTCAACCTAGTGATGGCTTTCATGACCAAGCGATCCATCCGTGTTAGAGTTAATAGCACCCTAACTAATTTTTAAATATTTCACAACGGCATTCCACAGGGGTCCCACCTCTCTGTGGTGTTGTTCTTAATAGCTTTCCAATCCCTTAATAATATTATATTAAAACACAAAAAAATTCAGCTCTCAGTTTACGCTGATGATGCCATCATTTTCAGCAACTGCAAAGATAATAATTTACTTTCATTTACCCTTAAAAAAATTCTTGAGGATATCGTAGAATGGGGCAAACTCTCAGGAGCCACTCTGGCTCTAAACAAATGTAAACTATTTCATCGTTGTACATATCCAACTGTAACTGTAAATAACATTACAATAGAATATACATCTAGTCTTAAAATTCTCGGCCTTACACTCGACAGAAAACTTACGTTTAAGCAACATTGTATTAACCTTAGAGATAGCCTTAATAAACGCTTAAATATTATTAAGTTTCTTGGGTCTAAACGATCGCTCGTCCATCCAACCTCGCTAGTTCAAGCCACAAGAGCCTTAATGCTGGCCAAAATTGATGGTGCGCGCCTTCCAACATCAAATTGTTCTCCCCCGCATACCATGCAGCAGTACGGCGAAGCATTGGCGCATTTCCCACAACTCCGACAAAATGCTTTTTAGCTGAAGCTGGCTTTCCTGAAGTACAGACGAGAACTGCTCAACTGACTTTTAAGCTCATTCCAAAAATTCTTTGCTCGACAAACCAAATTCTTTTAAAGGATTTTAAAACAACGGTTAAGCAGCGCCGAAGATTTAAAGTCATGTCTGCTATCCGCAGATGCTTCAATTTCTTCAAAAAACATCAATTGGATATGCCGCATAGTTGGAACAAAATCAGCCCATCCCCTCCTTGGCGACTACAGGACCACACCGTGAATATGTCTCTCCACGTGTTAAAGAAATCTCAAACACCCATCTGTGTAATTACTAATTTAAAAAATAAACACAAATATTATTTTTATTTCATCTAAAAAATGTCTATATAAAGTCTTATTACCTGTCTTTGACATCTATGCGTTCAGACAAAACAAGTAGGAAAGCTGCAGTCAAGTATGCTTGACTGTGCGGTACAATTCCTAACATTTGTAAAATTAATACACTAAAAAAGGTCCTCGAATATACCAAAGTTTACAGTTGGTATATTGATCAAATATTACATTTGAAATCAAAGTACAGAATATGCTAAGAACCAAAATTATTTATTTATTATTTATTTATATATGTTAATTTTTATACAAAATAATATAAGAACTAAAAGAAGGGAGTGCTAGCTACTAAGGCCATGGACTAATTTATTTAATAACATCTGCAATTTTTATCTGATCGGAACCAAATTATTTACAATAGGCGTAACAAAAATGTAAAACAAACTTAATCTGCTTGCTAAAGTTATTAGAGCTGGCCAAGCTCTATCTCTTATAGTCAAATAGAAAGACAGACATCCTCTCGGCTGTTAACGTTGATTAACAACATATATGATATATTATATTTTATGAAGTAGGAGAAGCCTCCTTTTGTTTGTTACATTCATTCCCTGCAGGCAAAAAATTTTTAATATCCTACTACCGTACGGGTAGCGGGTATAAAATTGAAATTATAAATACAATTGCTATTTATTTATAAGGAGGTGTTTGACACCCATTTTAAGAGAATTATTAAATTACCTACATATCTTATGCACTTTTGCAGTGACTCTAAACTATTATTAACAAAATTAATTCAATAGTAATTCTAATTGTTCTTATAATTTTCCTCTGAAAAAAAAAAATTTACATCCACTTTAGTTTTCCAATCATTGTCCGTAGCCGCAATTAATTGAATTTGATACTCCCCAGATGGTAATGGCAAGAACTTTAAAAAATCGTTCTCGAATACCAAATCACGCACCACAATTTCCTTCTGCAATGTAATTACTATTCTTTCTTAGTTTCAATGAATATTTTAAATTAATATACCTTATAAGGACAAGAGTGATTTAGATTCGATTTCGTACTGAGAGCATCCAGAAATATTTTTTTGAAATGATAAGGTGGAATTTGATTTTGACATAAATTTGCAAAAATCAAAGGTCACATTGAACATAAATGGACGAAAACCATTGAATTTACGCCAAAGGCTGAGGTTTACCTAAAATTTCAAACCATTAAAATTTATGTAATAAAAATATTTTAATATACCTATTATACAAACCTTTGCATTATAGAAGGGCCCCTTTAAAAGTTTTGCTTCCACGTTTACTCCCACAATTCCTCGGCCAAGCATTTTAAGGTGACACTTATCATATACGCAATAAGATGGATCCAGCACTTTACACTTTAGGTTTGTAAAACGAGCCATTCGGGTTGACAAGCCGCCGTTGAAAAATAATAAAAGAATAAACGGAGCCCACATGATGTGTCCAATTTCAAATACATAAATGGTAGGCGGAATTGCTTTTAATAATGTGTAAAATTTGTAAGATCATTATACCCGCTACCCATAGGGTAGAAGGGTATTATAACTTTGTGCCGGCAGGAAATGTATGTAACAGGTAGAAGGAGGCATCTCCGACCTTATAAAATATATATATTCTTGATCAGCATCAATAGCCGAGACGATCTAGCCATGTCCGTCTGCGTGTCTGTCCGTCTTTCCGTGTGAAACACTGGATCTCAGAGACTATAAGATTTAGAGCTAAAATTTTTTTTCGACAGCATTTGTTATGTTTGAACGCAGATCAAGTTTGTTTCAAATTTTTGGCACGCCTACTTCCGCCCCCCGCAAATCAAAAAAATCGAATAACAAGCGTAAGAGCAAGAGCTGCGAATTTTGGTACGTACAATAATATTTATAGTAGTTGTGATTCCTGAAAATTTGTTTGCGATCAGATAAAAATTGTGGAAGTTATTAAAGAAATACTTTTGTATGGGCAAAAACGCCTACTTACTAGGGGTCTTAGTTGCTTTGGCCGAAAATCTGGTATATTATGCCGTCTATGGTATATTTTTAATGTGTACTATATGGATATAACGAAAATATCATTTGGTATATTTTTACTATCTTTGCATGTTTGGTATATTTTGAAAAAATACCGCAATATTTTGCTTTTATTCAAAATAGGTACGGGTATCTCACAGTCGAGCACACTCGACTGCAATTTTCTTACTTGTTTTTTGTTAAGAATGCACGACTGCAAGATACCTTGAAATACTATTGATTTTACGAATTACTCTTAAAAAGAAATCTTAATTTGTAACAATCTTAAACTACATTTTCACAAAAAAATAAAAATAAATACAAAAAATATTTGAATTGAATAATTCTGGGTAATTTGATGTCGAACACGCAAAATTTAGTTTTATTTTAGATCCTTTAACTGATTACATACCTTTTACCGTCCCATTTTTTTTTAATTCTAACAGGGTATTTTACTACGTCAATAACAATAATTTTTGACAAATATAATTTATTGATTGAAGATTAAAAATACGAATTATATTTCAAATCAAATGACAAAATAATTATTGAAGCTTCATGATTAATTAAGTGAGTTAAGTGGTATCAGCCGCAATGAGCAAACACACTGAGAGAAAATTTCGATATAAAAACTATAATAAATTTCTTAACTTGAGTTATATTTTGTTCACAAAAATAAATTCTTGAAATAACAGTTGACTTTTTTTCTAATTCCAGAAATTAAATTCAATTTGGTATTGAAAAAAATATAATTTTAAAATAAAACTAAAATATTTTATAAAAATAGAATTAAAAAAAACCTAAAAAAAATTCGAAAAATTAGTTTTGAAATTAATAAATTTACATTTACATGCCATTGATGTCACGATGATTTTCGTGATTTCTTGAGAAAAATTCATATTCGAATTTCGAGGATGATAAAATATGAGTTGAAAATTACATTATTTTGCATAAGTCAAAAGCTTTATTAAACATAATGAATTTTGTATTAAGCTTAAATATAACAAGTTAGAAAGCTAGTCGACTGTGCTCGACTGTGAGATACCCGCTACCCATTTTGAAAAAAAAGCTAAATATTGCGGTGTTATTTTCTAAATCTACCGAAAATACTACAAAAATACTAAAACTATACCAAATGGTATATTAGGTATATCGATATAGTACCACATTAAAAATATACCATAGACGGCACAATGTACCAGATTGTCAGCAAAAGCAATTAAGACCCCTAGTAAGTAGGCGTTTTTGCCCATACAAAAGTATTTATTTAATAACTTCCACAATTTTTATCTGATCGCAACCAAATTTTCAGGAATCTACTATATAACTACTACGATTATTATTGTATATACCAAAATTCGGAGCTCTAGCTTTAAAATTACGTTTGTTATTCGATTTTTTTGATTTGCGGGGGCAGGCTGGGGCGTGGCAAAATTTGAAACAAACTTAATCTGCGTGCAAACATAACAAATGCTGTCGAAAAATTATTGCTCTATCTCTTATAGTCTCTGAGATCCAGTGTTTCATACGGACAGACACACAGACAGACAGACGGGCATGGCTAAATCGTCTCGGCTGTAGACGCTGATGAAGAATATATACACTTTATAGGGTCGGCGATGCCTCCTTCTATATACCAATACCAACCAATACCAAAAACATTACCATAATAAAATAATGCTTTTAACAATTTTGTTTCCTCGTTTATTCATAACAATTTTTGGGAAATCATATTGGCAATAGGAACAGCAAAATATAATTATATATGTATAGCACTTTGCTTGTTGTGTTTGTTAAAAGAGTCCCAGTTGACAATAGTTGACAGTAATAATAATCGTAAACAGATTTCAGATGGCATTTCCAATTGATAACGCTTTCAAAAATGATGTAATGAAAGGTATACCAATTATATGAGATAATTATAATAATTATGATTACTTTAAAGTCTGTTTAATTTCAAAATTAATGTTTCTTATTGAAAATATAACAAACCCAAATCACATATATTTACGATTTAAGCACACAATGTTACACACAATGTTGATAGAAATGTATATTTGAGGATATTTAGACAAATACACATGATAGATATTATTATTGGCGGCTATGTAATATTTTGTTACTTCTCACACACTGTGTGAGTTTTTGTCCCACAACATTTCTTCGTGAATGCTACGCCACGAGATTGCTAAAATTGCTACTTTAATTTCTTTTCGTTTTTTATAGTCGACGAGGTACAAAGTTATATTTAAAAAGTAGAAGTTTTTTTGTTGTAAGCATGTCCATAAGTATCAGCATCGTTCAAATTATCGTTTATACATACATATGTATACATATATAGTACTAAGAAATCGCACATATTCCATTTCCTACACGGTACATGGTATATTCGAGTAGCATTTCTTAATTACTATCTTTTTTATTTGAGACTGGTTTTCAGATTGCTTTTATCATCGATTTAGAGTTTGAATTTGACTTGGTTTGCATCGAATCAGCCGCGTGATTCTTTGATTTGTTGCAGAGCGTTCTGGTTGAGGCTTCAGCAACAGCTGTAATTATAGCAGCAGTCATAGCTACAGATGCACCAGCGACTGCTCGGTGGCATTGGCCAGCGAGTTTCATGTCTGAGTAGACATCCACTTAAAGTCCTTAAGAAACGAATGCGCGTCAATTACATACGCTATGATCCACTCCATATATATTATTTACTTTATGCATGGAGTGGACGGCCACCACGACCATATTGCTCCTGATAGACATAGACCTGCAAATAGAAGTGCTCGCTATGCGTAAAGCTTTTGAAGAGCAAAAGCGGCGGTTGCGGTAAACTGAATTTCATCTTCTGTGAATCCGACACCTTAATCACCGATGCTCTAATAGCAACTTCAGCTGAAGGTGTTGAACCTTCCGCTGGTTGCGAGGCTACAATTGCTTAATCGTGTAACGGAATTTAATATCGTGTCACCACAGACCACGAAAATAGTAGCCATAGGTAAATCCTTTCCGACAACAGTCGGCGATACGGCAATAGATACATTCGCGTTGTTGTGCCGCCTCCAGTAGCAAATGTGTTGAGAGAACCAAACAAAAATAATTACATAATAACTGTGACATTATATCTTGTCTTCCAATCGCCATAGAGTAGGACATCGTCATCTTCGCATACCTCCACAAGATTGCTGGAGAAAATAGGCAAAATAAAATTTTTATTTCTATTTTCATACCCTGGCGCACTTAATTGTCAGCTGTTTGATGAGTGGTGAGCCTATTTTTCGTTGTCACATCGATAATATATCGCGTGATTACCAAAAAAGTGTGTTCGATATTTCTCCGTATGTTATCGATATTTTCATGTAGCTAGTGAACTTATAGCCTCTTTCCACCTCTCGGTTTTCTTTGGTTTTCTTTGGTTTTTTCACGTTCAGGCCGAATGTTACGTTCGCCCCATGTAAAAACCCATAAGAAAAAAAGTCGGTTTTTCTACGTTCGCGAGCTACGTAGAAATAGCGAACGCACTTTTTGGGTAATTATGCGATATTTTGATCGATATGACAACGAAAAAGAGCTCACCACTAACAAAACAGCTGACATTAAAGTGCGCCAAGGTATGAAAATAGAAAAATAAAAATTTTATTTTGCTTTTTAAAGCAAATTTTTTATATTTTAGATGAGCCAAAAAACTCGAAAGCCGTCAATATCGTGGAGTGTTATCCACAAGGCTATATTGTTCGAGTTATGGGAGGAGAAATGTAGTGCCTTTTTTGGCCAATCCACAAAGGCGCTCCACATGGATGCCAAACTCCTCCCTATTAATTCGAAAATTATCTTCAAAAATGATTCGTTGTTTCCAGGAACATCGCGCTCCTAAAAACACCCACGCCGTTGCTAAAAAGTAAATGTATTTATGTAAATATTACATTGCTGCCAGCAATGGCCTATACTCTATACTTCGCTAATTTTCCCTCCACTTCGTTAAAATCCACATAAAAATTCTGCAATTTAATACAATTTTCCATTTTCAAATGCGCGTGCTGTTTTTTGAAATGTTCGCCAACTCGTGTTTACATTTGAACAGCTGATATTTCAGAGCGGCCATATTGAGAAATTTACCGTTGCCCATATTTTTCGGTTCGTGCAGATGGAAACCCCGAAACGGGACTTTAAAAAACGTAGAAAAACTGAGTGAGGTGGAAAGAGGCTATTAGAAAACCCGAGTTTTTACATGGGGCGAACGTAACATTCGAACGAAAAAGAAACCAGTTTTTTGGTGCGGTGGAAACGGGGCATAATACATTATGTAAGGTGTGACATGCTACACCCTGTTCCAGCTGTTTTTACACTGCAGTTAAGCAACACTGTTTCCTAATACTCATTAAGATAGCGTCAGCTGTTTGCTGGCCACAACAAAAACAAACTCAGGCTGGCCGACGCCTGAGTGGGCGGAAAACTCACTTAGTGCGGCTTTTCCTAGTTTTCCCATGCCCCGGTGCGCAGCTGCAAACAATTTCCAGCACGCGTAACATTTGGAACATGCACGCATTCAGAGTCTCTTGGCGTGCGTTTGCGTTCGGTTCGCCATTGCGGAAAATTGCAATGCAATTGCGCTGCAAATGAAACAAAGACTAATCAATTTCAACATGCAATCGTTTTAAACAAATACAATACCAAAAACTGTGCAAACAAATTGAGAAAAAAAAAATCGTAAAGGTGTGCAACAAACATTGGTGCTGAGTGTGACAAGCTACTGTGACAAGGATTGTCTTCGAGTCAGCGAGAGTAATAGAAGAGGCAGCAGCTGATTAATTTGCATTGAACGTGAGTAGCGCGTTAATTTGTTTAAACTATTTTCGTTTTATCGATGGCATTCACTTTTGGTGACGGGGTGACTAAGCGGCCAACCGTGAATATGTATTCAAAGTTTTCTGTGAAAAATCAATATTCCAAGGCAGGACTGTAGCAGAGTCCTGATGTGCGCATACGCATGAATCCGAGACACACACACATATACTGATTGTGATTCCTTATCCTGTTGCTGTTGTTGCCAGCTGTTGTCCTTCCTCCCATTCCTTTTGGCCATCCTGATTTGCGAACTCCTTGCGACGGACTAAAAATAAACGCCTCTCACATTTTGTTTTTGCAATTTGCCATTTGCCACCGCGAGCATATGGTGCAACCTGTCATCAGCATCACCGTCAGCCAACAGAGAGACAACGAAGCTGCTATCAGACGCTTTCACATTTTCTATTGCCCACAGCCAGGCGCTGCCCACGCGTTTCTCTGTGTGTAGATTGTCTTTTTGTTGTTGTTATCGTAATCGTTATCATATTGCAAATTGACCGCGTGCCTCAACTGACAATTGACGTCAAGCGAACGCATTGGGTTGCAAGTGTTGCGAGGCGAGTTCTAACTATTTGCCACTCTGGCAGATCATTACGATAATGATTATTACCTTATGATTGTTTCATAATTAAGGCAAAAGTTGACAAGTTGTTGTTGCATCAATTAAAAAAATCAGAAGAGATACATTTTCATTGCCTACACTTGCACGTTTTGTCTTTATGTGATGTTGTACACAGTTGTCTTTAAATATATGAGATACTCTAAATTGTCTGAGATTTTGACATTTTTATAATATTGTTATACGCATTTACAAGTAGGTTTTGACAAAATCGATTCTTTCTTTAGGGATTCCCTCTAATCATACACCTATTTGCTAGGGCACAAATTCCGGCATTTTTGTTATTTTGTAATCACTTCATATATGACTAATATCACAATCTATAATGTATATTCTAGATAATAGATATTGAATCGATTTTATTTTATGTGTTTTGCTTATCTCGTTACAACAATCACTGCAAATATATTAATTGCTATATAAAAATGTATGTATATCTATATCAAATTAATTTTCTATTACATTATTAATTCTACACTGAATGCATGACCTTACTGTACTTATTTACCCTTTACCTTTTTACGACGTAAAAAGTAATTTGCGCTGTATCGCACAGAAGTATTGTTCACTCTCATGTCGGTGTCCAAGTTTCCTTTCCATCCGTCCAACATTGTGTGGGCGATCTGTTTCCTATTTGCGCATCAGTTGACAATGCAAACTTTCCAAGTGTGCGTCAGAAGAACAGGTTTTGATGGGGTGCGGCCTGGGATATTTTATATAGTATATACTTCTACCTATTTAAAGAGTATGTAACACTTATTTCTGGTATAATGCTAGATTTGGTTTAAAATATAAAAATGTGCACAAAATTTAAAAGATATGTTTCCAACTGTTTATTATTTATTAAATACTTGTACACATTGTGTTGTGTCGCACGCTACTAAAAAGTAAAGTATCTTTTTTTATGATAATTTTTCCATTTTTGAATAAAAAACAACTATATTTGATTTCTAAGAAACTTCAAATAACATATTAAAAAAATTACCTATTTTAAATTAAATAAGTATTTAGTTTTTATTTAGTAAACGACGTTACCGCAAAGTATAACAATGTGTAGTGCAGGTTACATTGTGATTTAAAAGTTTTTGTTATTTTAATAAGAGGGTTTGTAGGAAGGGATCTACATATATACGAATATGTATATTGCACAATGTAAAAAGATGAAGATGTATAATGCACAAAAATAATGTAAAACAAATCAATCGAAACAAGTAAAATTCTATTTTGTTTCCGAATATGTTTACAAAGTACGCCTTCACCGATAGAAATATGACGTATAACGTTTAGTGAAAATAATTTTAAAGAAAGTAGTTTCAATAGAGTTTTATTTTATAAAAATTGTTAGAAGATCTTAAAAATAAAAAAAAAAACACATGAATTAATCACAAGAAAAAATGTATTTTTGCTACATATTTTCTTATTCTTCTATTAACAAAAATATATAATGCAATCTTTACTTTAAGTTTTCAGAAGAAATAAAAATTTTAAATAAATTTAGAGAATTTAATTTTGTATGTACCATTTTTTTCTGCTAGTCTTTAGTTTTACCGCAGGGAGCCCATATTTGGTTTTAATGCCACAGAATAAGTGGCTGCTAAAAAGCATGAATAAGTGAAAATATACTTGAAACGGGAGCAAAGTGAAAAACAAAAAAGGAAAGAATGAAAAAAGGTTTCGAGCATACCGAAGACTGTGAACTTAAATAAAACAAGTTCAAGCGCTTTGAGCCGAAAATTCTCGGCTATTTTATACTCTATTTCAAATATTTGGTAAAAGATTTTGGATTTCTTTTTTTAATTCTTCTGATCAATACATTTAAACAATAATATACAGTAAAAACTATAATAATATATTTATATATTATGGTTTATTGATTATTATCAAAGCGATTCGATTTACTTAGTTTTAGTTAAAGCATAGAATGCATTTAAAGTGTACTAAAGCCATCGATTTACACGCAATAACATAGGTAATGTAGTAGATTGACTCTATGGCAATTGCTATGCAAAATGTAGAATACCCTGATTCTTTTTGGTTAGGGTAAAACAAACAGCGAAGCAATAAACATAAATTTCCGCGGTGCGGACGAAAAGAATAAAAAAGGAGAAGAAATGGAGGAATTCGAGTTGTGAGCAAACCGCACGCAGTTGCCTAGCTCACCTCACCTGGCCGAGCACTTTATGAAGCACAGAAGGACATAAAATGGCTTCCTGGTGCACACTTTTTGTGGGCATTTTGTTTTAAATATTGCAGAATCGTATTAACACCCGTCGGCGAGCCAACGCTCTGTGCGCTATGTGGTTTTTTACTCCACCATCATCACAGCGCCCCACTGCATAATTTGGGAAGCGACGCCGCATGATTTATGGGTCCAGCACTTTTAAGTGTTCTTAATATTCGCCACGGGAACAGCTCATTTTAGTCGAACAGGTCGCCCCATTTTTGTGGGGGGTTTGAACTGAAATTGCAGTTGACGTTGCAGCTGCTACTTGCAGCATAGTGCATGTTGTAGACAGATGCATTTAATGGCAATGGGGCGTGGCTAGTCACCATGTTTTTAGTAGTCAGCCCTGGCTTGGACAACTTTCGTTAGGTTCAGCACGCGCGCCTAAAAGTATGCTCATATTTGCACTCCTGCTGCTGTGCGTGTTTTGACTACACACACACACACACACATACGTAGAAGAAGTGGCGACAAGTCGGCACCGAAAGTTACAACATTGCTGGCAGCCCTGCCATTAGGGGTATTCGTGATAAAGAAATGACACAAAAAAAGAAAACAGGAAAACCGTAAACAGACCTTGAAATTATGAGTTACTTATGGGGAAAAACTAAAGCAAGTGCCAAACAACAATGTTGAAGTGGCCACTATTTTAGATTGAGTCAGAAATGTTTATAATATTTATGCCTAACAGACTATTTTCAACTCTATTTTGAACGTTTGAAGCTACAATTGATTTTGGCAGTACAAATTTAAAATCAAGTTGTTAACTTTAAGCTCTGATCAAGATTGCTACAATATTTGATTTGAAATTGCTTCTTTGTGTAACTGGCAGACGCCAGTTGGTTATTTGCCTCATAAAAACCGAGTGGCAAACAAAGTGTGAGTTGCTTCTGTGGGGAATTCGTTGGGTGGGAGCTGGGCAGGAAACGCGCGCGCCTCAAAAGATGATTCACCAGCTTGACTGCTGCTGCTCCTGCTGACTTGGTAGGTGCCAGTTCAAGCAGCAACTGTGGCAACAACAAACCAAGCAACAACCAACAACTTGGCACGAACATGCGCCTTTGTGTGAGGACTCGGTGAATGAGTCATCCGCTTCACTGTGTGAACTGTGAACTGTGTTCATGTGTATACATAAATACACATATATACACTTATGTATGTGTGTCTGTGTGTGTGTTGTGTTCTTGTTTTTGCGTGGGACTCAGCGCTGTTTGCTTCTTGCTGGCACTGCGATAATTTAAATAACAAATCGCATTTGGTTTATGTACTAGACATAATGGATAACACAGACGTCGCCATTTGCCGCTCGCTGTGCGTATGACGCTTTAAGGAAAGCATTTACGGTCAGGGGACGTGTTGTAGATACATTTTAATTTGAGCTTAATTAAAAGCTGACAACACACACTTCAGATTAATTGAATAGCCTCAAAGCATCAAATTAAAACACAATTTCAATTCATTTTAAAAATGCGCCTCAAGCTGTGCTTTAGATTTTCGCTAACAATTTTGAGGTAGTCAAGTGCGTCTTTTTAATAGCTTGAATGTCAGCGAACCTGCAGCATGACGCTGCCACAAATATCTCTCATCCTCTGTGGCGTACACCCTGCGTACAACAAGTACATGAACTGTCATTGACATTGACGCAGTATGTGCTCGTTTGGCACTTGGAATGGGCATGCGAATGTGCTTTAAGTCAATGGCTGTGTGAAGAGTATAAAACATAAAGAACCGCCCACGTGCTCTTCGAGAGTTGCTCTTGATGAAGCTGCTCCTACTACAGAATCCTTCACTGCGTCGTCGTTTTTTTTATTTCAAAATCCGTTCGATATTATTTGGGTTGGTTGCCGCCCCTACGTCGCTACGTTCGCGTGTCCTGTGTCCTTTACTGCGCAGCAAATAGAATTTCCATCATCGCCCCGCCGTAATTTACACACATGCCACAGTGATAGCCGTAGCGACACAGCCAAAATGCCACGCACAATGCTTAGAACGAGTTGCTATAGCGAAGGGAGGAGGAATTGAGAGAGAGAGAGAGAGAGCGAGAGAAAGAGTGGGAGGCACTCTGCGTGTGGGCGACGCGTCGCTCGCAGGATTCATCGTTCAAGTCTCGCAACAAAAAAATTCAATGGCTTATAAAGGATTTTGCTGCAGTTGTTTGTTATTTTTAAGACTTTATCCGTTGTTCGGCTCGTGGGATTGATTGTTATTTTTATTTGTAATGCGTTGTGTTCCAAGCAAAATGAATTTTTGCTTTCATTTTTGTTAAGACAATTTATATACCAATTATTTAAAATATCAATCAAAAATCGTAAATTTATTGTCAACAGCTCATATGCGTAACAATGCATTACAATATCAAATCAGATATTTTTATATCTGTTGCCTTGGTATAAAATAAATGAACGGCCGTATCCGTTTTGGAGACTTTAATAATTATTTTTTCACAAAAATTATTATTATTACTCACGATTTAGATGGTTTAACACATTTTAAAAATAGATTCTCACAATAAAAATTGTAGTCGGTGTACAAATTAAAATTATTTAAGAAGGAATGTTAAAGGTCAGGTACTGATGGATCCATTTTGTAATTTATGTGATAATTTGAAACGTAATTGTATATTTTAATATTGAATATATTTTAAAACGGAGTGTTTTACTTTAGCCCCTCTCACATTTTAGTGTGTTTCACTTTTATTCAAAACGAGTATGAAGTATTTCGATTGTCTTACGCAATAGCTGATTGGATGAATTAAAGGACTCAATATTATAAGCCATTCAATCATTTAAGCTGTGATATTTTTTCATTTTGCTCACTTAAATAAAGGGAACCGAAAAGTATTTTTTTTTTTTGCAATTTTTGTTCAAACAACATGTTCTATTTTAGATTCATTTCATGTATATTTCCAGTCTTTCAATGCTCAAACAAATTATTTGCTAACAATTTTAAAATAAATTGAATTACTTAGTAGTTGATATCATAGAAATTGACATATCCATTTCTATAATTTGTATATCAATTTTTTATTAGGCAACCAATCTCTTCGTCACATTTATTATTTATAATAATAATATGTATTTAGATGTTCAATCAATATTCCATGAAAGACCTTTCCCATACTTTAGATTTAATTGATCCATATGCAATCTGTCAGCTCATTAATTGAGTTAAGCTTGCTGCGTTTCAGAGAGTTTACTCACCAAATGGTGAACTGTCTTTGACAATATGCAGTAGTTTTGTTACCACCATTAACCATTCGACTGCGGTCACACATGTCGCCAATTTCAATGTCAAAGCAATTACAATGAAACTACCAGGCTAGAGCATAAAAAGGCTCTCTTAGGCAACCATCATTCTGCGTCAGGCTGGCTCGAGGTTCCCGACAATGCGATGAGAAATCAATAGGAATTTCATTTTACGTCATCGGACTGTGAAACCGGTACCGTAATAAGAAATACAGTCCATATACTATTTACTGCCACTGTATGGTGGGGGACTTGAACAGTGGCGGGCGCAATAAGCGTGCCGTCTGGTAGGCTGACAGCATAATGAATTTCATTATGCTCAGCTTGTGACAGGCATTGCGTTTTGTTATTATTGCGCTGGCTCAACTACGTACCTACATATATATGAAATTTTTAGCATTGCTGTCGTGCCAATACGGTATTCAAACCCACCTCCCCCAAAAAAGCAGCATTCCCAATCCATACCCCTAAAAAATCCCTCGACACACACACACACACACGAAGTTGCGGCGCATGCGTTCCACTTTGAGGGCTGCTCGTAACTCCTGCGGTTGGATTTTGTTAGGTCGGTAGCTCGGCAGTTCGAGCTCACTGCGTCGTCTAGCCCCAACGGGTGCAGTTGATTTTTGTTCCGAAACGCGCGCGTTCTGTCTTGGCCCGAGCCTCGATTGGCCATCGATTTTGTGCAGAATATACCAAAAGGTTGTCCGTGGCAAGAAAATTGTGTAAAACTCAACCTCAACTAATACAAAATGCTATGAAATTCAATTTGAAATGCTTGAAATAATATAACACAACAGCAGACAGAGTCTGTTCAAAGGAAATCAGAAAGTTTTACGTTTTGTGAAAATTTTCGCTGTTATACATAAGAAAACGTTATACATACATCTCGACATAGTATATATGCATATATATGTACATATATCTATTGACTATTTAAAGCTGCTACCAAAAGTTTTTGAATATAAAACGCGAATGTGCGCTTTTGGTTATTTATTGTTTTTCGCTTTATTGCTGACAACAATTTTGGTGCTTTCGATAATACTTGCGACCTCCTCGAAGAGATCCATGATGGATAGTCTAATACTAGTTTTCAATTACACTCAGAATGTGCAGCAGCTGCAGCAGCAACAACACGACGAATTTCTACAGCATCAGCAACAACAACAAGAACAACTCCAACAACAACAGCCACAGCATCTATATAAGCCAAAATTATTTTGAGTTCTTGATGTTTTATTGTGTTTGACCCGCCCATCAATTGGTAAATGCTTCAAAAATATCTCCAAAAATATTTTGCAAAATTTCATCCATTCGTTAACGAGGCATTTCAAAATTCAACTGCCAACAATTCCCATTTTCATGCTCTTTTTCATTTCATTTTATATAAGTTTTTCGTCTACTTATTTATTATTCTCTATGTACAAGTATTTTTACAGTAGCCTCGAAAATAATGTGCCTGGCAGCTTGTGTAGAGTTTTATAAGGTGTAGACTTTCATGTCCATGGCGAAGGCAACATGGAAATTTATTAATAAAGGTCAAGACGACCCAACCGAAGGATATGCTCAAGTATGGTTGCATGCTTGCCGCAGTGTGTGTGTTTTGTGGCATGGACTTGGAACTTAATGGTCGTGGGGCTTGAAGTGCTCGAAACCATAAAAGAGCCACAACATGACGCACGGCAATAAAGAAGTGAAATGTGAAGGATTATTCTTTTTTGTTCCACGTGTCTGAAGGACCAAGAGGGTAACAGACGAGTCAGGACTGGCAAAAGTTCAAGAGCTTACCATGAGGTGACTTAATTGATGGGGATGTGTGGTCAAGTTGCTATAGGGCTTCTTCATGTATACAAATTCAGGATTTTTAGCTGCAAACCTGAGTTTTAAAAAGGGATTTTATTTAGTATTACAAACAAATTCAGTATAGAGTTTAGTATTTTTATTGTGCTCCCGTGAAAAAGTCTTAGTTCTATATCATTTATTTTTTGCATTATATTACATTAATTTTTATTATTTAAAGCACACTCAGTTCGCGTCAATAAACATAATAACATTAAAAATGAAAATTATTATGGTCTTGCTCACTCCTTGTCCTCTCTCTCTGTCTCTCTTTGCCCCAACCCTTGATTGCGAGTGCGCAATGTTTTTGTAGACTTTTGCCCAGACTTTACGCAGGCTGTTGCATTCTGCTGTTACAGCCTTAGCAAAAATATAAACAAAGTATTTTTCGCCAGGTAAACAGAGAGTGGCAAAGAGAGAACAAGTGTCTCGAGGCATTGAGAGAGTCAATTCTCTGCAAAAGTAAGAGAGAGTGTGCAGTTTTCTCACAGTTGCGCAAAAGACCTTAATTGTGCTTCTAGGCTAACTCATTGGAAGTGTTTAAATTTTTCCCTTATCCTACGTCACAATATTTTAGGACTTCACTGTGCGCGAGTGAAAGAATTTCCGTTTGGACGTCAAAAAAACTGTGTGCGGCTTTAAAAATTGAATATGCTGGCAAAAAAAAATATAAATAAATTCCTAAAATTGTGAAAATACATAATTTCGTTTGTCAACCAGTAGAAAGTGAAAAATTAAAATTTAATTTAGTGAAAATATGACTCAATCGAAGGAGCTTTCTTAACTGAACTTCAAGTTATAAGCCAGCATTTGATTGGTTCACAAACAAAAGGTAAAAATCAAAAATTTATTGTTATATTATCGCATTGCAATTTTATTTTCTTATGTGTCAATTGGGTGTGGGGGGAATCAAACTTTTTTGTCCCATTCTTTCGCCTTGTATTTGATGATGACTCATTCGAGTGCCTGACACTTGGCTGCGCTTTTATTGGAAGTGTGGATTGTGGAATTTTTTCTAGTATGTGCTCGTGTGTGTCTATGTGTGTGTGTGTCTGTTAGGTTGTGTGAGTGGTATATGCCTCCCTAGCATAAACTGTAAGTCAGCAGGGTAGCAGGTTATACAAAACTATTTACATAAAGTTACGTTTCCTAGAAAATATTCATACCACAGTATGAAATACTCTTTAAGTGAAGTCATTTGATTCTTTAACAATTTAAAGCTATAAAATTGTTTTTAACTAATGTAGAAAAAAATTTGATTGAGACAAGTAAATGCATTATTAATTTATTATTAAAAATTGTGGTTAAATCTAATGGTGAACAGAGGTAAAAGAAGATTTTTTATATTATGTTACTTCCACTATTTTGCGAACTTATACTGTATTATTAAATGTAATTTCCTTACACATTCGAGACGAGGATTTATATACTTAGTTGCCTGTTATATATAGAAGCAAATATAAGTTACATGAATTTCGTTAGTCATTAAGAGAGATATGTTATTTTTTCTTCTTGGCAACCAAATTACTTAAAACGTTTTATAGATCAATAAAAACGATTTTATAAATGCCTTGTAATTACTTGAAAAAACTGGATGGGGATAACGATTTGCTTTTAGCCATGCAACTCCATTTGCCAGTTGTAACCTCTCTCGCAGCAATCGCATAAATTTGATTCAAACCCCTTGGCGATTTGCATGAGTCACACAGTTCATACAGAACCACACTCACCCCAGCAAATGCACACGAGTGTGATGGGCCAATTATAAAAGACCAGAGGAGTCGCTGCAGCTCTGGCTGCAGAATATTTATGGACCAAATGTCTCGCATATCGTTACAGCAAATGCATTGTATTTGTTTACTGTTATTTCGTCCACTCCAGTTAACCACAACCTAAGGCAAGCCAAGCAGCCATCTGAGCCGGGGCCAAGATGTCGTCGGTTAAGGTAGCGGTGCGTGTGCGCCCGTTCAACTCGCGGGAGATCGCACGGGAGTCGAAATGCATCATCGAGATGAGTGGCGCCACCACGGGTAAGAAAACGAGAACGTTCTCATTTGGAGTACATTTTAAGCCCTCTCTTTCTGTCTCTCTGCTTGCAGCGATTACTAATCCTAAGGTGCCGCCCAACACAAGTGAGTCGGTAAAGCGATTCAATTTTGATTACTCCTACTGGTCACACGATGTATGTCATTAAACAGTTCTGCTTTGAATAGCACATAATAGCATTTCTGTTTTTCCACAGCCACGTGATCTCGATTTTTCCACACAATCCATGGTCTACAAGGACATTGGCGAGGAGATGTTACAGCACTCCTTCGATGGCTACAATGTGTGCATTTTTGCCTATGGCCAGACTGGTGCTGGCAAGTCCTACACCATGATGGGCAGACAGGAGGAGCAGCAGGAGGGCATTATACCCATGATTTGCAAGGATTTGTTTGGTCGCATTCAAGATACCGAAACCGATGAGCTCAAATACTCGGTAGAGGTCTCTTATATGGAAATCTATTGTGAGCGCGTCAGAGATCTATTAAATCCCAAGAACAAGGGTAACTTACGGGTGCGGGAACATCCTCTCTTGGGTCCCTATGTGGAGGATCTTTCTAAATTGGCCGTTACCGACTACCAGGATATACATGACCTCATTGACGAGGGTAATAAGGCGCGGTAAGCACTCTTGTTACTTTCCTCAACCCTGACACGTTATCTTCAACTGCCCTTCGATTATTCTCAGTACGGTGGCTGCCACCAACATGAACGAGACAAGCTCGCGGTCCCATGCGGTTTTCACCATCTTCTTCACACAACGTCGCCACGATACTATGACCGACTTGACAACCGAGAAGGTGTCCAAGATAAGTCTGGTGGATTTGGCCGGCTCGGAACGTGCTGATTCCACTGGAGCTAAGGGAACTCGCTTGAAGGAGGGCGCCAACATCAATAAATCACTGACTACATTGGGCAAAGTCATTTCTGCTCTAGCGGAGGTGGTAAGTGTGCTCTATCGGTGTCCTCAGTTTCTTATTTGATTCTAATTATATTTATTTTTCTTTATCGCTTCATAAATCGACAGTCTGTAAGTATTGGTGCTGGATATACTTTATTTAGATTTAGCTAATTATTTGTTACCACTAGGTTTCAAAGAAAAAGAACTCAAAGAAAGCTGATTTCATTCCGTATCGTGACTCAGCCTTGACCTGGCTGCTTCGTGAGAATCTAGGTGGCAATTCCAAAACGGCTATGATCGCTGCTATCTCGCCAGCTGACATTAATTACGACGAGACCCTCAGTACTCTACGGTAGGAATTGCTTTAAATTAATCCCTTACATATCGCAATCATAACTGTTGCCATTTACAGCTATGCTGATCGTGCCAAGCAAATTGTCTGCAAGGCTGTTGTCAATGAGGATGCGAATGCAAAACTTATACGGGAGCTCAAAGAGGAAATTCAGAAACTTCGCGACCTGCTCAAGGCCGAGGGCATTGAGGTGCAAGAAGGTGAGTTGTTGGTCCTCTGGCGCGTTTAGAAGAGGTAGCTGCTAAGTTCAGATCATTTACTAAGCTTAAACCTAAACTCTCTTGACACACCAGAAATTACATTCAAATACAAAACGAAACAATAAGTTAGTCGTAGTCTAGTAAACTAATAGAGTTAATAGAGTTAAAATCCCCCAAACCTATTTCCATTTAGGACCCGATGGCAAAGTGGTGTGTGAGAAGCGCGATGCGAATAGTAAGTAAAACAAACAAAAAGGCAAAATACTCTCGACAGGCTTCACATGCAACATGCAACAATGCAAATGCAATTTGTATTCGTATACTCTATATTATAGTGTACCAACGGTCTGTGTATTTTTGTGTGTAACGCTTCTTGTATAAACATAAATTCGCTTCAGGACGATTACAAAAACAATCGTACATACATTAAATATATATAAAATATAGTAATATTTTTATGATAATCAATGTTCACTGTCCTATTTATGTTGCGTTTTTATTCTAAACACGTGGTGGGAGAATTGTCCTCCACTGATGAGTTTTCTTTGTGTTGCCCAGTCAAAAGATTGGCACATACTCCTTGCAGTCCGCATTGCTTCAGGGCTAGACGTGGACACGCCAGAGTAATGCGAAATTTTCTTAACTGTTTCGAAGAGTCACCAACAACCGAATTGGCAAACGCTTTGTTCCACATACTCAATAATCAATTAATAAATATCATACTCGTACTTTAATCAAATATATTTACATATTGTATATCCAAAATCTTAATCTCAGCACGCTTATCACTGCGCTTTTGGCTAAGTCCCTCAGAGTGTTCTAATGCTAACTTAGATTCTACTCTTACAGAGGACGAGATTACCAAGTCGACGGTTATAAAGTCGCCCACCAAAGGACGCAATCGTAATGGTTCCACCACGGAGATGGCAGTGGATCAGCTGCAAGCCAGCGAGAAGCTTATTGCAGGTAAGCTGTCAATTCCGGCATCATTTTACTTTTTAATTAACTAAAATCCTCTTAGAACTTAATGAAACCTGGGAGGAGAAACTCAAGCGCACAGAGGAAATACGTTTGCAGCGCGAAGCAGTCTTTGCCGAAATGGGAGTGGCCGTTAAGGAGGATGGCATCACAGTTGGAGTTTTCTCACCCAAGAAGACCCCGCATCTGGTGAATCTCAACGAAGATCCCAATTTGTCAGAGTGTCTGCTCTATTACATAAAGGATGGTTTAACGCGTCTTGGCACACATGAGGCTAATGTGCCACAGGACATTCAGCTGTCTGGTTCGCACATCTTAAAGGAACATTGCACTTTTGAGAATCGAAATAGCACCGTCACTTTGTTGCCTCACAAGGATGCCATAATTTTCATCAATGGACGCAAGTTGGTCGAGCCAGAGGTGCTCAAGACTGGCTCTCGTGTCATTTTGGGCAAGAATCATGTGTTCCGCTTCACCAATCCGGAACAGGCTCGCGAGCTGCGCGAAAAAATTACTGAAAACGAGGCCGAGAACGAGGTAGAGAAGGCAGATACACAGCAAGTGGATTGGAACTTTGCGCAGTGTGAACTCTTGGAGAAACAGGGCATTGATCTTAAGGCTGAGATGAAGAAACGTCTCGACAATCTTGAGGAGCAATATAAGCGAGAGAAACTTCAAGCCGATCAGCAGTTCGAGGAGCAACGCAAGTCTTACGAGGCTCGCATTGATGCTCTACAAAAGCAGGTGGAAGAACAATCCATGACCATGTCCATGTACAGCAGCTACTCACCCGAGGATTTCCATCAGGAGGAGGACGTTTACAGTGAGTATCTCTTGGCCACAAAAACACTCACTCATTGTGCTAAGTATATATCCATTACCATAGCTAATCCGATGTACGAGTCGTGCTGGACAGCACGAGAAGCTGGGTTGGCAGCTTGGGCTTTCCGCAAGTGGCGCTATCATCAGTTTACTTCACTGCGTGACGATCTTTGGGGCAATGCCATATTCCTTAAGGAGGCAAATGCCATTTCCGTGGAGCTCAAGAAGAAGGTAGGAGGGGAGTCTGTTTGTTGAGTATACCTAAGACACAGATTTTTCCTCTGGCAGGTACAATTCCAATTTACCCTCTTGACCGACACTCTGTACTCACCGCTACCCCCGGAGCTGGCCTCAAGCGTGGCGCCTCTGCAGCAAGATGACGAGTATGGAGCACCACCAGTTTCCAAGACTCTGGTCGCTGTAGAGGTTACTGACACAAAGAATGGAGCTACACATTATTGGTCACTAGAGAAGCTACGGTATGAATTTAAGCTGGGTTTTGTAGCCTCTTCACATTCATTATTCTCTGCACCTTTGTTTAAAGTTTATTCGATTTTGGTATTATTGTTTTATCGTTTATCGTTTCTGGTACGTGCATGGTGGTTGTAATTCTTGAATTCTTGTTATCATACATAATTCTAGTACTTGAAACTATAGAATTGCTTAATTTTGACATTTAAGAGCCGCTCCAAGAAAATTTAACGCTAGTGGCTACTTGCAAAATTCACCGCCACCATTTACTTATCGTCTTAAGTCTCATTGCCATACAAAAGCACACTAGCTGGTTAGGCTTTAACAGATGCTGATTTTTTACTTCTTTGGTTCTCTTACAACCCAAAAACCAAATAACAAATCAATCCAATGCCCCTTGTCCATAAATCCCAATCCTCATAAGCTATCGCCTCGAGTTGATGCGACAAGTGTACAATGTCGAGAGCCCGCCATCATCGATGCTATTTGATACGTCCAGCATTGAGGCAAGCGGCAATGGACTAACTCTGACCGAGATGCCACCACCACATACCCTTTCCATGCAGTACACACAGACTCAGCCCCAATCTCAGACGATGTTGGAGCAGCCAGAGCTGAATGTGAGGGACCGTCAGGCATCCCCATCGCGTTTGACATTGGCGAATCTGATACCTTCTAGGTTTGCTTTCCATTTGAGGTTTCATTTGTATGTATTCGTAGATGCTTTTGTCATATTTGCATGCATGCGTAGCTTTTCATTATTTAATTATTTTCTTTATTATATCTACCCCATGAGTAGTTAATCCTCCTGAGGCTTCTTAACGTCAATTTTAATTAGTTGACTTATCATATGTTGATTCACTCTAAGCTCTCTACTATGCTTTCTGCTCCTCTGTGCACTATTGCTCACTGTTAATTGTGCTTTAAATTGAAGTGTCCTTGAGCACTGTGTGACCCCAATTCATGTTATTATTGCAGACAACGATTAGAGCTAATGCGTGAAATGTATCACAATGAAGCGGAGCTAAGTCCAACCTCACCAGATTACAATGTGGAGAGTCTAACTGGTGGCGATCCATTCTATGATCGCTTCCCCTGGTTCCGCATGGTCGGTCGTTCGTTTATTTACCTGAGCAACTTGCTCTATCCCGTTCCATTGGTCCACAAGGTGGCTATTGTTAACGAACGCGGCGATGTGCGCGGATATCTTCGTATTGCTGTACAACCAGTTTTGGATGAGGAATCGATTGAATTCAACAATGGCGTCAAACAGTCAGCTCGTTTAGTATTCAATGAGGACGATGCCAAGCCCAAATATCGTGCTCTCAATGAGAAGGATGATGTGCAGCGTTATATTGACAATGGAGGAATCGACAGCAAGCTTGAGGGTAAGTGTTCAATGCTTTAACTTTATATGATCGTTACCCATAGAGATTATAGAATATGAAAACATCAACTACAGAGTCAGTACTTCATATGTTTGTAGCGAGATCAAGTATATTATAAAATTTATAGTGAAAATAACTGAATAATTAACGTTATTTTAGGGACGCATCAATAAATACTGATTAAATATGGAAAATGTATTTGAAAGAGTTAAAAACATAGAATATATTGAAGTAACATTATTAGTAAGTTATAAAGGGCTAATAATTTAATTGTAAAAATCCACGATTATGTTAACATTTTTGACGACTAGGCTTTCTTTTTTACTTTGTTTTCACAATATTCCCTTATCCTCTGCAGAACTTGAAGATGCCGACTCTGGTCGCGGTATTGATTCTAACTCAGCCTCCGAGTGTCATGAAAATGCCGAAGAGCCGGGTGAGCACTTACAGGTGGGCAAGGAGTTCACTTTCCGAGTTACCGTGCTGCAGGCAACGGGCATTGGCGCGGAATATGCAGACATTTTCTGTCAGTTCAAGTAAGTAAACAACATATGGTGTTTGAAATTTCCTCAATATATTTAAGTGGTGTTACTTGATTTAGCTTTTTGCATCGCCATGAGGAAGCTTTCTCGACGGAGCCGGTAAAGAACTCGGCATCTGGAGCTCCACTGGGTTTCTACCATGTGCAGAATGTATGTGCATTTCATTTGTCCGTTTTAAAAAGAAGTTTATTAATAGACTTGTCCTTTTACAGATTACTGTGCCCGTGACAAAGTCATTCATTGAGTACTTGAAGACACAGCCAATCATGTTTAAAATCTTTGGACATTATCAGACTCATCCACTGCATAAGGATGCCAAGCAGGAGTTCGTTTCTCGTCCACCACCAAGACGCATGCTGCCACCAAGCATACCAATAAGTCAGCCAGTGCGCAGTCCCAAATTCGGACCGCTGCCCTGTCCGCCATCTTCGACAGTCTTGGCGAAGCATGATGTGCTGGTGTGGTTCGAGATCTGTGAGCTAGCACCAAACGGAGAATATGTGCCATCGGTAAGTTTTTTTTTACTACTGCGAAAACTGCAAGCTTTAATTAAAAATGCAATCTCTAGGTGGTCGAGCACAGCGATGATCTTCCCTGTCGTGGACTCTTCCTGTTGCATCAAGGCATTCAGCGTCGCATTCGCATCACAATTGTGCATGAGCCCACACCCGAGGTGAAGTGGAAGGACATTAACGAGTTGGTCGTTGGTCGTATTCGCAATACACCCGAGTCCTCGGATGAGCAGGACGAAGATGCTTGTGTGCTGTCGCTAGGCCTCTTCCCCGGCGAGGTCTTGGATGTGCCTGGCGATGATCGCTCATTCTATCGCTTCGAGGCTGCTTGGGATTCTAGTCTGCACAACTCAGCGCTTCTCAATCGGGTCTCGCAAGGCGGTGAAACCATCTACATTACACTCAGCGCCTATTTGGAGGTACAATCTGATAAACTGCTTAAAGTACATTAATTCATTGCCTTACTGTTGACAGCTGGAGAACTGTGCGCGACCTGCCATCATCACCAAGGATCTGAGCATGGTTATCTATGGACGTGATGCACGCACTGGACCGCGCTCATTGAAACATCTGTTTTCGGGACAATATCGCAATCCGGAAGCCAATCGCCTGTCAGGCGTCTATGAGTTGTCGCTGCGCAGAGCATCCGAAGCAGGTAGTCCAGGTAGCAATTCTCATTGTAGTTGTACTCGGTCTTTTCGCACTCATTCAAGTGCTGAATCGTCTACTGATCCCGCTTGCCTTCTTGTTGCATCTCCCACACTCCATCTCTAGGTGTACAACGTCGTCAGCGTCGTGTGCTTGACACCAGCTCCACATATGTGCGGGGTGAAGAGAATCTACATGGCTGGCGGCCACGAGGCGACTCTCTGATCTTCGATCATCAGTGGGAGCTGGAGAAGTTGACACGTCTGGAAGAAGTGGGTCGTATGCGTCATTTGCTGTTGCTGCGCGAACGTCTGGGCATGGACACCAATCCCAATCCGACCACTAAAACTGAAAAGGATGTGTGCAATCTGGCGGCACGTGCTGCTACCTCGCCAGTGCACATGGTCATACCACAGTCGCCGCAGACTCCCGTCAAGGATCCACAGCACATTATGCCCGAGCGCGAGTACAATCAACGTGAGCAGGAACTTATGCTCAAGTGCTTGAAACTGGTGCAAGGTAAGTTCTCTCGAACACACCTCAGTTATCACTTAACTAACAAATTTATATTACAGGCCGTTACAACAGGGTTGACCCGAATGAACCACAATCCCAGACAGATGTCTCTCCTAGTGATGAGGGCTGTGCTGACATGACCGTTAGCTGTATCTCTAGCAACTCCATGGAGTATGTACCTGTTATTTTCATATAACGCATGCCTTATCCATTTCCATCTTGGCTTTATTGATTTATTTAATACACACAATTGGCGCACAACCCAGACAGATACACGCTTCCACAAGTGAAGGCAAAACTAGATGAGTTTATTATGAAGCAAACAACAGTTTTGTTCAACCCTTTATATGGGCGATAAGGATATTACCTTAGTACTAACAATAAATGTATTTAGCATGTAAAAGAAGGCAGTGAAAATATTTAGAATTGTCCGATTATCTTAACATCTGAAACTTGGAAACGGCATTAGTTTGTTTTAATATAGAGCTTATTTGAATAATACTTCAGACAATGCTAAATTTAGCTTCGATGGCCGAAACAGCCATTTCACCGTCAAGCATACTCATCGCACTTGTTAATTTGATGAAGAATGTAATCTAGAGTTTATTGCAAAATTCATGAAAACAACTATGAGAAAACAAGACATAGGTCTCAATTTCGTTGACACATTTATTTATTTCTGCGAATAATGTGACTGCAAAGTAAGAAATTCTGTCCTAGCAGAGCTCTCTTTGCAGTTTATAGTTGGTTACTGGGCAAACTATTGAATACATATACATCAATATAAGTACCATAGTTGAAATTTTTCCAAGTGTTCTTACTGGAACACACGATGTGTTTGCACCTCCTGTTGTTGGACATTGGTGGGGCAATCACTACGTAGAATGCATTTTAGTAGACTCTCACTGAAGACATAGCCGGAACGACATACGCAAGGTACACCACAGTGAGGTAAACATTTAAGGGATTTGTAAGCGCAGGTTTCGGGGCAAACTCCCCCACAATTCACAGCTGTGGCATTGCGGCCGCAGAAGCCGGGAAATGGATTCCATATAAAGTTCTTGCGGTCCGGCTCTGGGTTGGTGTAATGATGCAGAGTCTCGTAGACCTCATCGGCTAATGTGCTGTAGTTTAGCCACCAGCACAGCAACAACAACAACGGCAACTGTTGCAACAAGCGAAACATTCCGCGTTCTAATTACAACTGAATTAAGCTCGCATTCTGAGCTGACTGCTCGATGAACAGAAGCGATATTGCTGTTGCTGTTGTTGGAGAGAGCACGAACTCATAAGCTAACTCATTTGCGCAAAACTAATACTCAATCATGACTTCTGCTCAAAATGAGCGACTCAAAAAACAATTTCGAAAATTATGTTTTCCTTTGTTTTTTTACACAATTAGAAACCACAAATTTGTAATTCGACACAGGTAATTTTCTTTTTTTAATATTATTCCTAAAAGTCTACCCAGCACCCAGAGAAAGCGGTTTCTAACTGTATCTTACTGTAATCCACAGATTATGCTCTCCAGATCGCGCCGATGCGCCAAATGGTTGGGAAGCTCCTGCGCCGGCAACTCAGCCGGCGCTGCCTTTGCGCTTATACGTTCCAGAACTGGAGGAGATTCGTGTTAGCCCAGTCGTAGCACGCAAGGGTCTATTGAATGTTCTGGAGCATGGGGGTTCCGGCTGGAAGAAGCGCTGGGTGGTAAGCATACTTGTGGATTATATTGATATATCATCTTTGATTAATTTTCTTAAATCACAATAGATTGTCCGTCGTCCTTATGTATTTATCTATCGCTCTGAAAAGGATCCCGTTGAGCGGGCCGTCTTAAATCTAGCCACAGCTCATGTGGAGTGCAGCGAGGATCAGGCGGCAATGGTTAAGATACCCAACACATTCAGGTGAGTTCTTGACTGACAGTTAAGAATTTTGGCGGCTAACTCTTTGCATTTGTATAGTGTGGTTACCAAGCATCGAGGCTACCTGCTGCAAACACTCGGGGACAAAGAGGTTCACGACTGGCTCTATGCCATTAATCCATTGTTGGCCGGGCAAATCAAGTAAGCACAAATTAGTGAATCCCTTAAAATATTTTTTTAATTCATTGAAATTATTTTCTCTAACAGATCGCGGCTGGCGCGTCGCACTTTAGAGCCGGCTTCGCAGACAGCTTCACAGATTCAGGCCAGCAGCGTGGTGAATCAAAACGCAGCGAATAAATGAGATACAATTACGATGGAATCCGTTTTGGTTTACTGAAACGCAGGCTATGGCTGGCTGCAGCGACTGGGCATGACCAGGCGACTGATTCGCCGGCAGACAAATGATATGTAGCAGCAGGATTCCATCGTTCAACGATGTATTGTGAAAAGTGAATGAACATAAACAAAAAAAAAAAAACAGAACAAACAGTCAAAACAAAACAAACAAATCCAAAAAAATGCAAAGCGTACGTAATAATTAAGTAGAACAACATGATTATTGACCATTGTAATTTGATTGTAATTATTTTTGTAGTCTTCAATTTGCCAGACAGGCGAAAAGTAGGCAATGGAAAGAACGCCAAACGGCAACCGAATAACAATGCCACAAAATTTGTAGCATATTTTCAGGCGCAGTATGTAAACTGTCTACGTTTTAGTACCATTTTTATGTTACAGACAGATCATATGTTTTGTAAATAGCTTACGTTTCCGAATTGTATAAATATTATCATTAGTTACTTAATTATTTGCCCAACACATTATTTATTTTCCAAGTGATATTATGTTGAATACCAATTAAATTCATAATTACTCTGTTAGTCTCACGATAAATACTTAAAAGACAAGGACAACAAAGAAACACACACATACATACATATATGAATTTTAAAGGAGCAACTTAAGCAAACATATATACTTCATATTATATATAAAGAAATATATATATATTTACATAAATATATATAAACAATATTGTATAAAACATATATATTTGCTGTTTATACACAAATTTTCAACAATCTACAATGTATGTTTAATTAGTTACACAAAGGAAAAATAACAAAACGCAGACAAGCAAATATATGAAATTGCAATTACAGACATATATAAGGACATCTATTTATATAGTAATATATATGTGTGTTAGCGAAGACCGTTCAGTATATAGGATGTAGTGAGAAGAGAGATGACAAAGGTGAGGTTTAAAGTAAGCGTAAGCTCAGCAAAATTGCGAAAAACCGATTATGATTACGATTAATTTGATAAAGAAAACAAAAAACTTTAGAAATACTTAATACTCTATATGTATGCAAACAACAAGATTGCCACGAAAAGAGTTATAAACAATGTAAATGGCACTGCAATATATACAACAAACAAAAATGAAGCAGAAACAATTGAAGAAAAGAAAAAGAAAAAATTATGAAAAATCGTTTAAATGATGCATGTAGTAAAGTCAATCGAAAATTGGCTGCTTTGAAGCTTTTCAGTTTAATTTACCCCTTCCCTTTCCATTATTGATGTATCTAACTGTTGTTATGCTTTTCTCGATTACGATTAATATTTCGTATTCAAAAGAACCACCTGCAAAATGCTTAAAGCGATCAAAAATAATTAAATGTAGTTTTGATAATAATTGTAATCGAAAATGCAAGGCCACCTGTAAATTTCTAAGAAACTTCAAAAATGCAATGCGCTTAAAATGCAATATATATTCGCAATACTATTATCAGATCCCAAATCTACTAACATACTTACTAAAAACAAAATCCATAATTGAAATTAACGTACAACATTTATTTGCATTTGCTTCGAACATGGCACGAGCTTAAGCCGGGAGGGACGGCGGGCAAAGTATGTAAAATATACGTATGTATATTGCTGAGGGGCCAGAACATTGGGATGACTTGTCCCCAGTGATAAGTGATATCCCAGATTGTTGGATGAGCTCGCTTTCGTTTGTTTCCATTGAAAAGGAAACAGTTAAAGGTACGTTAAGCGGGCTGGATGGGTCAAGTTTAAGTTTGTAGCGAAATGTAAACATTTGTTAAACTATTATTAATAATTATTTCGAATTGTAACATATTAGAGAATTGAAATTACAATAATCATACATTTACTTACCACACTATTCGCTGATTAATGTAATACCTTACATGATATGCACATCCAGTAAATGCGATTGCGGAAAAGCAGCAGAAAGAAAGCTAAATTTATTAGCAAATCGAGCAGACACTTCACTTATACTGCAAATTCGAGTACAATACTTACTCGAAAAATATATTTGAAATTCAATATGAAACTATATATATATATAAAATATAAATATATATAAATGAATAAATATATATATATATATATATATATATATATTTAACTCGGGTACGTAAACGGAAAACAAATACAACAAAAATCAAAGAAAATTAAACACGGAACAAAGTAATGTAGCAAAGGAATAACGTTTATGGATTCGGTTTATCAATATGGAGATGTACACCCAATGAATGCGGCAAACAATATGAATTCTATGCTATCTGTATGTATAACCCAAACAAAAATGATATATGCCAGAGCGTATCAATATTAAAGAATTATAAATTAAAACGGCTTTAAATAAAAACTGTAACTTGATGGTTTTTCAATGGTCTTTGTGGAGAGGGATGCAGGTAAGCAGGTTTCTCAAGTCATAGAGTTGCAATTGATATCATATTGCACATATTTAAAGTTCGATCATAGATAATATACAGTAGAATCCGGTTATAACGACTCCGCTTATAGTGTCCGACCGGTTATTACGACGAAAACTCGATGGCTTGGTTGGTCCCCATACAAACTTATATGAAAGGGCCTCCGCATAGAACGTCTCCGCTTTTAGCGACTAACCGCTTATACCAACGAAATTTTTCAGAATTTAACCGGATATATGCGACGAACAAAAAAAAATCAGCGAAATAATGCCAAAAAATTTAAGCATCAAACGACGCTGTTAGAAATGTATGTATTTAATAGTGATTGGCACTCTTGTTGGGTGCGTAGGAGCGACAGGAAGGTTCTTACATTCTCACTACTCTCTGTTAGTTTTAGCTGACGCCTTAGCTTATGCTAATGAACATGCAGGTAAACGATTTATTATGGAAAAACGATGATATTAAATGAAATTTATACATTTTTTTTGTTTTGTTTAAAAATTAATTTGTTTTATCTTAAAACCCTATTACGAACATGGCAACCATAAAAAAAAACTTAATTTTGCTCCTTTCGGTTAGTGCGTCTTCCGGGTATAACGACGTAAAATCGTTGGCCCCTTGAAAGTCACTATAACCGGAAACTACTGTATTTAATGTGTCACAGAAAATTGAATTTGTGGATGAATGACAGTACATATAAATAATATGTTCATTTAAATTGCTATCATGATTTTAGATTATTTGAATTTTATTTTCGTTAATAGTTTTTTTTTTTTTTTAATTAGAGCTATAGCTAACTGACGTCAGAACTCGAAAATAAATATAAAAATCAATAGGTAAATTCCTCTTTATGAAATGGTTTACCACGATAAAATAAAAGTTTTTTTTTCGGGAACAAATTGGTGTAAAGACAAAAAATGTTCGTTTGCAATTGGTTTTTGCCTTGGGTTAAAACTACTCAATTTAGAATCTTTGATATTCTTTTTGTTATGGGATATATTTTTCTATATTCTTTTGCCTCAGATTTGCAAAAACATTTTTTGAAAAAAAATTTAAAATATGGAACATTAAAAAAATTTCTTAAAGATAAATTTTTGCACAGCATGCTAAAACTAGACGGTTGGAATTGTCTCAGGTATCTCAAAAATGTACGTTAGGAAGTTTTTTTTTCATATATCTTAAAAATGAAAATTGTCCAAAATCCAACGTAATGAAGAGTAATAGATAATGTCAATTATTAGAAAAAAAACCCAGTTTTTATTTTTTTAAATTTGTATTATAAAGCATGTGAATGTTCGCAAATAGTTTTAACAATTGCGATGAATACGAATTGAGTCTTTCAAACCAATCTGTGAAATTGTGACCTACATACACCGCGTATGCGTTATATGCTAACTGCAAGCGATTGGTTGCGGAAGATAGCCAAAACAACTACTAGAAGCAACTCTCAAACGAAGCGAAGGCACTTGCAGCTTAGCAATAGCAATGGAGGAAGCAATTGCTGCAAACAAATATTATGTGGAATTTTGTTAGTGAGAGGCGGGACAAATTCACTTAACGCTCACAGAACCTCGCCAACTGTTTTGTGCTGTTGTAATTAGGGAACTTGTCATTGCCGTTTGGTATTTGGTATTTGGCATTTCCAGCTACTACTTACCTGTGACTGACCATCATCGCATACACCTTTTTATGGCCTTTTGTTGGCTTGCCACAAAATGAATAATTCAAAAGTCGACAGTCAGAAGTCGCCAGTAAAATCCGTTTTTGCCTCTTAGTCGATGTCTCAGTCGGTGCTCAGTTTTCGTCTCGCTGTTCAGTTGCAGTGGCTTTATGCCCTGCAATAGAGTAATCGGACTTAGTCAAGAAAAGTGCGACGCTACTTGGTTTATTTTAAATGTATGGACGTTTGGTTCACTTTGATCAATTTTGCAATTGAAAGCATTTATGTATGCCTGTAACAGAGGCTAGTCGCTACACAATTAGCTATAATTAACATTAGAAGGTCGATAGGTACGAATCTATCGATTACAAACAGTCAAAATCAGTAGCACCAGCAGCAACTACATACATATGTATAACCTATGTATATGGAACTAAACTAAATCGTATTGTATATTGTCTTTATATCTCATATAATTTAAAAGTCTGAGGCTATCTATACAACCAATCTTACGTAATCAACAACTTCTTTTTTAACCAACAACTTCAGTTTATTTAAAGGATTACCACTCATATGAAATATAAAGAGTATTGAAGGTTCGGCAACAAAGTGCATTAATGTTGTTGTTGTTGCATTGCCATTGGCTCTGATTGAGGTCAGTGAAATCAAATCTCTTGGACGTTCACAACTTGTTAGCACTTTTAAGAACGGCCTGTGGAGTGGGTTTAGGTGGCTAGTTGTTGTAAACGCCGGTTTTTTATTGTTATTTGTTGTTGTCTGCTGATGTGCAGCAACGTGTGCGAATACTTGAGTTCGACTTGGTTGGTTGCTCCCTTGGCTCAAGCGGCTCAAGACTTTCAATGACCAAATGCAGCAGTGGCAAATGTATTTTGGCTTCTTTTGCAGCGACGATAGCCAAAAGCCAACACACAATCAGTACGATGAACACGGTCAGTTTCCGCCTCATCTAAAAATAGCAACAATTAAATGCAAATCGAAGGCGGGCCAAAAGGTTCAATTAACTTGGCAAACAACAAAACGCATGACAGCCTGCGAGAGCAGCATTGACATTGTCAATGTCTATTGATTGCCAAGTGTTGCTTGCAACGTGTTGCTGAGGTATCTTCTAAAGACAGCGGATGCTATAAAAGCAAGTAGCCAGCATTGCCGAAAGCCAGAAGAAAAACGTGTGAAGAGGACGTGAAGTTGTCGCGTCAGTTTTGCCACACGGCTTTGTTCAGTTTTTTGCGTTGAAGGGACTTAAGAGTTTTCTTATTGAAAGGCAATCATGTTCGACTCGAAGATTAAGGTGCCCAAGTATGACTCGGATGCATTTGACAATGTCGAGTACGAGCTGCAGATGACCTACACCCTGGAGACGGATCGTCGCATCATGAGCTTTTACGATGCCATGTGGGGCATTGAGGTAACTGGCGGCAGCGATCAGTTCGAGCCGTTGACCATTGTTAATGTCTCGCCCACTGGCCTGGCCAAGCGTGGTGGCATGCGTATCGGTGATGAGATCACCCAGATCAATGATGTGCCCGCTTTGGAGATGACCTTCAATGAGGCGTTGCAACTCTTTCGCAGAAGCTCTCGCTATGTGCGTGTATTTGTGCGCGGGTAAGTTGACAGGCAGTTTTGGTCATCGAAGAGTTCTAGCTCAGATATAATTTGTCTTTGCAGTGATGACGATGCGCCAGCTGAGGAGGATTGGACCTGTGACTGTTGGTTCAAGCCCAGGAAGCCTTGGAAGCGTGACTTTACGCCTATTCAGTGGACATTCCCGTGGAACGATCGTCGTAAGCCAGTGTACAAGGAATCCAACTGCTTTATGGTGCCCAGCAAAATGGAGGAGAAGATTCGCGCAAGACGTGCGGCTACCTCAGCGGTGCACAAGAAGGAGGATGCGGCGCCACACACCCGTTCGTTGACCCCAACGCCTAGGCCCAAGAATCAGCCTGGACCCAATCTATTGGAGAGTGTGCTACGTCCACGGGGCCCACCACCAAGGGACTAAGATTAGATGAGAAACTCAACCAAAATCTGGACGAATCTACTGAGCAGCAGGCAGTGCTGAATCCGCTGCAGTGCATCACAATCTGTCGAGTGTCAAGTGCTGACTGGGAAGCAATTTTAATTTGCCAGACACAATTAAGTCGAAGTACCAAGTAGCATTCTAAAGATGGCATTCAAGCAATATGCCAAAGTTGTTGACATGAATAAATGGTACTGACTTCAAATAAGTTGGCATCGATTGAGCAAATTTTGATACATTTTTTATTTCGCTACTTTGACAATAGAAACGTATTAGAGCCAACAGAAAAAATTATCTAAAGTTCAATGGACTATCGTTAAAATATACCTCATTAATATACGGAAAAATCTCAAAATATATGAGGTATAATGGTATTCTACTATCTCTAACCCTAGAGATGTTAGTAACTTGTAACTGGTATAAATATATTCTGTCACATATAGTCGGAAGATTTATAGATCAGCATGAGCACACGTTAGCAAGTCTGTTCATTAATCAAGTTAGTTATTTAATGTGCACATTATCCTCCTTTCTTAGTCGGATTTTTATACCCGCTACCCATAGGGTGGAAAGGTATTATAACTTTGTGCCGACAGGAAATGTATGTAACAAGTAGGAGGAGGCATCTCCGACCCCATAAAGTATATATATTCTTGAGCAACGTCAACAGCTGAGACGATCCAGACATGTCCGTCTGTCCGTATGAACACCTAGATCTCAGAGACTATAAGATATAGATCTATAATTTTTTTTCGACAGAATTTCTTATGCTTGCACGCAGATCAAGTTTTTTTCAAATTTTTGCCACGCCCACTTCCGCCCCCGCAAATCAAAAAAATCGAATAACAAGCGTAATTTTAAAGCAAGAGTTGCGAGTTTTGGTATATACAATAAATATATAGTAGTTATGATTCCCGAAAATTTGGTTGCGATCAGATAAAAGTTGTCGAAGTTATTAAAGAAATACTTTTGTATGGGCAAAAACGCCTACTTACTAGGCGTCTTAGTTGTTTTGGCTAACAATCTGGTACATTGTGCCGTCTATGGTATATTTTGAATGCGGTACTTTATCGATAAACCAAATATACCGTATGGTATATTTTTAGTATTTTTGCAGTATAATCGGTATTTTTTTGAGAAAAATACCGCAAAATATATTTATTTTATTCAAAATGGGTAGCGGGTATCTCACAGTCGAGAACACTCGACAGTAGCTTTCTTACTTGTTTGTATTAATTGTTTCTCCAAATAATCATTAAATCATTAGGAGGTACAATTTAAAACAAGTAAGAAAATTACAGTCGAGTGAGCTCGACTGTGAGATACCCGCTACCCATTTTGAATAAAAGCAAAATATTACGGTATTATTTTCAAAATATGCCGAAAATACTACGAAAATATTGAAAACATACCAAATGGTATATTTGGTATATCGATATATTAATAACATCCACAATTTTGATCTGATTGAAAATTATAATAACATTCTACCCTATGGGTAGCGGGTATAAAAAACTGAAATAATATGTGCATACCCGCGTCCCATAGGATAGACGGGTATTATAACTTTATGCCTGCATGAAATGTATGTAGCAGATAGAAGGAGCATCTCTGACCCTATAAGGTATATATATTTTTGATGAACGTCAACAGCTGAGAGTATATATATACATATATATAGCTATATAGTATATGCGGTTTAATATTATATATTTTATTTGATCATATTGCAGACTGCATTGCAGCTTATCTGTTGTATCAATTACGATCAAGCTGTCCAAGTTCTTATATATCGTAGCAATGTTGATATAGAAGCAGAATCTGGCAGGATACGAACTACATACTAAGCTTACCTGGATCCTGTATTTCAGTATTTGCTGAAAACAAAACGAAACAAGTTTTAAATATATGCAATAAGCTAAAAATCACGTTTGGTGGGTAGTTGCAAAAAAGGTAGTAAATTTTTGCTGACAATTAACAAGCCATAAACACATGCTGCCAAGGACAGCGGAAGCTTTGTACCTTAGCTAAGAGGGCACAGCTTATATTTAAACACACAAATACACTCTAACATTGTTAGAAACTCTGACCGTAGCTGTAATCAGTGTTGTCGCCACAAAAAAAGCTAGAAAAATAAAAAAATTGGGCAATTAATTCTTATTATGTCTTAATTTATTTATTTATTTGAATTAACTATTAAGAAATGTGCCCAAAGTGTATTTATAAATGCAGCTGATTGCATTTGATTAAATGTTTACACCAAATATCGTAAGTATTATCATATCTAATATCAATTTTGTCGCTTACCATAAGAAATTTGTTGTATAATTGTATAAAAATGTTGATATTGATAAAGAAATATTATAACATTAACCTATTCCATATTGTCTTCAAGAATTGTCTGACTAAAACACAGATATAACCGGAAAAGGCTTCGTGGGCAGCACTGGCACCAACTGAAACGCGCAAATAACAGCGCGAAGTTGGGAGCGCAATTTGAAAAACAGTAAATAAGTCGCGACGGATGCGCGGGGAATGTGTCGCAGCCTGGACACGTAGCTGGCAGAGAGTCACGAAAAGGCTTTGCATACGAGCTAACGTGTGTGGTTGTTTTTGATGTTGTTGTTGCTGGTGTTGGTGCTCCCAGACTACTGCGAACTGTAGTATCCTGCGCTTCTGCATCAAGGATATATGAGCAGGCAATGACATGACTTGGCAGCAATTTCTATTTGTGCATGGTCTTAGCACCCCTTCATCGTCTCAGTCGCCCCTTCAAAAACGAAATGAATTGTGACAAATGGGTCAGACCAGCGACAGGTCGAGAGGCTGGCAAAGAATGAGGGATGCAGAGAGAGAGATAAACCAAGGGGGCGTGGCAGGACAGGTGCAATGCTGTAAATGGCGAAAAGGTGTGATATTGCTAGACCATGACCAGAGCGAACCGAGTGCTTCACCTGCAGCTGATGCAAATTTATGGGTTCGACTTAAGTTCTTCATTGAATATTGCAACGAGCTTACGATTTTTTGTTTTGTAATTTTATTTTGCATGCAGTGAAATACAACATAAAATACACGACAAAAAGGAATAGTTAAATGAACAGTATAACCAATGCTTGAATTCAATTTGCAGTTCATGTACACAATTGTGGCAAAAATATCTCAGGTGATGTTTGGAGAATTGTTGATTAAATGTTAAGTGATTTGTGTCAGCAAACACAGGTGTTGCACAGCAGCAGGGCTGAGCAGCTGTCCTGTAGTCCTTGCGTTGCCAACACAATCATAATTAGTGCCCTGGTCTGTGTGTGATGATGCATATGTTGCTCTTCCTGTTGTGGACACAACACACACACATGACCAGTGGCACTCAGGTGAGGGTTTGCTTTGTTCGTCGAGAGTGAAATATTGGCTTTTAAGCCGACAGCGGCCAGTTGCATTGCATCTAACATCCAGGCGCTTTAAGGACATGCCATGAATAATGCGAGCCAATTTCGGAGGCGTCTGTGTACAGTGTGCCGGCTGCAAGCGTCTAGTCCAAAAGGACTTCATTAGACTGTAAAAATAGAATTTGAATAGCTCGCAAAAGGCTGGAAAACTTAATTACAGCTTAGACCTCAATTAAAGAGTACTCGGGACGTCGTGCTAGAATGAGATTGCACAAGGGAACTGGCAAACATTTTGCACATGGCCAAAAACACGACAGCAATAACTACAACTTCAACTACAGCAACAACTACAACTACAACTACAACGCCAGAGACAGCAGCAGCAGCAGCGGGAACGATAGCTACAGCTGTAATAATGATGATGATGGTCATAAAGCACCTTGGCTAATTTGCACAAATTGTTTTCAGTTACAGCTGACGAGCGACAGGTGAGCGATACGGGCAACGAAGTGGAAAAAGGAAAAGCGAGAGGAAACGGGAGAGCGAATTAAATACTGAAAAATAAGATTAATAGAGCAGTCGAAATGAAAGAGATTAAATTTATAACAAAAGTATTTTAAATAAAGAAATTCAACGAACTGGGTCTTAATAGAAGACAGGAGAATCAATTTTTATTACATGGAAATATAAAAACAGGAGAAGCAAAAAGTTTAAAATCGTGGAAAATATAAATAATCGCAATGGGAAATAAGTCTGAGAGTTGCAGTCGAGAGAGCTTGACTGGAAGATTCGCTATATTCACATTCCCAATTATTTGCTTTAGAGTATCTAAAATGGTACAAAAAAATGTTTTATGCTAGATAAGATCACACAGAGAGTAAATAAACAAAATTAAGTAAATAAACAAAATTACAATCAAGTAAAATAAAATTTTTTGACTTGTTTATTCTATATAAAACTTTCATTTATTTATAAACCGATTACCTTATATGTTGAAATGTAAATAAATATTAGTTTATGCATATATTGTAAAGAAAAAATAATTAGATCTTGTACCAACTTTTTTATTTTTTGACATATGCGAGATTCTGCCAATTTTGTGGGACTTCAAATTGAAATAAGCCCTTCTTATTCATATATTTCAATTATTATTAAGTTTATTTCATAATACATTAAGACGTTCTTATTCGCACATTGCGATTAACATAAGATATTCTTAGTCGCGCAGTCAAAAAATTAGACATAATGCTATCATGTAATTGGCAATTTTTGTCAGACTTGCTGCTTTAACACTGGAAAGTTACGGCTTGATCCACATACGCAACGAAAAAAGAAATCGAACCGGCGACAACGTGTAGTTGGCGGCTGGTTAATGGCGATAAGGAGAGAATGGAGGGCAAGCTGCAGCTAGCAGCTAGCACCTAGCAGCTCCTGGCAGTCACCAACACATGACGCTAATGGAACCAACAAGCTGCCGGCCCGGCATGATTCAGGCACAAGCTATCCCCAAAATCCCCACGACCTAGCCCAGGCTGTCGCAATAAATTTGCAGCGCCAAAGTGATAATGAAAGTGTTTCCTTCCGTTTCGGTCGTACTCGGTGCCAAGGCACATGGGTAACACAATGAGACCTGGAGCAAAATGGATGGAGAGAGTGAGAGAGAGAGAGAGAGAAAGAACAACAGAAGAGAACATAGATAGCAATTTATCAGTGTTGTGGGAATGCTCTTACTTTACTGCCTGTTTGCCTTGGGAATAAAAATACCTAATTGAAAACCGAAATGGAATACTCAAATTGAGGACATCCTTAGGACAAAAACACAACAGCAATAAACGAGTAACTGAACGCTTACCTCGCTTAACGGTCGCTTCGCTTTGCGAATGCCTTTTTCTTGAATTCCACGGTGGATTGGGTTCCAAAATTCATTTGACTGCAGTTATTATTTTGGCACTTACTATCAAATTAAAAACGAAATAAATAGAAAACAGAAAAGATTTGCCTCACTTTAACACCTTTAAGATGAACCCAATTAGCAACTAATCGACAAAACGTTATGCGAAGCAGCGGAAATTTATTTACTGTTTACCTTTTATACATTTTTGTTGTGTTAAATGGAAACTATTACTCTATTTTGGTACAACAATAGAGCGAATCGATTGCAATTCATCTGCTCAAGATTATTAAGTTTTTCTCTCTTTATACCTGCACCTTTCCCAAGCGGATTTCAATAAGTTCTCAGAGCGAAGCTCTTTAGTATCGCGTTATACTATTTTGTTGCACTAGAATGCTGCACTTACTTCACAACATATTCACAATGCCCCACATTTTCAAAGATTGAAAACGAAACTAGTAACGGGCAACGCGGCGTATACGCAACGCAGAATACTGAATGCTTCGCCATTCAGCAAAGCGCCAGCTGGCCACCCAAACAGCCAGAAGCCGTCAGCCATCTGCAATGAACTCACCCCCGCTGCAGCCCTCGAATGCTTCGCATCGTCACGTTGCGTCGCCTTTGCCAATGGTGCTATGCTTGGCTTGTTTATTGTTTTCCGCTCAGCGAGAAATTCAATTTCGGAAGCAAACAAACACACGGCAAACAAATGAATGAAACGCAGCAAATGCGCCAATTGCATTCCATGTAAATCTTGCAGAGTGTTCCAACGATTTATGCCACCGGAGAGACAGAGAGAGAGAGAGAGAGAGAGAGAGAGAGAGAGAGAGAGAGAGAGAGAGAGAGAGAGAGAGAGAGAGAGAGAGTGAGAGAGATCTGCCATGCTTCCACAACGCTTAATTGTCCGCTTAAACTAAACGCTGGGCTGTTCAAAACCGTTGCAAACAATTAAAGTTGCCAACCCCACTCTCTCTCTTTCTCTCTCCCTCTCTTATCAAGTGGAAGTAAACATAAAAAAAGTCGCTACAAAAATACGAAATTTGCCAAGTTTTTCGAGCTAGTTGCAAGTAAAAAGTTGCGCCGGACTGACCCAAGAGGGACTGCTGATAACTAAAAGAAGGAGTAATGGTGGGCATTACATGGGCTGTAGATTTTTCCTGGTCGCCAGTTTCAAGTATTCACCATTTGCTCTCTTTTTGTCCCGCTTCCTCTCTATCAGTTCCTTTCTGCATCTTTATTTTATTTGTTTTCTTTTTTGTGCGCGCGAGTTCGTCTTTTTTTCGTTGCTTTGTTTTGCGTGACATTTTTCAGCTACCCCCAGAAAGTGGCACGGAGGAGCTCAGAGGGCAGGCGTTGCAAACAGCGTGGCACGGTGCACAACTATGACAAAAGATTGTAGTGCCAAAAGTTTGGCGCAACGTTAATTAATTTTGCATGAGCTGAAAGCTTGAACTCCACAGAGTACTGGGGACAAGTGGTTTTCCTTCCAAGAAAATAAAACAATAAGAAACTCGTTTGGAAGGCGGTATTTGTTTGGTTCTTATTAAATGAGAGTGTGGAGACAATGTATACTGAATACTCTCAGTACAGATAAGTGTGTTGTTTAATATACATATAATATTACGTTTATAAATGTGTCACTTATGTAACTAGCACAATGGATAATAAAGTAATTTATTATTAAATTAAATATTTACAAACATTTTTAGTTAGTCTCTTTAAATATACTTTAGAATTTAAAATTGTAGTCTTTTTAGATTAGAATAGTCAATATGTGAAATTGTTAATATATAATTAGATTAAGCTGCCACACCGGAGCATTTTGGTATTTTAAGCAACCTTAATAAATTGAATAAATAGTTAATGAAAATAAAAAAGAAAAAGGAAGTATATCCACAGCTCTTTATTTTTATAAAATATGTCAGAGATTACTAAAAATTTGTGAACCACAACCATTTATAAAAATCCATCATCAATTAATAATTGTATTTATTTTATTTCAACTTATTATGACACAAATTTTTATTATTATTTGTTAAGTTGGGAATAGAATTGTAGTCTTTAAGATTATGAATATTAATAATTAATAATGAAGATCAATATATAATATATAAAAGACTTCACAGTATATTATTTTATTTTAATATTTTAGAGCAGAATATGAAATAGTAACCAACAGTTTATTTTTATAAATTTATAATGCTGAATATATATTGTTCATTCATCTCTTCGTATTGATAAAGAAAGTCGATAATCACTCACAATTTGTGTGTTTCAAAAATGTATAAAAATCATTTAAAAATACAAATTTAGAAACAAATTACACAACCGTTTTCTAACAAACCTTTAATAGGTCAACAAAAGACTGTTATGATGCTAGATAAAGCTCATTGGGATGCATAAAATAACAAGGGAATGTTTTGGTAAAACACGTGGCAGAAATTTACACGCTTTACAGCATTTAGCAGGTTCAGCAACTTTAGCCTCTGCGTGTAGTTAACCAATGTTTGACTGTTCTAAGCGACGCGTCGCGTCACCTCGATACTCTTCTGACTCTGGTGTATCTAGAGTCCCAAAACTCCTAAACAGTTGATTTTTAATTCGCTGGCATGCTGACCGTCTGACCTCCTGGTTGAACAGCATGTTGAGCTGTGGGACGATAATAGCGGTCATTAGGAATGTGTTGGTAATTAAGAGCAACATCTGTTTTAGCATCCCCTCCGCTTTGGGTCCTTATGCTAATGAGCCAAGTGAATTGGTTGGATACTTTGTTCGCTTGTTTTCCAGGGGATTCGAGAGGGATCGAGTGTAATAAAAGTGCCGTCTCTGACTTTGCCACTTTATGACATGTTTATGCCACCGATTTTACGAATATTCTATGTGCTCTATGCGCAATTTGGACACAACAGCAGGACACTTGGTCCATGTTCAATTGTCGAGAATGTCGTCTCACGCGGCTTTTATTGATTGATGCAGCTGCTGTAGACAAACAGAAACAGAAACAGCAACAAAAAAAACTTGACTGCAAACAACTTTATTTAAAGCGGCATTCATGAAATATTCATGTCGCATGTTGAGGAGCTGAACAGGAACAAGAGCGAGAACAAGAACACGAATAACATCAACAGTAAGAACCGCTGCCTGACAGGACAATGGCCAAGGAGATGCAGGCACTAAAGTCTGTTGACCAAAAATGGTTGAAGCTTTTGATGCTATGCAGAATTGATGAAAATGCAATAGATCTTAGACATGCGCAAGTCCATTAAATGTATTTTCGTTGCTCTTTTGTCAGCCTTGAATGGGTTTATTATATTTGCCATACGAAACTATGTGAAGTGTGTGTGTGTGAGTGGAGCCCGACACATCGACCCTCATTCCAGTGAATTTATTGTTTACGAAATTGAGTTTTTATGCAAAACTTTTGCAAAGTCACTCACTTATAACCTGATAAAATATTAACATAAAGTTCAGAATAGTTATGGGGATATTTGTACTAAGAAAATTCGTACAACGTACAAGAGTCAGGTGAGAAAATAGCATCTGTAATTGTAAGCTCTTTTTAAAAATGTCAATTTAGTAGTTTTTAGAATACTGAAATATCTTTACATAACAGACTTTAAACTACCAAACTTTAATAATACACATGAGTAATACTCAGGTAAAAATGTCGACGTCGACACTGAAATAGACATAAAATGAAACAATTTCAAAAATAAACAAGTAAGAAAGCTACAGTCGAGTGTACTCGACTGTGAGATACCCGCTACCCATTTTGAATAAATGCAATATATTTTGCGGTATATTTCTCAAAATATACCAAATATACTACAAAATACTAAAAAAATATACCAAATGGTATATGTGGTATATCGATATAGTACCGCATTCAAAATATACCATAGACGGCACAATATACCAGATTGTCAGACAAAGTAACTAAGACCCCCAGTAAGTAGGCGTTTTTGCCCATACAAAAGAATTTCTTTAATAACTTCGACAATTTTTATCTGATCGCAACCAAATGTTCAGGAATCATAACTACTATAGTAATTATTGTATATACCAAAATTCGTAACTCTAGCTTTAAAATTACGCTTGTTATTCGATTTTTTGATTTGCGGGGCGGAAGTGGGCGTGGCAAAATTTGAAACAAACTTGATCTGCGTGCAAACATAACAAATGCTGTCGAAAAAAAATTATAGCTCTATCTCTTATAGTCTCTGAGATCCAGTGTTTCATACGGACGGACGGACAGACACACAGACACAAAGACACACAGACGGACAGACGGACATGGCTATATCGTTTCGGCTGTTGACGCTGATCAAGAATATATATACTTTATAGGGTCGGAGATGCCTCCTTCAACCTGTTACATACATTTCCTGCCGGCACAAAGTTATAATACCCTTCTACCCTATGGGTAGCGGGTATAATAAATGTTATTATTATATCAGTAGTTTAACACTAAATTTTAGAGCCATGAAATATTTTACATTGTTATTCGTACAAATTAGTTTATTTTTACTATTATCTTAAAACAAAGAAATTATTTCAATATTATTCTTACCTCAAATTGAAGTGCTAATCAAAAGCTATAAGATTCACCTTTATTATAAATAAAACAAGCAAGAAGTTTTTACAGTTTAGTGTGCTGAAATGTCATAAACCAGCTAAAATAAAACCATATTATAAAAATATACCGCAAAAATACTAACATGTACCGAAGTATATATTTGGTATATCGATATTGCACCAATACATATCTATACATATACATATCTATACATCAGATTGTCAGTATTTTAAAACAATTTCTACAATCAAATTTTTAGCAATCATAACACTGCAATTATTATTGAATGTGCTAACTTCGATTAAGCTTGCTATCCGATTTGCGAGGGCGGAAGTAGGTGTGGCAAAAATTATATATCTTAAAGCTTCTGAGACTTAGGTGTGCAAGAAAAGAAATTCTTTTTTTTCAATCTGTAATTTTTTTTTCTAGAATTTATTATATCGATTTTTAAAGATGTTATAGAATTTGAACTAATTTTCTTTAGAAAAAACGAGTTCGTAAATTTTTAAAATTGCTCCTAAACTTTTTATGCGCAAACTATAAATAACAAGTAAGAAAGCTACAGTCGAGTGTACTCGACTGTGAGATACCCGCTACCCATTTTGAATAAATGCAATATATTTTGCGGTATATTTCTCAAAATATACCAAATATACTACAAAATACTAAAAAAATATACCAAATGGTATATGTGGTATATCGATATAGTACCGCATTCAAAATATACCATAGACGGCACAATATACCAGATTGTCAGACAAAGTAACTAAGACCCCCAGTAAGTAGGCGTTTTTGCCCATACAAAAGAATTTCTTTAATAACTTCGACAATTTTTATCTGATCGCAACCAAATCGGGAATCGGGAATCATAACTACTATAGTAATTATTGTATATACCAAAATTCGTAACTCTAGCTTTAAAATTACGCTTGTTATTCGATTTTTTTGATTTGCGGGGGCGGAAGTGGGCGTAACAAAAATTTGAAACAAACTTGATCTGCGTGCAAACATAACAAATGCTGTCGAAAAAAAATTATAGCTCTATCTCTTATAGTCTCTGAGATCCAGTGTTTCATACGGACGGACGGACAGACACAAAGACACACAGACGGACAGACGGACATGGCTATATCGTCTCGGCTGTTGACGCTGATCAAGAATATATATACTTTATAGGGTCGGAGATGCCTTCTTCAACCTGTTACATACATTTCCTGCCGGCACAAAGTTATAATACCCTTCTACCCTATGGGTAGCGGGTATAAAAATAAAACAATCAATTGTTGTTTACATAAGCTTACATAATTTAAGCTTATTTAGCAAATAAGCTGTATTGTGTTGAATTGCTATTAGATTATTATAATATTATATATAGATTTATTATTAAAATAAGTTGGTACACAGGGTTGGTTTGCTATTGCTCTTCACCAGAAATTTATTTATGATGTGAAACTAAAAATCTCAAACTCAAAGGAATTAGATCGAGTGTGTGGGTTGCAAATATCTCTCCATTTCTAACCATTCGGGACAAACAACCTTGTAAATTTAAGGCACTTTTGAGCCTTTATTAAGTTGTACAAAATGTTAAGCCATCAATCTTACAAGGGTTATTTGCAACTATTGGACTGCTGCGGCCTCAGTTATTTCATTCCTTTTTCGACCATGTCGACTTTCAGCTAAATGTTCGCCCTGCCTTCGACATACTATTTGCTGCAGCACTTACTTTGCGTTATTCATATTTTGTGGTCGGTCTCTCCAATATGCCATGCATTTGCATCAGCAATCTTAACCCTTTTCAAGTGACTCGCTCAGCTGGTGGCCGGTGGGTGCTTCTTGCTTGATCCACTTCAGTCGACTGGCCATTTATTTGGCCAGCTTAGGATTGACCCACATTTGACACACTGTTTGCCCAACTCACAGCTTGGTATTCACTTCAATGCCCAACCACGCTCCGACCTTGTGGTCATCAAACTAAAAGAGCACCCAGATCTCTCTCTTTTTCTCTCTGTGTCGGTTGCCGCCCGGTTTTGGGACATTGGAAAACATTATCGTCGCCGTCTTGAGGCAAACAGAAACTATAAATTGGCCAAAAGCCTTCTTCAGCTTAAAAGAAAACTTGGCCGGCATCGTGTTGCTACCAAAAATTCGTGTGTGCATTAAAAGTTGCCTCCATTGGCTACCAGAAGTGCAGAATGCAGCATGCACCATGCAGGCAAGAAGGCAAAACGAGCACGAGCGTGAGGAGGAGGTGGCAAGATACGACTAGCGCTTGACACTTTTGAACTTTGATGCACTTAAGACTGCAATTTGCAGTAGTTGTTGTTGCTGTCATGCACCAATGAAATGGGTAAGTTGGTTGTTAAGTTGTTGAAATGCAAGAAAAAGCCAACTGAGACCAGTCACGATGAATAAGCAAGGCTAAGCCCGACTATCGGAATGTATATACTACTTCACATGTCGTATTAGTTATTTAGTTGGCTTGGTTTCAGTCTCTAGACTTACTGAGCGCAAGTTCAAGAAGTTGTTTATACACAAAATCAATTTCTTTAGATTAAAGTTTGATTGTTATTTGCAGCTTATCATTATCGAAGGGAATTTTCTTTTATGCTTCAACTAGTAAATTATTAGCTAGTATTTTGCTATTAAACTAATCCGACTCTTTCACTTTATCTGGATTGCTTCGCTGAAAGTTTTGTGAGCAATCATGTTTTGCATTCGAATTTCAATCATAAGTTTTTTTTGTTGTTTGTATTCAATTGTCAACTGGAAATTTCTCAGTGACGCCGCACCTTAAGTTTTTGGGGTCTCGTGACTTTTATCCAAATCTGGCAATGACAACCTGTTTTGGCAACATGAATTACAATTGGCAATTTGTAGTCCAAAATATCAGAATGACTATTGAGCATCCCATTAAAGCAAATCATTTTATTAAAAACTTTTTCTTGAGAGTAGCGAAACAACAGTTAACAATGATTTGCATTAAAAGCAAGTTTATTCGTCTGCAGCAGCGTTTAAAGTTTGAATATTTAATTTGCATTAAAAGTTTGTAATCGAAACGCAACTCAAGTGGAAACTTCCAACTATTTGATTTGAATTCAATTGCATCTTCATTAGAGATTCGGGAGAGGAAAGACATGAAATTGCTATCAATTGCATTACGCATCAATGAGAAGCAGCTGTCATTTTTGGTTGTCCGGTTTTATGGTAATCTCCGGATTGACACCACATGGCGACGACTTCATCGGGGACGAAGGCAAAACATTAAAACGCCCTCTTTTCATTCGATTAAAGGATAAGCGTCATCAGTGTATAGGCATGTCATTTGCATATTCTGGTTACAATTTAAATCAACAGAAATATCACTAATGAAAACAACCACAAACGGCAGAAACATCAGAAACAAGCAATTCAAATTGTGATGAAAATTAAATTATATGCTTAGCAAAAGTGTCGCCAGAGAGTTGTCTCTCCTCCCCATCATCGTGTTTAAAGCAAACAATCAGTTCCAATCTGTGAAATAATAACACATCAGTCAAAGGAAGAAGAATAGAATGGATTTTAATTAAAGTACACAAACAACTCTACTCTAATCGTATAATTCGGTTTGATTTCAACAAATGCATTATGTCTAATTTTGCTTTGATCGAATACAAAGCGATTTAATAGCGGTATCTAACTGTCTGTGCACTCAAAGGATAATGAATGCATAGCTCTAAAGTGAAATAAAATAAAAAAACGAACTTTATATGTAGATAGAGTATCATATTTAGCTCAAATTAAATTTAGTAATCTATTCAACTTTGATAAACTTGATTGCAAAGTTAATTATTTTTTGTACAACTTCAAATAAAGAAAAAAAGAATAAACATTTAATTAAAATCTTCAACTATGTAATAAAATAATATTGTAAATAATATAATTATAAGACATTTTTGATGCCCATGAAATTAATATGCATCAATTAAATTCATCTTAGAAACTGATGTGCAAAAATCAATATGCAGAGTTGCGGTAATAAATACACTTGAGCGTGCAACAGTAATTGGCAGGTCAAGTCAAATTTTTGGTTACCAAACACACAATTATACAAACGCACGCCAATATGTACACAATCAGTACAGTTACAAGAAGCCACAAGCATTCAAAAGTTTGTGTAGCTGGCAAATTGACTAGCATAATTTGCTTGCGCTCCAAAGTATGCTATGATTTTTGTAATTTCCTATGTAAGTTTGCCTGCGTGCGTGTGAGTGTGTGTTTGTGTGTGTCGAGCATGTCATTTGCACAGCATTTTCATGTTTGCGTATTTGTGTGGGTGCGAGTGTGAGTGTGCGTCAATGCGGGTGCTACAAATCTAATTGGATTTGTGCACGTTCAATGAACTGAACACTAAAAGTATTTCATATTATTATTGCACTTGAGAAATGGCTGAAATGTCGCTCAATGCTTGTTACTTTGTTGCTGTTGCTGTTGCCGTTGCTGCAGCTGTTGTTGTGGCTCATTTTATTGCTTTTGCCACACTCCATTGACGCAATTGTAAGCTATGCACAAAAATGTTGCATTAAGCTTTCAAATCGCTGGCAACCCCTCACAGCCTCGACACGTGCAACGTGCAACATTGTAAAACGACGCGTCTGCAATTAGGTGCAAAAACACGTACCAAGCATTGTTGTTGCTGTTGTTGTTTCCTTCCTGATCCTCTGCTTGCTGAGAACCTCTTGCAGCAGTCGCACTTGATAGACGCAGTCTGTTGTTTTGCTACTCTGACGCCAAATGGCAGCTCATCCGACTCTGCTCATCAGTTGCTTATCAGCAGCAGCAGCAGCAGCAGAAAAAGAAGAACTTGCCAAGAGGCAACTTTAATGAGACGGAAAGCGGGCGCCTATCGCTGCAATTAAAATTAATTACAGTATTTGTCAGCTTTGTGGCTAACAGCCCACCAAATGCGGCGGGTTCCATTCAGCTTGACTCAGCTCAGCATCAATGATGGCTGCACTGAAGGGGCATGCAGCAAACGGGGGCGTGCACAAAGTTGGGTGCAAGACGCGCTGAATTGATTGCAATCGCGATCGTTAATTAAATGTCGAAAGGAATGTTGTTGCTGTTCCTTGTGCGTTTGTTCGCTGTTGTTGCTGCCGCAGTTGTTGTCGTTGTTGTTGTGGCTGCTGCTGCATATGTTTCTGTTGCTGTTCGTTGCCGCTGCGTAAAGATCAGCCAGATGGGATAAGACCAACTTGTTGTTGCTGCTACCTTGGTTATTTATAGTGGCGGCAATGCGGCGATGCGGCACGCAACGCAACGTAACGCGACGCAACACGATTCGGCACTGCTGCAACTTGCAACTTACAACTTGCGGCAACAGCGGGCGCCGCGGGTTTTGGCTTTATTATCGCCCTTGATCTTGGCTAAATCGAAATCGCCTGCATTGCGTGAAGTGTTGCAAATGAGTTTTTTTCCGGGGCGTGCATTGAATTTTCAATTGGCCAGCAAATTGGCAGCACCAAAAGCAGGAAACTGCTCGAGGCCCCAGGTGGGCTAAAAACATTCAATGCTAATACCGATAACCTATCCTATGGACCGAAAGGAAAGTTGCTTGTATGCAGCGTATCAATAGATTTCAAGCTGGAAAAGATATTTAGTTCAAAGAGAAAGTGGATGAATTTATGTAAAAAGAGTAAGTAAATATTTTTACAATTTCCATATGAGGCAGAAATTTTGTATGGGTCCATTTATGTATGTGTATACTGTATGTCGTCATATTCGGTTTATTTTCTGAATAAAAATAATATATTATTAATGAAATATATAAATAATAATATAAATATCAAAGATTATAATGTTCCTTCATATGTTAACCCTTTTATTCATAACTTTAAGAAATTGATAAGGCTGTGTTAAAAATTATATAAATTATATTATCCATTACTATATGACTATTTTGGCGGTACTAAAATGCAGACAATAGAACACTTGATTAAACTAATGAATATGTGAAAAAGAAAAAGTCTGATATTTTTTAATATTACAACAATGTTGCATGTAGTCAACAGTGCACATTAAAGGATTAATAACGTCAACAGTCGACAAAATATTAATACCCAAGTAATAATCAGTACTTTATTAAAAAAACTAGTAAAAAATATTAAATACTGTTGAATAGTCTGTCTCAAATTGAGGCAGTATTTTAAGTCTAGACTCTTAGCATTTTCCAAAATTAAAAGCAGAACTGTGTTGACCCAAATTAAGTTGAGCAAGTGTTGCTTGTGCTGTGTTCAAAACTAATGATTCTCAGAGAAACTTTAGTCAAGTAAAAGATTTCTCCAGCCAACTGGGGAAGCATCTTCATTATTCTTTGTACACTCATCTCCACCTCCATCTCCAGCGGCTCAGAGGATGGAGCCAGAGTGTCGCGGCTTAGCAGAGAGCTTCTAAACAAAAGGAATACTTATATGATCTGTCGCAAGAGGTTGCTGGATATTTGCGAAATGCATACAGTTGCATTTGTGTGCTCACCAAATACAAGTTTATCAATAGAGGAAAAACTTTGAACTCGTTTCGAGTCAAGTTTGTTTTTGCTTTTTGCATTTTGTTGCTCTGTAGAGGAAACTTTGCGCTTGCTGCATTTGCTTTGCTTCACACAAAAAAAAAAAGAGAACAAAAATATGTACCAAGCTAGCTGATTGCAGCCTCTGCTAGACTCGTTCTGCAGTTGCTCTTCGGCGACTCCGGACCTGGTCGTCTTTCAATGAAAATGCAAACAAATGAAAAGTGCAACTGCCGTAAATGAAAAAGAGGAGGCAAGTGTCGGAAATTGGAGCAATCGAAATGCAGTTTTGATGGCGTTGAAAATTGTCAATTTGCGGACAGTCGGAGTCAAGTGCCAAGTGCTAAAATCGATTTTTGAATTATGGGAATAGTGTACAGAAATTTGGCCAAAAACTGAAAACAGGTAGCACTTAAGGATTATGCGGAGGTCTGAAGGCAAAGGAATACCGCAAAAACAACATTTTATAGGTTTATAGAGTTATGATATTGAACGTTCGAGCATGAATATAAGAAGGTTACATATACATAGTTGCTGTGCAAAGGATATTTTGGCAGTAAGTCAATGGGAAACTTAGGAGACACCAGTTGAAATTTCCTGATATTGGAAATACGTATATTCTTGATCAGTGTAATTTTCGAGACGTTATAAAAATGTAAGACTGTCCCTCAGAGATTACTAAAGCAAATGGATTTAAAGTATTTCAAACTTTGATCATGCCAACTCCGTCACGAAAATCAAAAAAAAAATAAAAATATATTTGAGTATTATTTTAAAACTATAGTCTCAAATTTTGGTACATATAATTGTAACTACACTCTTAATGAGACCTGAATAATTGATTGCGATCAGAAAACAAAATATTGCATAAATTTGTAAAATTTGTATATATACATATTTATAATAAACAATTTTGTTTTATAAATCATATCGCATTGGCTTGGTTCACTGGGTCGACAATTGATCTGTGATGTGATTTTTCTCGACACTTTCCTATCGCTAGCCCCATAAGTCTGTTGTTTTTAATCTGATTGGGTAGAGGGTATCTCACAGTCAAACTCACTTGAGTACAACTTGTTATATACTTTAATTCATTGCATTGATATTTCAACTAGGATTACAAGAAATGACACTAATCAATAGCTTTCTTCGAAAACATTTTGTTAAGTTTTGAGGAGGGCTCCCAAAGTTTATTTACCCACATGGATTTTAAATGAAAATAGGTGTTAATGGCCATTGTTGCACACCACCAATGAAATCAGTTGACGCAATATGTTTTACTTCGTATCATACGGAAATAATCATTTGTGCAGCCATTCACTTGCGTATGTTTTGCATTGTTGCTGTGTGACCCGCAAAATATATTAAATAAACACAGCTGTTTCTTGCTTTTACGCTTATTCATGTTTATTACTACAGAATTATGCAAATATCTAGATTTTAAAAATATATCAATGAATTTTGCGCGCAAAATTAGGTCTTCAAACTCAGGTTCACTCATGTTCGCCCCATCTCGAACCACAACAAATGCAAATGATCCACGTGCATGGGCAACGTCAAGTGCTTCAGACGCAACATGTTCGTAGCGTCGTGGATGCCGGTTTCGAACACGTTGTGTTTGGCAAAACAACACTTGACAACAAAGACTTTGATATTCTTATGGGATGTGGGGATAATGAATAATGCTTATTGTAACTGCAATATTTAATTATTTATGCATTTTAATTTTGACTATTACTTCAGTCTATTTTAAAAATTATTTCTTATATTTAATTTTTTTTATAAAAAAATATAGTTAAAAGAATAAGTTTGATAAAATTTGCGATGTTTTTGTTAAACTTTTATTGTTAACAATCTGTTACATGATTTAGATAGCAATTTCAGCAATTCTTTACCTGTAGTATTTTATTTGACCGATACGACTCAAGTGCATTCACAATTTTGCATTCATAACTTAATAACGGTTATATTAGTAATTTGCTAAAATATTATTACAAAATTACAGCCGCCTCGCCGTTAGGAATATGCATTGACAGAGAGTTAATGAGTGAGTCAAACATTATATATATATCAATGGTTAAATGATTTTTGTAATTGCTATCAATGATATTTATTACCTTTGATAAGACTACCGACTTCTATGACTCAGTCGGTGTTCGGCTTGTAGTTGTCCAGAGTACTTAAGAGATTTGTTTAAAGGAATTTGGCAATATCAACGTAAATTGAGTGTATTATTATTTCCTTAAGATAACACGAAATACTTAAACCTCAACTACAAAAGTTTTTTTATACAAAAAGTTGCTGATAAAAAAGGTTCCAATATTTATTTATGTAACTCTCAAAGTACATATATACATTTGGAATAGCGTGGAGGTTTCACTTTTTGGGATACAAAGACTTGAGCCTAAATATCATGTGATATATGCGGGTGCACTTCAAATATTTTGACTTGCAAAAGATTGTACAAGACACCCGCAGAGTAGTTGAAATTTAACGTTAGGAAGTTATCACCAGAACTGGGTACTCACACTCATTCCCACATCGAACATGTTGCGGTTGCTTTCGCGTTGCCAACCAACCGCTTGCCGGTCATCTTTGCGACGAGTGCGAACCATTTTGGTTCAGACAAGTTGAAGCAAGTCATTCAGACGCTTCGTTAATTCAGTCGATTTTTAGCCGTTGAAACAGTTGGAAGTGGGGTGCGTGTTAAACGAATCGTTGCATTTCTCTTTCACCACTTGCACACGATAAACTCTCACACACAGGTGCAGTGTTTGTTTTCTTGGTGCATGTATTTGTGTGCTCGCGTGCGGTGTGCGTTTGCATGAGAGTGTGTGTGAGGGCGCGCGAAGATACAGCAACAAAAGCTGAGGCCAAATTTAAAGCAGAAGCAGCAGTTAGTTAAGTTCCACACACACAGTAATAATAATCACAGTCAGCTGTGCGTTTTGCTTTGTATTCTTCGACGGCAGAGAAATGTGTGAAATATAAATGCAAATTATAAATATAATAAGCATAAATTACAAATTATTAGCGTGAATATTTTCAGTTGAGCCAAACAAATAAAAGTGCGCAAACAAATTCAACGCTTGCTCCCTACAACAATAATAACAACAAAATCAACGACGAAACAACAATCGCGAGTGCAGTATTTATAGTGAGTGTATTCCGTTCTCTCCGTGCTTGGGAGTATTGCTGTGCCACAAGAGTGCCTGAAGTGTCCGTTCAGGTTCTGCCATAATCCTCAGTATACGTTTTGACAGCAAAATCAAAGCACTGCGCCAACCGAAGTACTGTGTAGCGGTCAC